>NW_027187393.1:7743264-7913710 GCF_028583685.1 Petaurus breviceps papuanus | reverse complement strand
TCTCTCTCTCTCTCTCTCTCTCTCTCTCTCTCTCTCTCTCTCTCTCTTCCTCCCCCACTTCCCTCTCCTCTCACTGGAAAAAAAAAACAAAATGCTTTTCACAAATATGTATAGTCAAGTGACACAGATTCCCAGATTGACTGACTATGAGAGAGGCATCGAGGTGGAGCAGTAGATAGAGGGCTGGACTTGGAGTCAGAGAGACCTGAGTTCAAATGTGGCCTCAGATACTTAGTAGCTGTGTGACCCCGGATAAGTCACTGAACCTCTGTTTGCCTCAGTTTCCTCAACTATGAAATGGGGATAATGAGAGCACCTATCTCCTGTGGTTGTTGTAAGGGTGAAATGAGATAATATTTGTAAAGAGTTTAGTACAGAGCCTAGCACAGAGTAGGTGCCTCATAAATGCTTATTCTCTTTCCCTCCTCCATGCCCCATAAACTTGTTTTGCCCAGTTCTGTCAGGAGGTGGGTAACCTATTTCATTCTCTGGGCCTTATCACTTTATTCAAAGTTTCTTCCCATCTAGAATAATAACAATAACAATTCATATGCCTATGTCACCTCAGAGCTTACAAGGAAGGCAGCTTGCTTCCAATAGTGCTGTGAGGTTCAGGTAGTGCTGGTATCATTAGCTCCATTTTACAGATGAGGAAACTGAGGCCCACAGAGATGACATGACTAGTTAGCAAAATGTCACACGGCTGGACAGGGGGCTAAAGTGGGGTCTCCAAACCAGGTTTCTAACTGCCTCTCCGTTCTTTCCTCTCTACTAGCTGCCTCCCTGGGGGAGAGAGACTTTCTAGCAAAGTTGGCTGAGGAATAAAAAAATCAATTTTTCTCTAAGAGAAGGAGCGATGGGAAAATGTGGTCCCCAAGTCCCATCCCCTTGTTTCATTTGAAAGAGGACTTTAACTCCATTTAATTCCATCAATTCAATCAATAGCAATTTAGTTGGTGCCTACTGCCATGCTTTACTATGAGGCAACATGGTATGGTGGAATCACAGCAGGATCTGAAGTCAGGGACCTGGGTTCAGACTCCAGTTCTGCTCCTAATAACCTGAGTGACCCTAGCAAATCTCTTTTCTTTCTCACCTGTCAAATAAGGGGGTTGGACTGGATAGTTTCTGAGGTTTCTTCCCAGTTCTATATATATGACTCCATGCTGAGTAGGGGACACATGCATAAGAAAAAAGCAATCCCTGCCCTCAAAGGGTTTGTAGTTTCCTTGAGGGCTCATGATAGGTCAAGACAGCAGGCATTTATTAAGTGCCTACTATGTGCAGGCACTGTGCGAAAGTTCTGGGGATGCAAAGGAAAGCAAAAAACCCCATTCCTTAAGGAGTTCACAGTCTAATGGAGATAACATGCAAACAACTGTGTATAAGCAAGATATATACATGGTAAATTGGAGGTAATCTCAGAGGGCAGGCACTAAGATTAGGAGGAAATATATATATATATGTACACACATAATACATATACATACATATTTATATATACTTAGATAAACTTAATACCAGATTAAATGTGGCAGAAACAAAGGAGAGATCCTAGATAAAGGGCTCCAGGAAAATCCGAGGAAGAAGAGAGACTGTGGGCTAGGAGGAATCAGTGCAGCTTCGTTGCCCATTGGATACAGCACTGGGCTCAGAACTAGAAAGACTTCTCTTCCTGAGTTCAAATCTGGCCTCATATACTTACTAGCTGTGTGACCCTGGGCAAGTCACTTCACCATGTTTGCCTCCGTTTCCTCATCTGTAAAATGAGATGGAGAAGGAAATGGCAAACCACTCTAGTATCTCTGCCAAGAAAACCCTTGAAATGCGGTCATGGAGAGATGGATATGACTGAAACAATTCAACATCAACATTATTTTATTTATTTATTAATTAGGTAATTTAACGTCATTTAGGGTCACATATTATGTGTCAGAGGCTAGATCTGAACCCAGGTCTTTCTGAATCCAAGACTGACTCTATTCACTACCCACACTGCTCTCTTCAACTTTTCTTTCTGAAGGATCACTTAAATCATCTTGGAAGGGAGGACCCACTAAGTTCTCCCCTGAAAACTCCAGTCCCATATCTCTAAGTGCAAAGCAGCTCCACCTGAATGGCCCACTAGACCTCCATATTCAATGCATTCAAAACTGAATTCATTATCTTTCTCTCTAAACTTCTTCCTCCCTATAATTTCCCTATTTCTAATTTAATTTTTTTTCCCGCTTTTTGGAGGGGGGAAGGCAGGGCATTTGGGGTTAAGTGACTTGCCCAAGGTCACACGGTTAGTAAGTCTTAAGTGTCTGAGGTCACATTTGAACTCAGGTCCTCCTGACTGCAGGGCCGATACTCTATTCACTGTGCCACCTAACCGCCCCTTAATAATCGTTCTTTCCCTCCCTCCCCTCATGTTTGAATCTAGATCTCTTTACCCCAGATGATATTTCCCGGTGTGCCCTAAAACCTGACTTTCTCCTGAACACATGATATCTCTCACCACCCTTCAATATAGGCCATGCCTTCTCTCATACACTCTGCACACAATGGGGGAGAAATGAACCCTGGCCCTACTTTTGCTGAAGGTGTCTTTGTCCTTGGAGTCCTCATGAACCTTTCCTCTCCCTCATATCCAACCAGTCCTGTAGATTTGACTACCTCAACCCTTCTCCCATGCTTGCCTCTCCATTCAGACTGCCCCTACTCTGGCTCTCATGACCTTTTGCCTAGACTTCTATGACAGGCACTTAACTGGTCTCCCTGCCTCTAGTCTACTCCATCTACAATCCATCCTCTGTACTTCTGTCAGAGTAATCTTCCTAACTCACTGTTCTCTTGATTTCATGCGATTCTTCCATTCCAGTACCTTCAATGGCTCCCCATGGCCTACTGAATAAATTCCTTATGCTGGTATTCAAGGTCTTTAATCTACTTTTGTAACTTTATTTCACATGACTCCCCTCATGTATTCTGGATGACTTCATCTCTTTGTGCCTTTACTCACCATTTTCATTTGCTCACCTTTCTATTCCCAGTGCCCAGACTAAGGTCTGGAACATGGCAGGAGCTTAATAAGTGCCTACTAGATTGAATCTTCCATACCAGCATGGACTCAGGAAGTCCTAACCTGCAGGATCAGTTAGGGTCTAACTTTTTCTTTCAAGGTCCAAATTAGGTGCATAATCTTTCGAGAAGCATGCCTCGAACCTCCAGGGAAAAATATTCTTCTCAAATTTCTCAGTGTACTTTGCCTTCCCCCTTTGCACTTACTTCATTCTCCCTTATACCATAGTTATTTGTGGACTTGTCTCTTAGACATAAGGTCCTTGGAAGTAAAGTCTGTGACTCATCTGTCTTTGCATACCCAGTCAGAGTACACAGCAGGTACGTAATGTAATAAGTGTAGGTTGAATTAAATCGGTCTTTCTCCTTTTGTGGGGATTCTCAATCACTCAATAAACATTTAATAAGTGCCTATTATGTGCCAGGCACTGTGCTAAGCCTCAGGGATAAAAAAAAGAGGCAAAAGATAGTCCCTACCTTCAAGGAGCTTACAATCTAATGGATTTTTCCCAATCATTTTCCAACGTTCTATGAATTAATATTTGAAAACTGTTGTCTGGGCAAAAATGTAAAAAAAAGAGAGAGAAACAAATGGGATTCAAGTTGTTCTTCTAACAGTTCTGGGAAAGGAGCAGGGCGGGAGTTATTAGCCCTTTTCTACTGTAGAGGAAACAAAAGCCTAAGCCATTTGCCCAGTCAAGGCTCCCCTACACTCATTAACAATGAGGTGTCAGTACTTGATAAGAGAGTGAGTTCTCCCTAAAGAATATGGAATGAAGGAAATAAGAGACCTCCTGATTTCTGTTTTCTTCCTCCTACTCCAGACTAGTAACCTTACAGTTCTCTCTAGAGACAGGGTTATCAGTCTGGGAGGGGGGACTGGGGTCATCTGAAGCTTGTTAACATTGCCAGAGCATAGTAGAGACAGAGCCCAGTGAAGTGGTCTCTCTGATCCTTTCTGGATAGGAAGCCAGACACACTTTCTCAATGAACAACTCTGACCATGCTCAACAGCCTTCTGTGGTTCCCTAGTGCCTATAGAATAAAGTCCAAACTCCCTAACTTGGCATTCAAGGCCCTTCCTGATCTAGCTCCCAGTTTACATTTCTGGCCTCATTTCACAATACTCCACTCTGAATTCTCAACATATCAGCCGGACTGAGTGATTTGAGGTCCTCCTAACATGGCACAGACTGATAAACCTAGAATACCCTTCTCCTCCTTCAGTCTCCCTTATTTCTACCTTCCTAAATTCTTTAAGGCCAAGTTTAGATGCCATCTCTGCCAGGAAGCTTTCCCTGATTCTTCCCGTTCCTCCCCAGGGAGAGAAATCATCCCTTTTTCATCTGATCTCATTGCAAGTTGTATTCCTTTTAGATCCTAATCATCAGTTACATGATGTGAACTATCAGAAAGTAGGGATCTCTTTGTTACCATATAGGCAGTGCCAAGCAGCCCTCCAATCCCCAGGCATACAGGCAGACTCAGTGAGCTCGATCAAGGTCACAGTTAACAAAAGCCATCATCAGATTTATTCTTTTTCCTATTCCTATTTTATTTCCTATTTCTTATTCCTGTCTCCTATTCTTGTCCCTTCAGGGCCAGTGTCCTTCTATTCTTCAAATCTTCCCCACCCTTGATGACTCAGCTCATAACCTTTCTCCTTGACGAAGCCATGCCTGTCCAGACTAGCTTACACAGGACTCTTTCTCTAAGCTCTTAGCTGTGTGACTGTTGGTAAGTCACTTAACTTTTAACTTTCTTCATCTATAAAATGAGGGCGTTGGGCTCAAACTCCAAGATCACTTCCAACTTTAGGATCCTATGGCCCAAGTCCTGCTTATTGAGATACCTTTGAAGTTTTCACTTAATTAGCTCCTGTCTTGTCCCCTTCCACCTCTCTACATCAACTTTGCTTCTAGCCAGACTGAAGGCAGAATTCAACTCATCTCAGTGAATGAATGAAAAAGTATCTATGAAGGGCATACTATGAGACAAGAATAGCACTAAGCAGCTGGGGATGTAAATACAAAGGTGAAGTCAGACTCTGCCCTCAAGATGCTTACATTCTAATGGGGGGAGACAATACCACAGGGAAGTGGTGGACAGGAAGGGATATTTTGGTTTGGAAAGTTATAGGAGTGGTGAGAGTGGTCACATGGGAGTAGACTGATATACTCTTTCAAGGCACAATGGATCAATTTGATTTTGGATCTGGAAAGGCTGGAAAGAAGACGGAAGGGGAAGCACTGTGATCATGGCTGGAGGCAGGCCTGGGTGTACGTAGGGGGCTGCTGGGGGAACCACCCATCAGGACAGCAGATCCCCAAGGTGGATAATGACAATAACAGTTCTCATTTTTATAGAATTTTTTTCTATAACATTTCTCCCCTACAAAAACCCTGTGAGGTAGATAGTATATACTTATTACCTCCATTTTACAGAGGAGGGTGAAGTGATTTGCCTAGAGTAACACAATAGATAGTTGAAAGTTACGGCCAGAATCTGAACCCAGATCTCCTATCTCTAAGCACAGAGTCTTTATAGGAAGGAGGGAAATGAGCATTAAGCACCTACCATGTGCTGGGCACTTGACAAATACAGGGTGTCCCTAAAGTCTGGACACATAGGCAATCTCATTAACTATGCATATTTTCAAGAAATGAAATGAATGAAATTTTCAACATTTTACTTAATTAGCATAAATTTTAGCCATGACAATTTCATATGGAATAAAAACTTTCATTAGCTATTGGGGACTATTTTCCATATTAATGAGATTAATTTAATTAATTAATGAGATTTCCTATGTGTCTCCTATGTCTTCCCATGAAATCTCATTTGTGCTAATTAAATAAAATGTTGTTCAAAATTTCATTCATTTCATTTCTTGAAAATATGCATAATCAATGAGATTTCCTATGTGTCCAGACTTTAGGGACACCCTATGTTATCTCATTTGATCCTCACAGCAATTCTAGGAGATAGGTGCTATTATTAATCTCATTTTATAGTTGAAGAAACTAAGGCAGATAGCAGTTAAGTGAGTATCTGAGGCCAGATTTGATAAGACTCCAGGTCCAGGGCTCTACTCACTGTACCATTGTACCACTTGACTGTTTATTCCATGGATTTTTAACTTAGAAGCCTGCAAAATTAGAAAAAAATACATCTACATAGAAATAATTGTTAATATATCGATATAAACATATAGAAATAGCTCTCCATTTTTATGTATATTGATTTTAATATAATTGATTTCCCTTGTAATCCTATGTAATTCATTGGATGACTTTATAAACATGATTCTGAGAAGAGGCAGAGTGTTTTCACCAAACAGCCAAAGGGACCCATGACATAGAAAACCATGAAAAATCCTTGGTTTTCTCTCAGTGTGGTATATGGCAAGCCGCATAGACTTGGAGTCAGACATAGGCTGCAGCAGCCCTGCCACTTCTTAACTCTGTGTGACCTTGGGTGCTCAGTTTCTCTCGCTGTAAAATGAGGGGGTTGAACCAGATGCTCTTCAGGTCTCTGCCATCTCTAACACTGAGATTCTGGCTCCAAGCCTCCTGCTTCAATGAAGCAGTGCCTCAGTTCAGTCATGCTGATTAAGACTTAGATAGGCGAACATGGCCAGAGAGGAGAAACCCGGGCAAGGACAGTGCTCTGGGATACAGCCAATTCTCCTCTGACTGGTCCCCTTATGGATCTATGCATGGCTTCCCATGGCATTTGCTGTGACTGGATCTCTCCCCCACGACCCTTAGTTTCTTCTTTAAGTCTCAGCTTTTTTGTCTCCACAGGCTTTTGAGTCTCCTTCCTCCCTCACATAGAGAGCAAGTGTTTAAGGTGGGATTTTAACTCTTCTTCTTGACTTTGGGTTCAGAACCTTAGCCACTCTGCAAAGCAAGTGTAGAGAAAGGCAGAAGACTAAAGGGGTGCTGTGGGTCCCTGGAACAGAGGCCAGGGACCAGCACAGCTTACTCCCTGGCATATGCCTTAGCCTGGCAGAATCGTGTAGTTGCTAGAGAGAGGGGGGGAGAGGGAGGGGAAAGAGAGAGTGAGGGGGGGAGAAGAGGGGAGGGAAGGAGGGGGAGAAGAGGGGGGAAAGGAAGAGAGAGGGGGGAGAGAGAGTGAGAAGGGAAGGAAGAGGGGGGAGAGGGGGAGAGAGAGACAGACAGACAGAGAGAGACAGAGAGAGAAAGAGTGAGAGGGAGAGACAGACAGAGAGAGAGGCTCAAAGGATCATGAATTTAGAGATGGAAGGGGCCTTTGAGGTTTTCTAGTCTAACCCCTCATTTTACAGTTGAGGAAACTGAAGATAAGTGACTTGTTCAAGGTCATACAGGTAGTTGCACAGACAGAATTTGAATACAGGTCTCTTGATTCCAAATCCAACATGCTTTCCTCTGAATCACATTTCTCCCGTACTATGCCGGCAAGGTCCGTTCCCTTTTGGCTCTGTCTGTGTATACAAGGCAGCAGCGTAGATGTTTCTGTGTGAGTGAGAGTGTATTATGCTGCTCCTGAGGCCAGTCACAGGCCACATCTTGGGGAGATCCTGAGCAAGGAGAGCAAAATGTCTTTATACTTATCTGCTCCTGCACTCTGGGAGGCATCACAACTGCTCTGAAATTTTTGACCTGCCATGCTCTCTGACCTACCTTGTCTTGACCTCCCAGGTTAGCCAGACTCTCTGATCTCAGTGTCTGCTCCCTGAGCCCCAGCTCCTTCCCGCCAAGCCAGAATCATAGAACCAGTAAAACAGGAACTGGAAGGAGCCTTAGGGATGGAGTCCTCTAACCCTTTCATTTTATGGAAGAAGAAACTGAGGCCCAGGGAGGGAAGTGACTGGTCCAGTCACCCGGGTAGAAGCAGCAGATCCCCACCCAGGTCCTCTGCCTCCAAGCCCAGAGCCCTTCCCACTGCACTGGGTTGGCTCCCTGGTCTCCCCTAGTTTGGGCTAAGCCTGCTTGACAATCCTTCACATGCCCAACCACCACGCCAGCCCTGGAGACTTACAAACCCATTTCATTCTGTTCCGTAAATAGCAGGCTCGTTAGCAAATGAGTAGCAACAACACCTCCCTCGCTGCCCGAGTCCTCCTCTCTACCCAAAGTGCTGACGGCAGCTGCTCTGAAATCGCAAAGCCCAGAGTGATGCCAAGGGGCTCAGTTCTCTGGGGCAGGACCAGAATGAACGAGAGGCTTGCGGCTGCACGGCCCTTCGTCTGGAGCTTACACAGAGGGGCAGGCCCAGCTTAGCACTCAGTGGGCATGATTCTAATAACAATAACTCTACCTGTAAATCACACTCAGAGGGTTACAAAGAAAGCATTATTCATCTAAATAGAGGAGCCTGTATTGAAATACAGAAAACACCAGGAAGTATAACTGGCTAACACCAGAGCCAGGGCACATCGGCAGCTGAGGGTGAGACTGGACGTAGGGTTCAGTTTGAGTGCTTACAGGTGGCAGTAAAGCCAGATTATTGAGCAAAGAGCTGGAAATCAGAGAAACATACAGAAACATGGGTGCATAGATCCTGAAGAGGAAAGATCTTGGAAGGAATGAGAATGTCTGGAATCAAGTCTCAGGTCAGACATTTACAAGCTGTGTAACCCTGGGCAAGGTACTTTAACTTCTCTGAGCCTCAGTTTTCCCACATGTAAAAAGGGCATAATACTTATATCACCCATCTCACTGATCTGATCTCAGGAAAGTGCTTTATAAACTTTAAAGCAATGCAGAAAAGAGAGCTATTGTTGTTGACCTTAGATCTGGAAGGGACCTCAAGAGATGCCAGGTTCTAGTCGATAGGGCATTTTAAAAAATTAATTTTTTCAATTACAGAAATCTACTCTCTTCCAATAAGGGGGTGGGTGGTGGGTTTCTCATAGCAAATATGTGTAGTTAAGCAAAACAAATTCCCAAATTGGCCATAGCCCAAAAATATATTTCATACTGCATTCTGAGTCCATCACCCCTCTGTCAGGAGGATGTGGACATAGCATTATTATTCCTTTTTCTCCCATTTTAAAGATAAGGCAACTGAGGTCACAGAGTAGAAGTGGCTTCTTTAGGTTTACATGGGTGGAATGGCATAGCGGAGATTCATATCCAAGGTCTCTGACTCCAAAGCCAGGGTCCTTCCCCAGGATTATATTGCTATGGGGAGGGCCCAACAGAGATCAAATGTCTCTGTCTCCCTTTCTCCCCATCCCCATATCAGACCAAAGCTGTCTCTTCTGAGAAATAATGAGATGATATTTATTTAAAAAGCACTTAACACAGCTCTTGGCACATAGTAGGTACTATATAAATGCTTATTCCCTTCCCTTCCCACTCCTGCCCCAGAACTTCCTCTTGGTTTTAACTAGTGATTTTTCATATAAAGCATTTTACGTGAATGCATTTTCAGGAAAATAAGGTTCCCTTGTCCAATTTCCTTATAGGGCACACAAGGAAACTGAGGCCCACAGAAGGAAAGGGACTTGCCCAGGGCCATGCAGCAAGTGTCACAGTGGAGGACAGAAGAAAACTTTTCTGACTCTGAGGCAGATCCTCTTTCCCAGTCCAAAAGGGACAAGGAATTCTGAACATTCTTTTTTCTGTACAACTGCAGACTCTGCCAACCCTCATGCCCAGAGCTAGCCCTGGGCATCCAGGCAGGTTGTGTTGACAAGTAGACTCCAATATCAGGATTGCAATAATCAGCTCCCTGCGTTTCTGATTTCTGTGCACTTCTGGTGACCAGTCGGAGCCTGGGCCCTCAGAAGCTCCTCCTGATATCCCCAGAGAGAATCTTTTCTCTCCTTCTTTCCTTCTCTTGGGAGGTGAAGCCCAGAGCAAAGCTTGTACCTGTACTGCCTCTGCAGGGATGAGGAAGCAGGGTGAAATAAAAGAGAACAGAGTGAAGGTGTCCAGGTGGATCAAAGGTACCCAGGGCTGTCTGGTGCTGTTTCCACCAGTTCTTGGGCTGACAAAATTTTCTTGGGTTAAGGGAGAAAGTAAGAGAGCGCTGGCCTTGCCACAGTAGGATATAAAGCCCTCATTCCACACCAGCACCACACCACTGGTGGCTCTTCCTTCTCCTATGAGAAGCCTTTCTGCAGTCTAGCTTTGGCTACTGGGGTCATAGTGACAGAGCCTCAGAAAGAGAAGAGGCCTTAAAGATCATCTAATCTAATCTCCTCGCTTCTTGGATAAGAAAATAAGGTCACAAAGGCAATAAAAGGCAGAGTCAGTATTTGAATCCAAGCCTTTGACTTCAAATCCTGTTTTTTCTTTCTACTAAAACATCATGCCTTCTTTATCTAGGAGCTCTCCTTCCTGAAAAGACTGGGGCCAGGTCTTGGAATCAAGACTCAGATTCCAGTCATGTGTCCTTAAGGATTTGGAGGCAGCTGGTACAGTTGAAAGAGTAATACGTGAGTTCAAATTCAACCTCTCACAATTACTGCCTGGCTGACTTTGGTCAAGTCATTTAATTCTTCTGGGTTGTTTCCTTATCTATAAAATGAGAGGGGATGGGCAAGGGACCTCTGAGGTCTGTAAAAGGAGGGGCTTGGGCTTAGGCATCTCTAAGGGTCCTTTCAGCTCTGAGAATCCATGATTCTGAAACTTTTGCCCACCAGACAGATATCTCCCTTTTCTCCTCAGGGCACCCTAGGAGCATTAATCTCCTCAGGGCATTTCAAACTAGATTGGAAATTTGTGAGCACTTTCCCAGAAACAATGAGGCCCCAGGGGAGCAAATCAGATAAGGCCTCTCTCCTAGCTGGCCAGGTCCCAGTGCTCAGCCTGCTCTGGAAGCCCAGCAGAAGCTTTCAAAGAGGTAGAGTGTCCAGAGGGAAGGAGGTAACAGTCCTGCTCTCCTCTGCCCTAGCCAGGCCACCTCTGAAGAGTTGTGTCTGCCTAATGATGACTTCCCTCAAGGAAGATTTTCAACTCATCTGGCATATGTCTTGTTTATCCTTCATTGTTTGCATGTTCTCTCCTCCATCAGAATATGCACTCTTAAAGACAGAGGCTGTTTTTGCCTTTTTTTTAATCTTCAAGGTTTGTGTATGTAGCACATGGTGGGTGTTTATTAATCTGAGTTGATTTCAGAAGTTGGGATTCGTCTTGAGTAGGGGAGCAGGATGTCCAGGGGGACGAGAGCCCAGGTCACATGAGGGCCAGTTGGAAGTATTTAGCCCCCAGAAGAGCAGGACTTAAAGAGACATGACAGATGTCTTCAGGTATGGGAAGGGGCTATTGGGTGGAAGATGAAATTGTTTGGCCTTGCCTCAGAAGGCAGAATTAGGAGCAACAAGCAGAAGCCGCAGAGAAACAAATTTAGACTTGTTGGTGCAGGGATGAATTTGGAGTCAGAGGACCAAGGCTCAAATTCAGGCTTTGGTATTAATGTGTATGTTTGAGTAAATCACAATCTCTCTTGCCCTCGGTTTCTGTACCTGCAAAATGAGGTTGGATTAGTTTCCTTCTAGATTTAAATCTATGGGTTTTGGGCTAGGTCTGTGAATTCAGTGGTACATGGAACTCCCAGATAAGGAAACTCCCTCTAGCAATACAGGGCAGCACTCTCTCCATACGTAGCATTTTATTCTCTACTCCTCGAGTGATTTTTGTTCAGTTATTTCAATCGAGTCCTACTCTTTGTGACCCCGTTTGTGGTTTTCTTGGCAAAGGTACTGGAGTGGTTTGCCATTTCTTTCTCCAGCTCATTGTACAGATGAGGAAACTGAGGAAAACAGGGTTAAATGACTTGCCCAGGGTCACACAGCTAGAAAATATCCGAGGCCAGATTTGAATGCAGGAAGATGAGTCTTCCTGACTCCAGGCCCTACACTCTGTGCAGTGCACCACCTAGCTGCCCAGTTATTATGTAGTGCTGCCCAGTTATTATTATTACCTCTCTTTATATTATTTCTGTATTTCATTATATAATCTCCATGATGGTAGAGACTTTGTTTAGACAAACTTTCTATTTCCCTAAGTTCAGGGCTCTGCCCTCTATAGTCACTTGAGAAATATTTCTTGTGTGGCATCATATTACTGTACGTAGTCTGGCATAAAGAAGGTCCTAAGAAAAGATGTTGATTTCCTGACCCAGGCCCTGAGTAGCTATTTTCCTTCATAAGGACATTCCCCTTTAAGCAAATCCAGCATGAGAATATACAGTTTTATCCAGGAGACAACTTTGGAGTATTCTGCAAAGAATTTTTCATTTTACAAAATGATTCAGATCAAAACAAGAGACTTAAATGAAGGACTCCTTGGGGCTCTTCAAATGATGCAGGGGACACAACAGCCCTATTGCCAAACCTCTCAAGTCGTTCTCACCATCCTTGACCTCTCTGTAGCTTCCAAACAATACTGACCATCCCCTCCCATATTCTTCTCTGGTTCCTGGTTCTCCTAGTTCTCCTCCTATGTCTTTAAATGGTTCTTTACAGAAACATTATCTGCAACCCATCCCCTAAGTGTGCGTGTCCCTGTGCCTCTTTTCTCTTTTTGTTCTCTCTTGGTGACCTCATTAGCTCCCGTGGATCCACTTATCACCTGTAAGCCATTGGTACCTGGATCTATAAATCCCACTCCCACTTCTCTCTTGAGTTCCAGTCTCTCGCTGCCAATCCCCACTAGACTATCTCCATCTTGATGCCCTGTAAGCACCTCAAGTTCAAGGTGGCCAAATCTAGAAGAGTGCAATGCTCTGAATCAAGAAGATCTGGGTTTGAATCTTGCCCTGACACTTACTAACTGCTGTGTGACTAGAGGCAAGTTCCATAAACCTCTCCGGATCTTTGTTTTCCTCATGTGTAAGATGCAGATCTGTTTTGGGATGAGAGGGATGAGGGGTGAGGTAGCATAGTGGAAAGTGCAGTCAGGAATACTCAGGTTCAAGTCCCACCTATGATACATACTGGCTCTCCAATCCTGGGCAAACCACTTAGTTTTTCAGTGTCCCAGTAAACTCTATAAGAATATTACATTTCAGAGCAAGTATGGACCTACATTGGCAAAGAGGATTTCTTTCTCAAGAGTCCTCTATACCAATGAAATTACAGGTCCATTCCCCCAAAACAGGGGTAACAATGCCTGCATAATGCGAGGCCTGAATGAGACAATTTATAGAAAACACACTGCAAACCTGAGAGGCTTATATAAATGTTATTCATTATTTTGCTAGTATTGTGGATCGATGGAGAAGGAAATGGCAAACCACTCCAGTATCTTTGCCAAGAAAACCCCAAAAATGGGGTCACAAAGAGTTGGACAGGACTGAAAAATGATTCAACAACATAGCTTGTGTCCAGGTTTCCGAGATGTGGCTAACAGAGCTGCCAGCTCCCATACAGACACTAAAAATGTCAATGTCTATGGGTAGGACAGTCTTTATTTCAGCCCACCAAGCCCTCCCCCCCAAACACACAAATGATTCACAGGAGCATACAAACATAGAAACAGGTAAAGCACTCAATTAGTAACCCAATCTCCCTTTGGAAGGGAACTGAACTTTGGCACCATTGAATAATACTTTGACATGCCCATGGGTCACTTGCCCTCTCCCAAGGTCCCAGATTTAGTGTCACCTCAAGGTGTGGATCTCCCCTCTGGCAGTTAAGCACCACCAAATAAGTAATGAACCTCCCATGCATAGTCCAAACCAATTAGTCAATCAACAAGTATTTATTAACTACCTACTAATCTGATCTCAGACACTTACTAACTGTGTGACCCTGGGCAAGTCACTTAACCTTGTTTGCCTCAGTTTCTTCATCTATAAAATGAGCTGGAAAAGGAAATGGCAAACAAGTCCAGTATCTTTGCCAAGAAACCCCCAAGTGGGGTCATGAAGAGTCGGGCACAACTGAAATGACTGACCAAGTCCAGGCACTATAGGGATTCAAAGAAAGATGAAAAATCGTCCTTGGCTTAAAGAAACTTACATCCTAATGGAGGAGACAAGATGCCAACTTATAGGTATGTATATATATATATATATATATACACATACACACACGTATATATATACATAAACACATACAATTATAGATATAGTAAATGGAAGGTCAGCTCTGAGGGAAGGCATTGGCTGTTGTGATGGGATTTCCTTCCATGATGAGATGATGAGGGTGAGATGGATGGGGGGGGGGAAGCATTCCAGGCATGGGGGTCAGCAAATGCCCTATAGGCAGGGAGACAAGAGATGGTGTGGAAGGACCTTTAAGTGTGGTTGGATTGTAGACTTTGTGGAGGAAATAAGTCTAAGAAGAAGAAGCCTGGAGAAGTAGAAAGGGGACAGGATGTGAAGAAGGGCTTTAAATATCAGAGGACTTTATTTTTGATCGTGAAGGTAATAAAGAATGGCTGGAGTTTATTGAGTAGAAGATGTCATGTTCAGACCTATGCTTTAAGAAAATCTCTTTGGCAGCTAAGTGGAAGGTGGATTGGAGCTGGGGGAGATGAGGTATGAGAACAAAATAGGAAGCAAAAGTATGATGAGGGCCTGGGCTGGGGTGCTGGCTGTGTGAGTGGAGAGAAGAAAGAGATGAAAAATGTGATGGTACATGACAATGGGCTGGATCTGTGGGGTAAGTGTGAGAGGAGAGGAAAAGATGACACCATGGTTTCTATTGAGCCTTGGTGACGGAGGCAGATTCACTGGCTTTGCTTCCAAGTAGGATGGTGTTTAGAATCTAGGTGGGTATTCTTTTTTTTTTTTTTGGAGGGGGGAAGGTAGGGCAATTGGGGTTAAGTGACTTGCCCAAGGTCACATGGCTAGTTTTGTGTTAAGTGTCTGAGGCTGAATTTGAACTCAGGTCCTTCTGACTCCAGGGCTCTATTTACTGCACCACCTAGCCACCCCATGGGTATTTTTTCTCCAAGGCACAGGCTGCATGAAGAAATCCCTTCTCTCTCCAAATTGGGGGTTCTTAACCTTTTTTGTGTCAGTCTGGTGAAGCCTAAAGACCCCTTCTCAGGATATATATTATAGTGTGTATGTGTATGTGTGTGTATGTATGTATATACATATAAATGCACATACACAATTTTACATACATTATATCTTTTATATATACATATTTAAGACATTCATATTTTATGGAAATGCTGAATATCAATTAAAAGTTAATAAAAATAAAGATGTACTTTTTCTTCCCCCTTTAAGTCCATGAACCCCCTGAAATCTGTCCATGGACTCCTTGGGAGCATCTGTGAACCCTAGGTTAAGAACCTCTGCTTTAGAGGGTCTAGTCCCTGAACTCTTGAACTTCGAATTGCCCACTCTGCAATCCCCAAGGCTGGGACTCCACTCTTAGGCCAAGTGGGCATGCACATGTCTGCTTCTGCAGGAAATCTCTTCTTGCCCTAGCTACTACCATCTTTAGAGCTGGAAGAATCTACTTAGGATCACTTCTCTCAAGCCAAATAGAAGCACAGGAAACGTAGCCCCAGGGCTTCCATTTCCTGGAGGGAGGAGCCGGTGACTCCATAACAACCGTAGGAGCCCCTAGGCTTCTGGCTGGTCAGAACTACAGGATGAGAAAAGGAAGTCCAAGAGAACCCCAGGTTGTCTGTCAGTTCCCTCTTACGAGCCACAGAGATAGCTGGTTCCTTTCACAGGTATGTACTGACCTGCGTGGGCTAGTCAATCAATCACCAGGTGTTCCCTGTATCTTCTCAGCAAGGAGTCAGTGGGCACATCTGCTCTCTAAGGAGACGGTTCCCTTAGATGTCTTTCAACAGAAGGTCTGCACCCTGTAATGCCATCAGGTTGACTGGAGGAATCCATGTAACTGAGCAGGGGCTCTCCTGATCCCCCTTTTCCCTCATACTATCCTATCCACAGGACCACCATCCAAGTTCAGGCCTCATCACAAACAGCCCGATGGCTTTTCCCTACCTTGAGTCTCTCCCCTTCCCAATTCATCCTTCACACAGCTGCCAAAATAAACTTCCTTATTCATGGATCTGACTATTTCACTGCCCTGAGAAAAACTTCCAGGGACTCCCTATTGTCTCTGGGATAAAATGGAAACTTCTCAGCCCGAGTTTGAGGCCCTGCCCAATCCAATGCCAACCTACTTTCCCAGCCTTATTTTACCTTGTTTCCTTTCCCACACTCTGTATTCCAGTCAAGCTGTTCCCCACATTCAACAAGCTGTCTCCCACCTCGGGGCATTCATGCAAGCCTTCTCCCATGCCTGAGATGTGCTTCCTCCCCATCTCTGCCTTGCAAAATCTTTTTCTCCCTTTGAGGCTCGGCTTCTGTCCTGCCTCCTGATCACCCTCCCTTTTTCACAAGCCCAGCTGAAAATGCCAATTTCTCTTTACACTCTATTATATATCTATAACCCCAGTGAGCTCCTCTTCAGTTTTGTGCCCCTGGTGTTGAGCACAAGGCTGCCTAGTTAGAGTGTAAATTCCTTAAAGGTAAGGCCTATTCGGTCTTTATCTTTGGTTCCCCAACACCAAACACCGTACCTGGCACATAGCAAGTATTTAATACATGCTTGTCGATTGACTGTTAAATTGAAATGAAGAATAATTTCGCATTCTTTCACTGGATCCTCACAAAATCCTTGAGAAGGAGACAGGGCAAGGAAATATTGCCCCCATTTTATAGATGAGGAAATTGAGGCTTAACCTATCTGTCAGGTAAAGTGATGGGAGGAAGTGGGCCAAGTCATTTACCCTCTGACTCAATCCCTTTTTTGGCATATGAAGGAGTTACAGAATGTTAGAGCTAGAAGGAGGCTTAGAAACCATCTATGGTGCTTGTGCGGCAGAGGAAAGAGTTTTGAACTGGGAATTGAAAACTCTGGGTTCAAATCCTGATTCTGTTACTAGCTATGTAGCTTTGGAGAAGACATTCAACTTCTCTGAGACTCGGTTTCCCTATATGTAACACTGCCTGTTTCAAGGAGTTATTGTGAAGAATGTGCTTTGCAATCCTTGAAAGATTACTGAAATGGGAACAATTGTCATTATCTAGTCTAAATCCCTCATGGTTGGGGAGGATGTTGCAAGTTGTTTTATTTTATTTTTAAATGAACAAATAATTATTTTTTCTCCCTCCTACTCCTTCCCAAATTAAAGGGGAAAAAGAAAACCCTTGTAACAAATATGCTGTCAAGCAAAACTAATTCATACATTGTCTATGTCTAAAAATGTATGTCTAATTCTGCATCCTGGATCCATCTCCTCTATCAGGAGCAGGGTAGCATAGATCACTGGGAGTCCTTTGGAATCGTGTCAACCCTCATTTTGCAGAGGGTGTCATGGTGGGCTCATGGAGTCCTGAGCAAGGCCTCAGAGTCACTGAGAAGGGATTCTGAGAACCACAGAATGTAGAATTTGAGGGAGACCTCAGAAGTCATCTACCTCAGCTCCACTTGAATGGAAATCTCCTTCCACATACCACCCTAATAAGTGCTCCTCCAGTCTGTATTTAATGACCTCTGATGATAGGGACCTCACAAGACCAAGCAGCTGCCAAGGCTGGTTCCACTGGGACACTGTTCTCAGACTGTCCCCTTCACTTCTGGGAAACATGGCAGGTTTATTTCCATCCTTTTTGTGCTCATTTGGATCAGCAATTTCCCTTCCAGTGATCTGAGCACTGGTCTGAAACAGACACCATCTGTCCAGACAAAGGATCCCGGGGGCCTGGCAGGGAACAGGTCTCAGGGGGAGGATTTCCAACTCCAAGGAAGCCCGTGGGTTCTTTTCAGGTTTCTCCAGCTTACCATGTGGTAGGCTTGTTTCCTTGTAAAATGAAGATACCCCAAGTGATTCATTTAGAAGGGGCAGGGAGGTAGCCCACATCTAGCCACACTGGATTTCATTCACTGACAAGTAATCTTAACACTAGCTGCCATTTCCATTCCATCATTAAGTTTGCAAAGCTCTTTTCACAACCATTCAATGAACAGGGTTATAGCATCAAAGGATTTGAAGTTTGGAAATCATTCTAGTCCATCCTACAGATAAGGAAATTGAGGCCCAGGGAGATCGGTGACTTGCTCATGGTTATATAACTCCTAAGTGTCAGTATTGAAGCCAGCTGTGTGATTCTAGGTACAGTGCTCTTTCTGCTCTGCTACCTGTTCAGGCAGGCAGTGCAAGTATTCTTGTCTCCATTTTTTTAGCAGAAAACATAGAGGATGTGTGACCTGCCCAGGCTCACAGAGCAAGTGTCAGCACTGGGAGCTGAGCTCACGTCTGCTGATTCCAAGCTCTGAGCTCTTCCACTGCACAATGTTGTCTTTGCAGATTGGTTCAGAAGAGAGTGACCAGGATTGTGCGGGGATATAGAGCTATTTCATTCTGTTCAATTAAGGTAATATTTATGAAGTTCTTACTATGCAAGAATGTGCTTTTTCCAGGCACTGGGGATAAAGGACCAAAATAAAGCAGTCTTTGCCCCCAAGGAGCAAAAAAATTTACTAGGACAATGCTCCCTACACAAAGATAAGATTGAGGAAAAGTGAACTGAACAAGGGGAATGATAGTAAGGGGGTAGATCAGAAGGAGCTTCATGTCATAAGAAGTACAGACTAAGTATAGGCTCACAAGCCCAACCCCCACTTATCTTGGTGGGCTGGGCCCCCAGAGAGTGGCTGGCTACTTCTCCCCTTAGAGTTCAAGGGGGCTGGTGGAAGAAGGTAAGGGCTGACTTTTAACACTGTTGTTTATGAGCCCCCACTACTGTGCTCCCATAGATGGTCATTTAACAAGCTAACATCTCACCAATATCATTTACTTGATCAATACCAATTAGCTTTTATCAAGGCAGATTGATGAAAAGGTATAGCAAGAACCTAAGTACAGTAGCATCCCCCAAAAGATTGAGTTGAACTCTTCCTAAGTATGAAGAAAGTGGATTTAGACTCAGAGAGAGTACATGTGGCAAAGAGCTAATTCACAGTTCCTGGCTGGCTGGGTCCTATGACCTGAGCTCTGGTGTGTGAACTTTGTGGCATATGTTTTGGGTGCTCAGGGACCTCGTTCGCTCTCCTCCTAATCCCTGGCTGGTTGAGATACTCAAGTTGGAGAGTCTTCGGAGAAGTGAGGGAGGCAATACTGTATAATTTTCCAATTCCTTCCTCCCCAGGTACTGATTCAATGGACCTCATGTTCCAGCTGCTCCTTCCTCTTCCCTACACTTTCTCTTTAGGGAGGCAGTGTGGTACAGTGAGAAGTGCAGACTCTTTCTGGAAATCAGGCTTTGCTTTTTACTTGCTGTGTGAGCTTGGGCAAGTCCCTCCCCTTTCTGGGGAGGCGAATGGATGGAAGTTCTAATGGTCCTTTACTATCCATCTCACAGAGCCATTATTTGGAAAGCATTTTGTCAACTGTAAAAACAAAAAGCAAAACAAAACAAAAATACCATGCAGATGGGGCTGTGATCATGATTAATTGTCCTTGGTTTGAATCATGACTTGAACCCAGGTCATGTCTAACTTCTGCTTTTCTCTCACCCACATATTTCCTATCAACTTTAGAATCAATTAAAAAAAAAGACCCAACATAACATTTTCTCCCAATACCTCAGTGTTTTTGCTTTTATCTCTCTGACAGCATCTCCTTACCCAAGGCTGTCCTACTTTCTATAGTGAGCCTCTCCTCAACTCAGCCAATTTATTGTCATAGTCCTTTGCCTGGGCAGCCTCTTCCTACAGTCTGGTACCTGTTTCCACCTATTTCTTGTTCTAGGAGCACACATTTGCTTTTAATCTGTAAACTGTTTCTGGTCCATTTAAGCTTTGTTAATGCTTAAACACAAACATTAATCTTAAAAACAATCCTGAATTGACTATAGGATTTAGAGCTGGAAGGAACTTAGAGCTCATTTAGTCCAAGCCCCTCGTTGTACAGATGAGGAAGCCAAGGGGGGGCGGGGAATTGGCTCTAGGTTGAGCAGGTAGTTAAGTGGCAGAACAGGGATTTGAAAACAGGTCCTGGGCCTGTCTTCAGGTCAGGGGTCTCCTCCTAATTTCTTCTTCTTATTATTATTCTGAGCTGTAATTGGTTTCTCTCTAAATCTCCTGGATGCTCTTCCTTCTGAGACCAAACAGAATAATTCTAATTCTTTTTTGGCTAGACCCTTTGTCTTATTTTGCTTTCTATTATATGAATCCTCCCAAATTGCCCCTCCCAGACCCTACTGACTTTGCATCCATCCTCCCCACAGTCATTCTAGGATTGAGGGGTACAGTAAATTAGAACCATGGAATGTCAGAAGAGGAAGGGACCTTAGAGAGGGTCCAGTGCAGTCTCCCAGTGTTCCTGGTGAGCTGAGATGGGGCACTGAGGATCGGGAAGTAAGGATGGATGTAGAGAAATAGACTTGGAGGCCTCCTGCATAGAGGTGAGAGGTGAAGTCACGGGAGTAAGGAGTGAACCACTGCATTGAAGGGTTGATGGGAGAAAGAGGAAACACTGAAAGAGAAAGAAGCTGTCAGACAGGAAGGAAAAGAGTCCAGAGAGCACTGGGTCAAGGAAATTATGGGAGGAAAGACTATAGAAGGAAGAGTTGATCCTGGAAGAGTGGCAGCGTGGCTCCCTGTAAAAATTCATGGGTCTGCATTCAAATCTTGGCCATGCTACTAACTATCTGGGAGACCCTGACATGGCGTCATGGACAGGGTATCAGCTTCAAATCCAACCTCAGATACCTACCTGCTAAGTGGAGGCCTTCAAGTCCTTTCTAGCTTAAAATCTATGATTCTACAACCTCTTTGGGCTTTGAGGGGGCTGGAAGAGGCAATCTCTAACGTCCTCTCATAGGTCTATGACCAGAACCCAAGTCTTTGGGTTGACAAACTAGTCATGGAATCTTAAAGTGGACCTAGAGGCCATTCATTCAAACCTAGCCCTGAGTAGCCATGACCTCATCAATGCTCCTGCTCAGGGGCCACCCAAGGGCTTCTTAAAGACGGGGAGCTCATTACCTTCCGAGGCAGCTGCTTCCACTTTATGACAAGTATAATTATAAGGAAATTCTTTCCAATATTGGGCCCACCTTCCACTTGTTGCTGCTTCCCAGTAACACGAGGGACTCTGCCCTTGGGGGCCAGCAGTAGTCTTAATGGTCCCTTCCAACAACAATAAGACTAAGAGGGGCCGTGATCATTGTCTTCAATTTCTGGAAGGGATGTCGTGGTAAAGCAGCAGAATTCTTAGCCTTATTGTTGTTCGGTCATTTCAGCTGTGTCCAATTTTTCATGACCCCATCTGGGGTTTTCTGGGCAGAGATACTGGAGGGGTTTGCCATATCCTTCTCCAGCTCATTTTAAAGATGAGGAAACTGAGGCAAACAGAATTAAATGACTTGCCCAGGGACACACAGCCAGCCGGTATCTAAAGCCGGATTTGAACTCAGGTCTTCCTGCTTCCAGGCCCTGTGCTCCATCCACAGGGACACATAGTTGCCCCAGTTCACTCAAATGAGTCTCACAGTGATAAGATCACAGATTACGAGCTGGAAGGGATCACTGAGGCTACTGGGGCATCGAGTCACAGATCTACAGCTAGAAGGCAAGAAGGAAATAAGCATTTATTAAAGGCTTACTGTGTGTCAGGCACGGTGCCAAGTGCTCCACTAAATTTTTTTTCTCATTTGATCCTTATAACCACCCTGGGAGGTAGATGTTATTATTACTCCCATTTTATAGTTGAGGACGACTGAGGCAGACAGAGGTTAAATGACTTACCTAGGGTCATGTAGATAGTTAGCAGCTGTTGGGATCTGAACACACATTTACTACTACAAACTGCTACATCTCCCTTTAGACTTTCTAGGATTTTTAGGTTTACAAAGTGCTTTTTTTTTTTGGAGGGGGGAAGGCAGGGCAATTGGGGTTAAGTGACTTGCCCAAGGTCACACAGCTAGTTTTGTGTTGAGTGTCTGACGTGGCACAAAGTGCTTTTTTTACAATTACTTTTTGTGCCAAAGGGTCAAAAGTATTATTTCCTAATCTGTAAATTATCAAAACTTTCAAATTATTAAAATTTTCAGGTTAGAAAATTGAGGTTCAAATTCACACAACCAGAGAACATCAGAACCGGGATCTGAACCCCTGTATCTCCTGAATTTAAGTGCAGCATTACATGGCCCTGTTTTCATTCTGCCTCTTTAGACACCCTGGCCTCCTTTCAGATGGATACAATACTCTGATTTTTCAAGAACCATTTCCCCGTGACTGCTGGAACATCTAGAAATTCCAGAAATGGAAGACAGCCTTTTGCTTGAGTACAAGGAAATAAATATTCCTTCCTGTGTTGGGGAAACATCATCTTGCCCAAAGATGAAATTCGTGCTTGGGGCAGTGCTGCTCTACAGACCCTTTAATCTGCTGTGAGCAGGTCTGAGTGGCCCTTGTCACTGGCTTCTTAGGGATGTCTAGACCAGAGGTAAACATAATTCCAGAAATCGTGCTGTCTCTTCTTGGGCGGGGAGGGGGAGGTGTGAGCTATCAGACATGCTTTTGGTTTCTTTCTTTCTCTCACTAGACAGTCGCTCACCCATCACTAGGCCTGCTCTGCTCCCAAGCCTTAATGTCTACTGATGGATATGACCATTCAGTCCAATTCCACAAACATCTGTTAACCATCTGCAGTGTGCCAAGCCCTGTGTCCAGTCCTGGGGATACAAAAATGAATATGTTGCTGTGAATGAGCCTCTGTAGGTGGGGCCTCCCAGGTGAGGTCCTTTGGTGATTGCTGGGAGGGAGGGGAGCACCCAGGCCTGTACAGGGCAGCGAGGAGGGGCCTCTTGGAAGACAGATTAGCCTTTTGGCTCTAGAGGGCAAAATAAGGAACAATGGAGGGGAAGAGTCAGAGAAGGGGAGATTTTGACTCCATCTGAGGCAAGAGTTCTTGACCTGGGGTTAACAGGACCTTAGGGGTTCTGTGAACTTGGATGGGAAGAAATTGCATCCTTATTTTCATTAATTTCTTTCTTTTAAGTCTTCTAAGCCCCAACTGAATCCCACCTTCTGCATGAGACCTTCCTCAACCTCTTTAATTCGAGCGCCTTCCCTCTGTTCATTATTTCTTATTTATCTGTTTGAATGTTTTCCTCATTATACTGTAAGCCCCTTGAGGGCAGGGGCTGTCTTTTGCCTCTTTTTATAACCCTAGTGCTTAGTACAGCATCTAGCAGAGAGCAGATGCTTAAAAAAGGTTTATTGGTTGATTACTGATAGATTTAAAAAGCATAATTCTGGGGTGGGATCCATAGGCTTCACCAGACTGCCAAAGGGGCCTGTGACACAAAGAAAGATTAAGAACCCCTGAGCTGCCTCCTGTCACTGGGCGTCCTGTGACCAACCTGGAGTAGATGCTGGCAACCGTCAGGCAATGGTGTTGCAGGGAGGATTCCTGTTCAGGGACAATTTGGGCTAGAGGATCTTTGAGGTGCCTGCGAGTCCTGGGATTCTAATACAGGGTTTGCTTATAAACAGTTTGTGATCTAATGGAGGAAAAACATGGACACAAGTAACCTATATGAGGAGGAATAAAAGAGAGAGAGAAGGGCTATGGAGATGTCAAGACACAAAGAGCAATGAGGAATGTGAGAAGGAAGAAACAAGCATTTACCAAGCTCCACTATATTCCAGGCTCTGTGTTAAGCACTTTATAATTATTTCTTATTTGATCCTTACAACAATCCAAGGAAGCAGGTGCGCTCTTATTATCCCTATTTTTACAATTGAGGACCTTGTATCAGAGAGAGTATAAGTGACTTGACCAGGGCCACAGTGCCCACTTAAGTGCCAAGGAAAATTTGAACTCAGGTCTTCCTGACTGGGCAGCTAAGTGGAACAGTGATACAGTGCCAAGACTGAAAGCAGGAAAACTCATCTTCCTGAATTCAAATCTGACCTCATACTCACTAGCTATGTGACCCTAGGCAAGTCACTTAACCCTCTTTGCCTCAGTTTCCTCATCTGTAAAATGAGCTGGAGCAGGAAATGGCAAACTACTCCAGTCTCTTTGCCAGTACCCCAAATGGGGTCACGAAGAGTCAGACACAAGAAAAGCAACTTCTTGACTGCAGGCCCACTCACTGTACTACCTACCTGCCTCCTAAAGGGAGGAGAGAGAGACGGCTGTTAAATGGGGAAGAGGGCAGTGGTGAATCAGGGAAGGCTTCATGAAGGTGTCACCTTAAGGGATCGTAGATTTAGAGCTAACCTTACAGGCCATCTTGTCCAACTCCATTTTATAGATGAGGAAACTGAGGCCCAGTTAAGTGACCTGCTTAAGGTCACACAATTGTATGTGGCAGGGGTAAGATTTGAATCCAGATTTTCTGACTCCAAATCCCTTGCTCTTTCCATTGAACTACTGTCAGAGGTGGCCTCTAAAGCAAAGAAGCGACTTTAACAGGGAAGGAGAGAGGGATGGGGAGTAGGAGTCCATTCTGGATAGTGGAGACCAAATGAACAAAAGCTTAACATTGGGAGAGATGAAGTTTGGTGAATAATTCAGGTTCTGTGGAATATAGAATATGGGAAGAAGAATGATAGTAAAAACTACTGGACAGGATTGCTTGAGACCAATGATAGAGGACCCCATTGTTAAAATGAGAAGTTTGTGTCTTATTCTCTGGGTAGGTGGGAGCCATGGAAAATTTCTGAATAAGAGAAAATGGTGTGATCAGAGAGTTTGGCAGATTGCCTGGTCAGTATGTGAGGGGTCACAGCAACAGAAAAAAATGTGTCCTCTCTCTACAGCTAGATTGTGGGTGAGGTCTTTGGGGATGAGGCCAAGGTCATCAATAACAACTAACTTCCACAGCTGCACAGCCCTTTGCAGTTTGCAAAGCACTTTCCCATCTATGATCTCAACTCAGTGTCATGCCTACTATGTACCAGACCCCATTCTCAGTGCTGGTGATAAAATAAAAGTCTCTTCCTTCAAGAAGCTTACATTCTACTGGAGGGGAAACTTGTATAGAAAGAAAGAAATAAAACGGTATACCAAATAAATATGAGTGATTCTGAGGGGCAGGTTGGGATCAAGGCATGAGAAGAGGAAACCTGATAACCGGGGGATCAGAAGCAGTCTCTTCTAGGAGACAACATTGGAGCTGAGAAGGGAAGGCAGGGAGCTGGGGAGTATCAAGAGACAAAGGAGGGGCATTAGCATGTGTGGCAGACAGTGTGTACAAAGGCAGGAAATGAAATATAATCATGTTATGGGGAACATCAAGTAGGTCAGTTTGGATGGAATATAGAATGTGGGGGGGCAGGCAAAGTGGGGAGGTAAATAATGAATAATAGATCAGCCTGAAAAGATGGGCTGGAGTCAGATTGTGAAGGTCTTTAAATACCACATACAGGTGTCTGTATCTTAGCCTAAAGGCTAAGTCACAAAGGGAGTCACTGAAGATTCTTGAGCTGGGGAGTAACATCAAAAGACCCATGCTTTAGGGTTATCAGCTTGGCAGTTTTGTAGATCTATTGGCTTCTCCCAACAGGAGGGGGGGCGGGAATTATTATTTCCATTTTGAAGATGAGGAAGCTGAGCTCCAGGGAGGTAAAATCTCATCTTTTGGGCACTACATAGAAATCAATCTTGCCAGGTCACCCTATCCTTTCCTGGTTTTGTTCACAAGTCCCCTGTGCTTGGAATATCTTTCCCTTCTCTTTTTCATCTGCTGAATTCTCCCCATCCTTCAAGATATACTGCAAATTCTGCCTCTTGCAGGAAACTTTCCCTGATTCTCCCAGTTAGAAAGGACTTCTTCCTTGGATCTCTGCGATACCTTGTACTTCTTGTATGCCCTTTCCACATTTTGCTTAGCAGCTAGATGGTGAAATGCATACAGTGTCCTGCCTGGAGTCAGGAAGACCTGAGCTCAAATTTGACATCAGGTACTTACTAGGTGTGTGACCCTGGACAAGTCACTTCATATTATTTGCCTCAGTTACCTCATCTGTAAGATGAGTTGGAAAAGAAAATGATCAAACACTGCAGTATCTTTGCCAAGAAAACTCCAGTTGGGTTCACCAAAGAGTCAGACACAACTGAACAACTTATTTCTTTTACTAGATTGGGAGCTCTCTGAGGACAGAGACTTCGGCCTATTCATCTTTGTATACTTTCTGGTGCCCAACTCAGACCCCTCCCCAGTAAGGAGCATTAAGTAGGTACTTAACAAAAAGTGCTTTCCCCTCCCACAGCCTCAATTTCCTCCTCCATAAGATGGAGATGGTAATATTTGCCTTTCCTTCCTCACAGGGCTATTGGGAGGAGCAGGGGAGATCATGAGCACTCAGCAGTTATAAAGTGCTATGAAAAGGTCTATTTTTACCCTCATTCTATTGTTCCTCCTTTGTCCCAGTGCCCTAGGGACATTCTCTTGTCACTTCTGTCCTGAAAGGCTATCCCTTGTCCAGCCCGTGGCCAGGGATGAACCTCTGGGTACAGCCACAACATGGGCCCTCCAAGAGGTCAGGCTGAAGGATTCTGGGGCTCTGCCCTCGTTTCTCACTCTCTCTGCTCTCCCTACTGAACTTCCCCCCTTTCAGCATCTCTCTTGGGCTAATAGAAGAACCAAGACCTAAAGAGTTATTGAACTGGAAGGGCCTTTATAACATATCTGGTCAGAGCTGAAATGAACCCTGGAGATCTCCTAGTCCAGGGGTGGGGAATCTGTGACCTTATAGGTCCTTGGGTGTAGCCTTTTGACTGAATCCAAGTTTTTCTGTTTTGTTCTGTTTTGTTTTGGAAGGGGGAAGGCAGGGCAATTGGAGTTAAGTGACTTACCCAAGGTCACATAGCTAATAAGCCCATCAAGTGTCTGAGGTCTGATTTGAACTCAGGTCCTCTCGACTCCAGAGCCGGTGCTCTATTCACTGTGCCACCTAGCTGCCCCTTGAGTCCAAGTTTTACAGAACAAATTCTTTTATTAAGGGGATTTGTTCTGTGAAATTTGGATTCAGCCTAAGGGCTGCACTTGAGGACCTAGAGGGTCACAGGTGGCCTCAAGGCTGCAGGCTCCCCTCCTCTGGACTAGTCCAACCTCCTCATTTTTACAGAAGAGGAAGTTGAAGCCTAGGGAGGGAAAGGGACTTATCTAAGATCACACAGCCAGTAAATGAGAGAGCTGGGATTTAACTCCTAGTCTCCTGGCTCCTAGGTCAGGATCTTTCCCTTATATCACATTGCCTCCCATCCCCTCAAAAATGAAACGTTGCCATGCCTCAACCAGACTGCCTCCTACAGCTTTATAGTCTGATCCTTGAAAAAGAGTGCCCGGGAAAAAGAGAAGAGACAACATTCCAGTGTTAGGCTCATAATTAGGTACTGCCTGCCTGGCCTGCAGACTTAGGGCCCACTGGGTGTCAGCTTTGGGGGTGGTCATTATGTTCCTCAGAAGCTATCTATGGCATGAGGTTGGTGAAGATGCACCCCATTACCCCCTGTCCTCTTGGGATGGGCATTAAGAGTCAGAAATAAAGAGCAGATTAAATCAGGCAGAGAAAATGCCTGCCAGCGATTTGTAGAAAGACAGAGTGGAAAGGGGCCTTTAGAGATCATCAGATCTAACTCATTTTACAGATGGGGAAACTGAGGCCTAGAGCTCTGACTGACTTGCTTAAGGTCACACAACAACTTAAGAACAGAACCAAGGATCCAGACTTCCAGCCCAATGCTCTTACCATTGCCCTAAAACAATTGCTTCAAGATGGGCCCCTCCATTCCCACTCTATCTTTATGGACTTTTTCTGAGGAAAAAAGACCCCTTTATATTAAGTAGCTTGGTAATACTAACTAAAAACTGAATCACAAACACCAAATTACTCCCTACTGTTGGAAGGGGCCACATGATGTGGGAAAGTGGGAACCCATGGTCATAAGACCCAGGATTGTACCCTGTCTCCACTCATTACTTCCCTGTGTGACCTTATACAAGTCACTTCTCTTTGGAAGGTCTCAGTTTCCTCCTATGTAAAATGAAGGGTTGGACTAAGATGCCCTCTGACTCTAAATTCTATGAATCTACCTGTCTATGAGGTAGGTTTACTTTGCCGGGAGTGGGGTGGGGTGGGGCAATGGGAAGACTCTGGAATTAGAGAACATAGATTCAAATCCTGTCTCTTACACTTTCTACCTGTGTGGCCTTGGACATGTGTGTCACTTAACCCACAAGGCCTCCATTGTGTTGTCTATAAAATAAGGGTTTGGACTAGGTCACCTTTCAAGTTCCTTTCAGTTCTAGATCTGTGACCCTGAGAACTGTGGGGTGATTGGCTTATGGCAATTAGTCCTGAAGGAAGGGATGGATGGATGTGTGCTAGAGAGAGCTTCACTGGTACTGAACCCAGGCACCCAGAGCCCCAGACTCCCCCAAAATGCTGCTGCTGCCTTGCTTGCCTTGTACAAACCACAGCTTCTGTCCTCATTCTCCTACTCCAAAAAACATGGAGCTCTAATCTGGAATGCCTGGGAGGCCTGAGACCTCCAGTCCTGACAGTTCTGAGACTGGCACTATCTCCCTCTCTGTCTCTGTCTGTCTGTCTCTCTCTGTTGCTCTCTCTGTCTCTCTCTCTCTGTTGCTCTCTCTGTCTCTGTCTGTCTGTCTGCCTCTCTGTCTCTGTCTCTCTCTCTATGGCTTGGGGTGGCTAAGGGGAGGAGGCGAGAGAGTGATGGGGAAGATGCTTCCTCTCCCCCCTCCCTGTGCTCCACATGACTTGAGCTCTTGCTGGCTCCCTCTTTCTCTCTGTCTCTTTTAAAATAGCACCAGGAAGCAGCACTGTGCCCTTCCCAATGAATGGAGGGTTGGAAGAAATACTGGCTAAGGATAGGGCTGTGGAGTGGTGTGTGTGTGTGTGTGTGTGTGTGTGTGTGTGTAAGTGTGTGTGTGTGTATCTGTGTGTGTGTGTGTCTGGTCTTGGGTTCCTTCCCGCCCTGGCCCTCCTGATGACAGAGCTCCAAGGACCTGGCAGGTGGCAGATTTTCCCTCCTCTGGGTGTGTGGGTGGGTGGGTGGAGGGTGTGTATGATCTCAGGAAGCAGCCAGAAGAAAAATCACCAACAACCATAAATGGATTTTCCTGTTCCTTCCTCTGCAGCAAACAGGGCTAAGGCTGCCTAGTGGGGAACAGTGGCCAGGGGACCCTGCCCCACACACCCAGGGAGGGCTGGGAAGTGAGGCAGTGCTGGGGCGAGTTAGGGGTGGGGAGGGTCTGATGCCAAGGGTTCCAGGATGGGTGATCCCATGGGTGTGAGTGTTCCATCCACTCAGATCTCAGCCCCTCCATGCCTTGGGAGAAGATTTCCTGTGTCCAAAACAGCTTATTACCCTGTGTCTGGCTCTCTGGTGGGAGGCCTCTGAGACAGGTCCTCACACAGGAATTCATCCCCAGGCCTGTCCAGACAAAGACTGGCAGCTTAGGAGGATAGGCCTGCCAGAGCTTGGACTCCCCTGGAATGACCTTCGAGAACCCAGGGTCACTTTCATTCCATGAGGAGGCATCAGGAAAGGGTATTAAGAGGTGGAGGAGGCAGAGGATTGTAATAGGAAAATAATAAAAATACTGACAGCTTGCATTTGCATATTATGGTTACAAAGCACTTTGGGCCCATTATCTCACTTACCACCCCAACTCAGCCCCTCATTACCCCTTGCTTAGACTACTGAAAAAACCTCCCACTTGGGGTCCCTGCCTCCAGTCTCTCCCCTCTCCAGTCTTTATGGTGGCCAAATTGCTATTCCTAAAGCACGGGCTTCACTGGCTCCCTGTTGTCTCTAGGATTCTGTCTGACCTTTCTCTGTTCTTCACATACAACACTCTATGTCTTGTCTTTCCTGTCTTTGTCCTGATCATCTGCCATGCCTGCAATTCCCTCCTTCTTTACATAGAATCACTTTCTTCTTTTAAGAAGCAGCTCAAGTACTACTGGCCTCAGACACTTATTAGCAGTGTGACTCTGGGCAAGTCATTTCACCCTGTTTGCCTCAGTTTCCTCATCTGTAAAATGAACTGGAGAAGAAAATGGCAAACCACTTTAATCTCTGCCAAGAAAACCCCAAATGAGGTCATGAAGAGTTGGACATGACTTAAAAAAAAGGTAGCTAGGTAATTCAATGGATGGAGGGCTGGGCCTAGAGTCAGGAAGACCTGAGTTCAAATCTGGTCTCAGACACTTACTAGCTATGTAACCCTGGGCAAGTCACAACTGTTTTCCTTAATCCATTGGAGAAGGAAATGGCAAATCCCTCCAGTATCTTTGCCAAGAAAACCCCACAGGCAGCATGGTCAATGGGTCACAAAAGTCAGACATGACTGAATGACTGAACAACAAGTACCTTCTACTTGAAGTCTTTCTAGATCTCTTACCCCCTCCAATAAATAGCTGGTTCCCCCCCTCCTAAACCTCCTTGTATTTAACTCCTTTGTGAGGGTGGCTAGGTGGAACAGTGTATAGATCACTGGCCCTGGGGTCAGGAGGACCTGAGTTCAAATCTGGCCTCAGACACTTACTAGCTGTGTGACCTTGGGCAAGTCACTTAACCTCTGTTGCCTCAGTTTCCTCATCTGTACAATGAGCTGGAGAAGGAAATGGCAAACCACTCTAATATTTCTACCAAGAAAACCCCAGATGGGGTCACAAAAAGTTGGGGATGACAGCAACATTTTGTACTGTACAAATTTTATTTTTATTCTCTTGATATTTATGCTGTGTATATTTTGTATATACACTTACCTTCCCTATTAGAACATAAGCTCGTTGTGAGTAGGGCCTCTTTCAATCTCTGTACTTATATCCTCGGTGCCTTACTGTTTTCACAGTTTTACAGTTGTTTTCAGCCATTTCTGATTCTTCTTGACCCCATTTGGGGTTTTCTTGGCAAAGATATTGGAGTGGTTTGCCATTTCCTTGTCCAGCTCACTTTACAGATGAGGAAACTGAGGCAAACAGGGGTAAGTGACTTGCCCAGGATCACACAGCTACTAAGTGTCTGAGGCCAGATTTGAACTCAGGCCCAGCATTCTATTCACTGTACCACCCAGCTGCCCCCAACAAATACTTATTCATTGATGGATTGATTTTATTTTTTTAACTTTTTGGAAGGCAAATGGGGTTAAGTGATTTGCCCAAGGTCACACAGCTAGTTTTTGTGTTAAGTGTCTGAGGCTGGATTTGAACTCAGGACCTCCTGACTCCAGGGCTGGTGCTCTATTCACTGTGCCACCTAGCCACCCCATGTTGGATTGATTTTAAAGTCTTTCATAGTCTGTCTGTATACTATCCATTCAGAGTGATTTCCTATTATTTGCTCTCCAACAGCTTACTTGCTGTTCCCTGTGTAAAACATCCCCTCTTCCCACCTCTGGCCATAGCCCACAATGGCCCCCATGTCTGGAATGCCCTTTCTCACCTTTGCCTCTTAGAATCTTCTTTTTTCAAGGCTCTGACACCTCCTACATGAAGCCCTTCCTGATTGCCCCAGCAATTAGTTTTTTTTCATTTTGTAATTATTTCCTATGTACTTATTTGGGTACATGTTGCCTCTATGCCAACTCCCTTCTCTTCAGCAGAATATAAGCTCTTTGAGGGTAAATATGACTTCATTTTGCTTCTGTGTCCTCAATGCCTAGCACCTAATAGGAGCTTAATAAATATTTGTTGAATGAATGAATGAATCCCTACAATTAAGAGGGAAAAAATTATTATCTCCATTTTATAGATAAGAATACTGAGGCTCAGTGAGGAAGTGATTCACTTTGGGTAGCATGAATATTAAGTGGCAGGGCCTCTGCTTGGATCCCCCATTCCAACTCTACTTTCAGGCATTCCTGTTTTATATTTTGAGACAGAATGTGATCACATCATCAAGTAGACTGTGTTTTACCCAGAAACCCTGGTGGTTTTCAGCTCTGACTCTAGAGGGACCTGGAAACTTCTCAGAACTCCTTGGCCTATTTGAAAAGAAACCTTCTTTCTGGTTGCATCAGAGGGCTGTTCTTGGAAGGGACTGTCCACAAAGCACCTCAGACCAACCAGGGAGAGCATGTGGTTATCAAGCAGTCTGGCTGCCCTTCCTAGCAGCCCAGATGATGTTTTACTTTTGGGGGAGCTGTCCAGCTCCATAAGCCAAAGCCACACAGGGTCCTCAGATACACTAACAGAGGCAGAGGGAGGTGATGGTCCTAATGATTCCCTGCCCTGATCAGAACACAACCAGAGGACTGAGTCTAGTCTGGAGGACACATTTTAGGAGGGCCATTGACAAGATGGAGCTTCTCCAGAGAAGAGTAACCAGGGTGATGAGTAAGCTGGAGATCATGCCATATGAGGACCAGTTGAAGGAAATAGGGATGAGAGGACTTGGGGAAGGTGAGGGGGAAGGAAACCTTATCCGTCTTCACAGATCTGAAATGGTGTCAGGTTAAAAAGGGATTAGATTTGTTTGCATGGCCCCAGAGGATGGAACTAGAAGCAACAGGAGGAAGATAAGAGGAGCTTTGGCTCTGTTATAAGGCTCCCTTCCTAACAGCTCTCTGAGAGTGGACTTGCTCTCCCTGTGACAAAGGCCCCCATCACTGCAGGCATTCAAGTGGAGGGAGGGTCATTGATGATCTGTCAGGGATCGTAGGAGCTAAAGCTAGAAAAGACACCAGGAACCATCTAGTTCAACCCTTTTGTTTTATACATAGGCGACCTTAAGGTCAAGGGGGAATGTTTTGCCTAAGGTCACACACATAGTAAGTAACAGAACTGAGATGTCAGTCAGCAAACATTGATTAAGCACCTCCTACTGTGCTGAGTACTCGGAATACAAATATGAAGAAAAACACCCAAAAAACAAAACCCCAGTCCCTACCCTCAAGGAACTTATAGTCGAATAGGGGAAAACAATACATAAGAGGGGCAGGGGAGACACAGAAAGATCCCTGGTGCAGGAGCATGATGGGAAAACCCAAAGGGGGTGAAACCAGATGGGAAATGAAGAGGCAGCTGGCCTTGGACACCCTTAAAGGTAGGTTTGGGGAGGAGCTCTTTGCTCGGGCCCCCAATCAGAGGGTACTGATGAGGTGCCCAGATCAGCTGACTCCAGATCTGATGTCCTTCCCCTAGCACAGTGGTCCAGCTCTAGAGTCTCTGCTCCAAGGAGTTTGCACTAAAAATTCCTTAATGGAGCCTCAAGCAGTAAATAACTGTAAAGAATATTATGAGAATTCAATTAAATTACCCTGGGGGTTCACAACACATTTTTGTTGTTGTTGAAAGGAGTGTGTGGAACAAAACCCACTGGGAACCATTGCATTAGGGTATTATAGAAGACAGGATTCATCCAGCTGGCAAACAAGGCAGATTAGATGACTCTGAAATGGAAACAGGAGTTTGGCTAGGTCCATCCAAGGGCTCACCTTCGAACTGGATTTCCTCAATTCATTCATTCAACAAACATTTACCTATTGTGTGCAGAATGGGTAGGTAGGTGGTGCAGCGGACAGAGTGCAGGGCTTGGAGTCAGAAGACTCATCTTCCTGAGTTCAAAATCCTGTCTCTAACAGGTACCGTGTTTCCCCGATAATAAGACACTGTCTTATTAAATTTTTTGGACAGAAAAACACCAGAGGGCTTATTTTCAGGGGAGGGCTTATTTTAATGAACATTGACAGCAATTTTAATAAGCAGGTAAATGTGAACAAAAAAATGTACCTTTATTCAATAAGCAAACCACTGGGGAAGAACAGGATGACGCGCTCACTGCTGCAGCTCTGATTGGATGCAGCTCGGAGCGCGGAGTGCGTTTAAGGGGGGGGATGGTGCATACAGAGGGTACCGTAATGTAGCGTGTAGCACAGGGCCACCTTCACTACAGTAGCAATCTCAATAGGGCTTATTTTCGGGGGAGGGCTTATTTTAGAGGAATCTTACACAGTAAGGGGAGGGCTAATTTTCGGGATAGGTCTTAATATCGGGGAAACACGGGTACTAGCTGTGTGACCCTAGGTAAGTCACTTGACCTTGTTTGCCTCAGTTTCCTCATCTATAAAATGAGTTGGAGAAGGAAATGGCAAACCACTCCAGTATTTTTGCCAAGAAAACCCCAAATGGAGTCACAAAAAGTCAGAGGCAGAACTGAAAAACGATGAACTGTGAAGTGAACTATGTGCAGAATAATAGATACAAAATTTGGTTAGGATGTGGTTCCGACCTTCACGGAACTCCATCTAGTAAGAGGTAAATAGAAGATCAAGTAACTATGCTAGACACTATTTAGGTGCATTAGAAAAGCATGAGAAGTACCACATGAAGGGTGAGGGGGCTAGTCATCACCAGCCAGGGGACCAGGGGAAGCTTCCAGGACAAGTTGGCATTTCTACTGGGCTCTAAAGGATGGATAGGAATTCAAGTGAAAAATGTGCATGAGAGAGGAAACTCCTGGCACAGGGAACAGGGAGAAAAGGCACTGATTCAGTGTTTTGGGAGACAGAAAGTATTCCTCACATTGCAGCAAAATGAGGAGGCTAGTGTGGTTTAAAATAAATGCACATCATACTAATGCCCCATAACACCCAGAGCCTCACACATCTGCTCCAGCCAGGTAAGGCATTAATAATAATGATTCCTTCAAAGCCCCCATTTTCCAATGGAGCCCCCTCCAACAGGCCCAGCCATCCTAGAGACCAGGAAGATCATAAGCTCAAATATCTAGAGCTGGCAAAGACCCCAGAAACCACCTACTCCAATCCCTTCATTTTACAGATGAGGAAACTGAGGCCCAGAGAAGTGAAATACCTTGCCAACAGTGGCACAGATAGTGTCAGAAGTAGGATTTGAACCTAAGTGCTCTGACTGCAGATGTCTGAACCCTTTGGCCAGTGTTCTCTAAGCTCAGCCACAGGATCATAACAAACTTTCAGAACTGGAAAAGCCTTTAGAAACCATCTAGTCTAACTTCCTCATTTTATAGAGGAGCTAACTTATGCCCAGAGAGGGAAGATGATAATAGCTCAAATTCCAGTGCTTAAGGCTTATGAAGTATTCTTGATCTCCATCACAACCCTATGAAGGAAACGCTACCATTATTTCCATTTTAGAGGATGAGGAAGCAGTCTCAGAGAGGCTGAATGATCTGCTCAGGTCACACAGCTAGTAAATATCTCAGGCAGGATTTGGGATCAGAACTTAGGTCCAGCTCTCTATTCACTAAGTTACGGCACCTCTATGGTAAGGGATCTCCTTCCTCCCAAGTCAGTGACCCCAAATCCCATGGAGAATTAGTGGCGGGAGGAACAGCGACTCAAATCTAGGTCTTGAATTCCAGGGTCTTTTCATTCTCCAGTGCCCTGCCCTTCCTCTCAGTCTTGGGCTGTCCCTTAGACCCAGCAGGATTCTGGATTTTCTTCCCCCTTCACCCCCAGCCCAGTACATGTACACGTATACGTACATACACACATACACATGCACATACACATATACACAAACACACACATATACACACATACATACACAGATACAAATGCACACATACAGTACACACATGGATACACACACACACACACACACATGCACTCTCATCCCCGTGAGGCCCCAGTGACTCACACAGCCTCCTCGATGCTCCCACAGTCACTCAGTACAGCGAGGCCCTTGAGATGATGTCACCTTGCATTCTCCCGTTTGACACCCACTTTGCACTTTGTTGCAATGACTCCGCACACACTGATGTTCAGGGTATGTTCCTTTGCTTTCCCCAGGTGGTGTAAGAGCCCCAGTAATTGCCCAGAGCCCCAGCTTGGAAGCCACGTGCCGCAGCTGACTGCTGAGTAATGCCGTTACCAGCTCTCCCCCGGCAGGTGAACTCAGGGGCACTGCATCTCATTTATCATTTGGATGGCCCCCAGGTGAGCAGCCCAGAGGGAGCTAGTACGCAGAATGGGAAGACAAGGAGACAAGGGCGCAAATCCTGACTCCAACGCTTATTAGCAATGTGACCTTGATTGGGGAAAGGAGGGAAAATCTTCCTGACAAAAAGAGCTGTCCAAAAGCAGAACTGGCTGCCTCAAGGGGTAGTGAGCTCCCCATCTCTGGAAGTCTGCAAGCCAAGTCTGGACAAGTCCTTGTCAGGATGTTGTATCGGGATGCCTGATCAGGTAAAGGGTGAACTCCATGCTAGCTGACATTCTTTCCTGTTTTGGAATTCTGGGAAGTTTTTTCTCCCTGATTAACCTCTTGTTTTTTAATCTGTAAAATGGAGATAATATTTACAATAAAAACTATTAACATTTATATGGTACTTTAAGTAAGCTGGCAAAGCACTCCACATGTATTATCTTGGTTAATCTTCACCAAAGTCTTTGGAGGTAGGTGCTATTATTATCCCCATTTTACAGATGAGGAAACTGATGGTCAGAGATAGCACTCTATCTACTGGGTCACTTACCAGATCCCAAGGTTGCTCCAAGGAAAGCACCAAAGAGATGTGAATCATCATTGGCCTCTTCCTCAGAGCTAGTCATTGTCCCCCAGTAGAGAAATGTGGTTTCTGTTCTGACCTTGCTTTTTAGCCCCCTTCCTTACAGGCTAACTCCCCTGTCTCGTGTCTCTGTGTTCCTATCTATGCAACAATATGCCGGCTTCCTGAAAAGTTACTGGCTGGCTTGTAGGTTTAGGTGAAATCCATGAAGTCATTAAGTTTCCTACCTGGAAGGTATCTCAAAGGTCTTTAGTCCAAGCTCCTATCTACTGCAGGGTTTCCCTCTAAAGCACTCCTGACAAAGACTTAGCCAGTCAGTCTGTGCTTGAATACCTTTGGTGACTGGGAGCTCATTACCTAACAAAGTAGTCTATTTCATTGCTGAACAGTTCCATTTGCTATAATGAGCCATTAAAAAAAAAACATAATGAGGCAAAATCTGCTTCTTGGTAGCTTTTCCTTGTTCTCATTTTTTTTTTATTTTTTTATTTTAAAGCAATCGGGGTTAAGTAACTTGCTCAAGGTTACATGGCCAGTTATTATTTCTGGGTGTGGTGCTGAGTATCTGAGCCCAGATTTGATCCAGGTCATCCCGACACTGGAGCCGGTGCTCTTACTCGCTGAGCCACCTGGCTGCCCCTAAGCAATTGGGGTTAAGTAACTTGCTGAAGGTTACACGGCCAGGTGTTTCTGGGTGGGTGCTAAGTGTCTGAGCCCGGGATTCGATCTCCAGGTCTTCTCAACACTGGAGCCGGTGCTCTTACTCGCTGTGCTACCTGGCCGCCCCCTTGTTCTCATTTTTGTCTGCTGTTGGCTAAGCAGAAGAAGTTTAATCTCTCTCCCCCCATAATAGCCCTTTGGATACACATAGCATATACCTGTTTTAGAAATTTCTGGGGAACCGAGAATAACATTTTGAAAAATTTAAAGAAAAGAAATTGCTGGACCTCATGTTTTATAGTTTCTAGTCTTTTCCATGTATTTTGTAGTATTTATTAAGCAACCTGCTGTGTTCAGAACCTTGTCATAAGGTACTGGGGTGAAAAAGCTTCTGGAAGAGATGATGGTCTAGGGGTGGCTAGGTGGTACAGTGAATAGAGCACTGGCCCTGGAGTCACCAGGACCTGAGTTCAAATCTGGCCTCAGACACTTAACATAAAACTAGCCATGTGACCTTGGGCAAGTCACTTAACCCCAATTGCCCTACTTTCCCCTCTCCAAAAAAAAAAAAAAAAAGGAAAAAAGAGAAACAAGAAATGATGGTCTAAAGGGAGTGTGTGTGTGGTGGGGTGAGGCAGGTGAAATATAGACAGAATCTTGATTCTACTGCTTACTGCTATGTGACCTTGGTCAAACTGCTTTCCCTCTCTAGGCCTCTTTTTCCTTATGTGAAATGAAGGGGTTAGTCCAGATTAGGGGTTCATAAACTTGTGTTTTCTAAAAAAAGAAATGTGAAAATCATAAATTCAATATAATTGGCTTCTTTTCTAATCCTAAATATTTTATCTTCAACATTTAAAAATTTCTTTTAGGAGTGTGTTGATTTCACATTTCCCTAGGGGCCCAGGACACAAAAAAAGGTTAAGGATCCTTAGAAGGATCTTTCGAAGCTTGTCCAGCTCTGAATTAAGGGAAAAAAATGAGGATCCCAGACAAAATTTGATACCTCATTTTAAGTGGGGAGGCATCATGATACCACTGAACAAATATGGTCTTCTAAGTTACAGAACCCAGACTCTAATCCTCAGCATTCCACTATGGGCAAATTCCTTCAGCTCTCTGGGCTTCAGTTTACTCATCTGTAAAATGAAGGGGTGAGATGAGATAATCTCTAAGGCCTTGTCTAGCTCTCCATCTCTGATCCCTATGATGACTTCATACCCATTAAACTGTCAGTGGTGACTAAAAAGGGAATAGTAAATGTTGGAGGGGTTATGGGAAGATAATACATTGTTGGAAGAGCTGCAAATTGTTCCTGTCCCTCTGGAAAGTCATTTAGAATCATTCCAGGAAAGTCATTAAATGATTTATTTCCTTTGACTCAGGATTCCACTACTAGACAAATACTTTAGGGAGGTTAATGACATGAAGAAAGGTCTTATGTAAATCAAACTATTTACAGTAGCACACTTTGTGGTGGCAAACAAACTGGAAACAAAATGGGTGGCCATATATTGGAGGACATCTAACAAAATGTAGTAGGGTATTATTCTACCTTAAGAAATAACCAGTATGGGGAAACCAGGGGGAAAATGGAGAAAAGCTATATGAACTGATGCAAGAGAAGAAAATCAGGACCAACAGAGCAATATATAACACTACAGTAATATAAATGGTAACAATTCTAGAAATGCTCTAGAGTTCCAATTAATTGTAAAGGTCAGTTTCAGTCCTTGAGAAACCAATAAGGAAGTTCAGTTGTTCTCAGTTGTATCCGACTCTTTGTGACCCCATTTGGGGTTTTCTTGGCAGAGATACAGGAGTGGTTTGCCATTTCCTTCTCTAGCTCACTTTTACAGATGAGGAAACTGAGGCAAACAGAGTGATGCAACTTGTCCAGGGTCACACAGCTAGCAAGTGTCTGAGGCTAGATTTGAACTCAGAAAGATGAGTCTTCCTGACTCCAAGCCTGGTGCTCTAGCCACTGTGCCACCTAGCGGGCCAATGAGGAAGCAGAGGAACTTTGTACTTTCAGCAGAGATGGGGGTGAGGGGAGACTACGTGTATGGCATCCGGTATACATTGCCAGTGCCCGTTACTCTGTGGCAATTATCCTTCTTTACATGTTTTCCATAGCCAGAGGGAGAAAAAAGTTCAGCCTGGAATCCAGGTTTTGGCTGTGAAGTAGAGTAGGCTTATTAGTCAGCGGGGCCCAGAAAGAAGCTCTGCTTTGGGACCTGGTCGTCTAGAATGCACCCCGCCCCCCCCCGGCCCTGCCTCCCCCTACTCTCCCTGGGCAGAGAATCTCTCATGTTTCCTGCCAGGGCTCCCATCCCTGATGCACTCCTCCCCAGAGAGGGGGACCTAAAGTGACCCCAGGACGGATCTCACCTCCTGGCCTCCAACTCTCCTACTCTGCCTCCTCTTGCCAGGAGGCCCCCCAGTCCCTTTCATAAGCAGCCCTCCTGTGGCAGGAGGTATGGAGGCAGCAGGAGCTGTGTCCTGGTTTTCTCTTTGAACAAGAGTTACAACATACAGAAGAAAAGGCCAACAGACAGAAATACCCAGCCCCATGTCCCAGATATTGCCTATTTCAAAAAATCACAGACTACCAGAGCTGGCGGTACCTTTAGAGACCATTTAGTTCGATCTCTTCATTTTACAGATGAGGAAACTGAGGTCATATCCAGCTAGTAAACATGAAGAGCAGGCTATTCAAACCCAGGTCACAGAGTTAAGGGACCTCAGAGACTAATTAGTCTAAATTCATTTTAGAAATGAGACCCAGGGAGGTTAATAACTTGCCCAGAGTCTCACAAGTGCTAATTAGTCAGGTGTTGTCTTCTCCGATGGAATGTAAACTCCTTGAGGGTTTACCTGTACCTTTGTATTACCTGTGCCTAGCACAGTGCTGGGGACTTAGCACATATTTAACAAATGCTGAGAGGCTGATTGATCTGAAACAAATGAGAGGGCTGGGGAATTTAAATCAGAATCCTGCTTCTGGAACTTAGCTACCTGTGTGACCTGAGTCAAATCACAACCCAGACCTTTCTAGGTCTCAGTTTCCTCACCTGTAAAATGTGCGAATTGGACTACATGGCCTCTGAGAACTTCTCTGGTTTGAACTTAATGATTCTATTATCCTAATTTTGGAGGGAGAATTCAGTTGGGGAGCTTATATACTCCTGTATGAGGTGGCTTCTGAGCTGGCTCTGAAGGAGGTAAGGGTCCAAGAGGTGACAGTGAGGACAGAGTGCATTTCAGGCATAGAGGCAGTTTATACAAAGGTTTGGAAGTGGGAAATGAGTTGCCCTATACAGGGGAGAAAGCAAATTGGTCAGTTTGGTTGGAAAGCTGAATTTGCAATGGGGAAGTTAAGTGTAAACAGCCTGGAAAGACAGGCTGGAGTTAGACTATGAAGGGCTTTAAATGTCAAACAGAGGACTTTATATTTCATCCCAGAGCAATAGGGAGCCACTGAAGTTTCTTGAGTAGAAAAGCAACCTGTCAGACCTCCAAGAGGAAGATGTTTATAGAACATTATTCCATTTAATTCAGCAAACATTATGAAATGCTGCTTTGCTAGAGTCTGGGGATACAGAGACAAAAAACAAAACACTTCCTGCTCTCAAGGAATTTATTTTATAGAATCCTAGAAGGGCATTGCCAGAAATGCCCTTAGAGATCACTGCATCCAAGCCAAGCCCCTCGTTTTGTGTGGGAGAAATCTGAAACCCCGTTCATTTACAACCCCCTGCACAAGAAGAGTTCTTGCTCCCACTGAAGATTCTACACAGATGTGCCCAGGCCACTCCTGGCATCTTAGGTTGGCAGGGAGGATGAGAAGCTTTGGAGGTCGCCTCCCCAGATGAGGTGACCTCCGACCTGTGAGAAGCTGGGATGTATCAGAAAGAACAGCATCTGGCATCTGGGCCCTGGAGAGCTCTCCAGCTCTCATTTCAGGCTTCAGTAATCAGTCAATAAATGTATAATAAGCAACTGCTATGTGTCAGTAACTGTGCTAAATGAACCTTCCCTCACAGCCCACCCAAAGCCTGCTATCAATAATATCGATTGTTGTTCAGTCGTTTCAGTTGTGTCCGGCTCTTCATGACCCAATTTGGGGTTTTCTTGGTAAAGATACTGGAGTGGTTTGCCATTTACTTCTCCAGATCATTTTACATATAAGGAAACTGAGGCAAACAGGGTGAAGGGACTTGTCCAGGGTCACACAGCTAGTGTCTGAGTCCAGATTTGCACTCAGGAAGGTGAGTCCTCCTGACTTCAGGCCTGGCACCCTACCCACTGTGCCACCCAGCTGCCCTACTATTAAATCTACATATCAGTAATATCTGCTGTGCTTAGCACAGCCCCAGCACTCAGGAGGAGCTTAACAAATGTCTGGTCCTTTCTCTCCTTCTCCTCCCTGTCGTTTTCATAGGCCTGTAGATCATGACCTGGAAGGAACCTTTGAGTTTGAGACATGCAGCCTCCTTGCTTCAGAGGTGTGAGTACAGAGCTGGGGTTTGAACCTGGGTCTCCTGACCCCAAAGCCAACACTCTTAGCACTGTATTAAGCTGCCACTCATGTTTTCTTCTCCTTCTGACTTCTGGACAGAGAGCCATTGGCAGAGCTCTTCAGGGTCCTGGTGGAGGCTGAGAGGGCCCAGAGCCACTCTGTGGGGCTATGAGTGATCCAGGATGGATCACACTGGGTGCTCCCTCCTCCAACATGAATTCAGGTTAATATGGACATCAATGGTAACTCTGAAAAGGAAAGAATTGTTAGGAGGTGATGGGGAGACAGGAGGGGTACATGGGAAAGAGAGCTTGGCCTCAGTGATGGGGAGGAGGATGCATGAGTATGCATGAGTGCACATGAGCCTCAGTTATTAGAACCTTATTCCCGTGAGAACCTCCTTCCCATCCTTGCTCCCCACTCCTTCCCCCACCCTTCTGGCTCCCGCCCTCATAAGCTCCTTGAGGGCAGGGACTGTCTTTTTGCCTTCTTTTATCCCTGATGTCTGGCACACAGCAGGAGCTTAATAAATGTTGATTGATTGATTGGTTGGTTGGTACCCAGAATCTGGGCCCTAGAAAATAATAACAATAATACTGATAACTGCTAGCATTTGTGTAGTCCTTATGTAGTTATATAGGTTCTTGAGCACTTTACAAATATCATTTCATTTTATCCTCACAACAACCCCAAGAGATAGGTATTATTTTCACCCCCATTTTATAGATGAGAAAAATGAGGCAATCAGAGGTGGAGTAACCTGCTCAGGGGCATATGGTTAAGAAAGCAGAGGAGATGGCATTTGAACTGAGACACAGATCTCCTTAATTCCAGGTCCAGTGCTCTGGCCACCACATCACCTATCTGAATGCAGTTCATGCCAGCTACATATATACTGTATATATGAGAGCATGTGTGACCTTGGTGAAATCATTTCATTTCTCTGGGGCTCGGTTATTCCATATGTACAATGGGAATTAAAATATGACTTACCTCCTAGGGAGGCTACAAGGGCCAAACGTATGATGGGAGGACCTGGGAAGTTTGTGTGTGAGAAAGCACAATGGATCTGGAGTCCAAAGTCCTAGGTTCAAATCCTGATTCCCCTACCTGGGTCACTCTGGGTAAGTTGGGCTTGGCCCTTTACAAAGGCAATTGGGGTTAAGTGACTTGTCCCAGGTCATACAGCTAGGTAAGTGTCAAGTGTCTGAGGCCGGATTTGAACTCAGGTCCTCCTGACTTCAGGGCTGGTGTTCTATTTATTGTGCCACCTAGCTGCCCCCCACCTTGGAAGTTTTACTTTTGATTGAACTTTCCAAGTCCCTACAGATGCCCCTGACCTCCTGTAGCAGTCTCCATTCAATATCCCATCCAGTTCTCAAACATGCCTCCCTGAGTCTCCTGCCCTCAAAGTCCCCAGGTCCTTTAAATCTTCAACCATTGTCTGCTTATTTCCTGGAACCTCACAGCCTCCAGGAATGTAGAGATGTATTTGATGGAGGAGCTCACACTAAGGAATATGACTCTTTCCCCCAAAAGAACCCTGGTCAAAGGCATAGCAACTGGAGGAGAAGAGAGGATGGAGAAGAGGAGGAGGAGGGATTATGAAGGAAACAGAATTGGCAGGAAGTGACCAGTCCTGTCACAGGCAGGATCTTGGGCTGGGGAGGTCCCTGGAATAGCAAGAATTAGCCAAGTGCGGCAGAAAGAGCCTTGGTTTAGGTGGCAGATCATCTGGTTTCTTATGGTGGCTCAGATGTATGTGTGACCTTGGGCGAGTCAATTCTCTCTGGGTCTCAGTAAAATGAAACCTGTCCTCCTTATGCCGATTTAATTTAATAAGCATCCATTAAGCACTGGGTTAGGTATTGGAAGAGAAGAAATTCAGAGAAGACAGCCCTTGCCCTCATGGGGCTTAGAATCAAGTACCACAATTATGCTATACAGTATTATACAGTAAGTGCATTACAGACTCGGGATCATGGGCTTCTTTGAGATGATCTAATCAATCTCCTTTGAAAAAGGAGGAATCAGGCACAGAAAGGGGCAAGTGACTTGAGGAGGGGGCACAATGACTGGAGAAGAATCAGGGTCCCAAGCCAGGACGTCCAACTGCATTGCTTGTATTCCAAATCAATAAACAGTAAGAATAGCTAGCATTTATAGAGAGCTTTATGAATATTAGCTCATTTGATCCTCACAAAAACCCTGGAAGGGAGGTGATATTATTACCCCCACTTTACAGATGAGGAAGGTGAGGCAGAAGGAGGTTAAGTTGCTTACTTGGGGTCACACAGCTAGTAAAAGTGCCTGAGGTTAGATTTGAACTCAGGTCTTCCTGATTCCAGGACCAGTGCTCTCTCTAATCTATTGTACCATTAGCTGTCCATAGAGTTTCACTGATATGAGGGTGAAATTCTCTACGATGCAGATCTGGCCCCAACACCAATACCTGCTCTTCCAATAGAATCCTATTTTGCTGTTACTATGGGACTGACCTAGGTAGGGATGCGATTCCTACATATCCTCTTCCTTTATCAAAGCCCAACCCTTCAGAGTAATCAATAAAGCAATAAAAAAAAAACATTTATTAAACACCTACTAAGTACCAGCAATAGTGCTAGGTCAATGGGGGTTTATAGAGACAAATATGAAGCCATTCTTATCCTGCCAGAGCTTTTGTTCTATCAGGCAAGGATCTGAGATGTCTCCCCCAATAAACGATGCCTGACTGACCTCTCTAGCTCATCCGTTGGTCTTTGACGAAAATCCTAAGATCACTTTGTGGTTATTGTTGTTGTTTTTTTCTCAATAACCTACAATCTGGATTTTTCCATCATGTCACAGAGAACTCTTTACGCTGAAAGATAACTTCAACCCTGGAGGGACTTCCACATCTTGTGGCCCCTCCCTCTGGTTGGATAGCTTCTCCCAGAACCTCCATTTAAGCAGGTTTCCTTTCTTGCCAGGCTACAATCCTGACTCTTTCCTTCATATCCTGGCACCAAATGCCTTCCCCTTCCCCTTCCTCGATTTTCACCTTCCTTTTCATCTTCCTCCATTAGAATTTAAGCTCCATGAGGGCAGGGACTTTCTTTTTGTTTGTAATTCTATTTCTGGTTCTTAGCATAGTTGCTGACACAGAATAAGCATTTAATGAGTGCTATTGTAGACCTCTGAACTCCTTAGCACCAAACAGGCTGGGATCTGCTGATTCTGAGCTCCATCAATGCTGATTCCATTTCCTCCTCAGTAAAGGATTGGATCCCCAATTGGATTTTCTTCCTGGCTTTTGTGCAGACCTTCTCTCACCTGGTCCTACCCTCCCTCTCTCCCTTCCTCCTCCAAGCCCAGTTTGGGCTGGGAAGACTCCTTGTAAACCTTTAGAATACAAACAGAAGTCAAAGGCAGCCTACTAGAGAATGACATTTATAACAAAGTTTTACACAATGCTTTCTTCATGGTTAAGTAAGCAATGACTATTATTCTCATTTTAAAGATTTAACTGAGGCAGAGAGGGGAAGGGATATACTGTGACTATGTCCCTAGTTGTGATTTTAATCCAGGTCTCTCTCTTTTTTCTTTTTTAGTATCATAGGATGATAGATTGAGAGCAGCTAGGTGGCTGAGAGGATAGAACACTGGACCTGGAGTTAGGAAGACCTGAGGTCAAATCTGGCAAGTCACTTAACCTCTGCCTGACTCAGTTTCTTCCCCTATGAAATGGGAATAATAGTACCTGCCTCTGAGGGTTGTTGTGAAGTAAAAATGTGAACTGTAAAGTATTTTGCAAACCCTAAAGAGCTATATAAATGCTGGCTGTTATTAGCCAGAGCGAGAAGACTTCAGAAGCTGTCTGATCCCAAGCCTCATTTTACAGATGAGAAAACTGAGGCCCAGAGAAGTTAAGAGACTTATCCAAGCTCACACATGTAGCAAGGATCAGATCTGGGATTTGTGGCCAGGTCTTTTCACTGAAAATCTGGAGTTTTCTTCATGACACCCAGTGCCTTCCCTCTGTTAATTATTTCCTATTTATGCTGTACATAGCTTGCTTTGTATATATCTGTTTGGATGCTATGTCTCCTGTTGGAGTGTAAGGTCTCTGAGGTCAAGGACTTTCTTTTGCCTCTTTTTGTATCCCCCAGCACTTGGCACAGAGCTTGGCACATAGCAGGCATTTAATAAATGTTTCTTGAATTGAATTGACAGAATGGTTTGGAAGAAAGCTATAATTAGCTATTGCCAGAAAGCTGTGGGAACTGAGACATGGCCCACAGAACCTTGAAGTTGGAAAGGACTTCAGAAGATGATTAGTCTAACCCATGGACTCTAAGCTGACTCTACAACACAGTTGTCAAGTACAGTCATTCAGCTGTTGCTTGCAGAGCTTTTTGGGAGGGAGTCAGTTTACCCATTGAGGAAGCCAGTTCCATCGACTTTTGGATGGCTTTCATCATTAGTAATTTCTCCCTTCCATCCAGGCCAGGTATGATTTACTTTTCAACTTTTACCCCTTGTTCCTAATAAAACAGATGCTTACTCCCTGGGGCCAAGAAGAGGAAATCTATTGCTTCTTCCATGTGACAGACCTTCCCATACTTGAACAGGTACTCATGCCCTCCCCAAGCTTTTTTTTTTTGCTTTTTGGGGGGCAATTGGGGTTAAGTGACTTGCCCAAAGTCACACAGCTAGTAAGTGTTAAGTGTCTGAAGCCGGATTTGAACTCAGGTCCTGCTGACTCCAGGGCTGGTGCTCTACTCACTGTGCCACCTAGCCAGCCCAGTCAATATACTTTCTAAAACACAGTGCCAGGAACTTGAACAGATGTCATTTCATTAGGACAGAATGAGGCAAGATGATCACCTTCTGAATCCTTCGAGATGTATCTCTCTGAGTACAGCCTGAGAATAGTATTAGCTTCACACTGTTGGGTGTTTTAGTCTGCCAAAACTCCCCATTCTTTTTAATCAAACTGCTATCTAGCCACATTTCTTATGTGTCCTTGTGAAGTTGATTTTTTGAACCCAAGTGTAAAACTTTCCATCTATCTGCAGATCAATGTAGCCCTGGTGGAGCTGGCTCCCCATTCTAGCCTGATGCAATCTTTTTGCATCTTCACACTGCATCCTAATTGGGTAGTTCTCCCTCCCAGCTTTGAGTCATCTGCAAATTGGATAAACATCCCTCTTCTAGGCCTTCATCCAAGTCTTTGATGAAGCTGTCTTCCAATGAGCTCTCTCCCAAGTTGGGTGGGCAGCAGGGAAGGGTGGATTGAAATTTAAATCACTACAGGTTTGGACTAGTGGGCTATTGTTTTTGTGCTCATCACTTGAACTCTCCACAAAGGCAGTGGGGTAGAGAAGAGAATATTCTGGATTGGAAGTCTAGAGACCTGGGTTCTAGTCCTGATTCTGTCATTTACTTGCCATATAAACATAATGAAAGCCCTTCACCCCTCTGAGCTTCAGTGTCCACACTTTTTTTTTTTGCTTTTTGGAGGGGGGAAGGCAGGGCAATTGGAGTCAAGTGACTTGCCCAAGGTCACATGGCTAGTAAGTGTTAAGTGTCTGAGGCCGTATTTGAACTCAGATCCTCCTGACTCCAGGGCTGGTGCACTATTCACTGCACCACCTAGCTGCTCCAGTGTCCACACTTTTAAAGTGACAAGGCTGGACTAGATGGCCTCTAAGGTTCCTTCCAGTTCTGACACCTGTGATTCTATGAATGCTTTCCTCCTTTTCCTCCTAGGCAAATCTAGCTCATGTTTCAAGGCCCACCTCCTCTTCCAGGAAGTCCTCCCTGACTGCTCTGGCCAGCTTTTTCTCTTCACTGGCATTCTGTTCCTGAAATAACAGACAAAGCTCCTGGTTTCACTCCACTCCCCATTCATCAGGATACAGGTTTGAATCTCAGTTTAGCCATTTGCTACCACTAATCATTACACCCTGAAGACTTTAAGGTTTGAGAAAGACTAAATGCTTTTCCCAGAACAACCCTGGGAGCTAGTAGTGAAGTACAATGAACCCATTTTACAGATAGAGAAACTGAGGTTAAATGACAATTGAGGTCACTTAGCTGACCAGTGTCAGAGCCATGAATCCCATTCCATCCTTTTCTAACTCTGAGCCTGGTTCTGTCTCTACTAAACCGTGTCATCTCCTTATCTCCCTACCCATAGTGTAACCCTGGTTGAATCACTTTCTCTGGACGTCTATTTCCTCATTTGTAAGCTGAGGGTTGTCATTCCTATTCTCCTTCCCTCCCAGGGCTGAGTAAAGATTACCTGAGAATGGAGGAGACAGGACTTTGTACTATGACATGCTTTATAAATGGCAAATATTACGAGATCAAATGTCATAATGGATAGAGAGAGGACTGGCCTCAGTGATATCAAACCAGTAAGACCCAGGTTCAAGTTCTGTCTCTGACACATTCTGCCTGTATGACACTGGGCAAGTCACTGGACCTCCCAGTGTTCTAGGCAGCTCTCCAAGACTAGGAGTTGGGGAGAAGGTTCTGACTTTCATAGGCAGAAGTAGTTTCCCTACCTGGGAGTTCTCTGCATCAATGAAGCCACAGGTCCAACCCCTGTACCATCTTAGCCCAGGATGTCCCACACTATCTAGATGGCCCTTTCTAGTCTGAGGGCCCTGGTTCTCCCTGTACTGGCCTAACCGCCAGCCTAAAATTCTTCGGGCTGACAGTACTATTTAGTCAGCAGCAGGTGGTAGGGAGCAAAGGCCAGGTCATATCAGGCCAAGAGATGATGGCATAGGGTGGATGAGGGTGCGAGCATCAGGGAAAACTTCCCAGATCCAAGCCTTGAAGGATATGATTTTAATAGATGAAGATGGGGATGAGGAGTGGGGGTGGTATTCCAGGAGTAGGAATTACCAGGAGCAAAGGTGTGGAGGTAGGAGATAAGAAATTGGGAAGGCAAAGAGCCTATTCACTGGAGAAGAGGTGCCATGGAGTTCTGGTGTTGTGTGCTCTGGGAAACACATAATGAGATGTGGTATATAAAGGGTAGTGAGAGAACCCTTTCCCCTTCCCCCCCCAATAAAGCCTCTCTCTCTTCTGTCACTCGGCTTGGGGCAGTTATCCAGAGCCAGGGCTGGGAGACACTGGGAGCCAGCCTATTCCACCCACAGCCTCCTTCCCTCCCCTGGCTGGCTCTGGCGCTGACCCGATTTCTCTCCAGCAGCAGCAGCAGCAGCTCCCATGGGGCCATCGATTCTATAAATCACAATACATTTCCATGGAACAAAGGCTGCCTGCAGGTACCCACACATTCCTGGCCATTAATCAACCTTCCACATTAACGAGCTGTTGGTTGGACGGGAGCAGTGCGGAATGAATGAAAGTGGGTAAAGTCTGGGATTCAAAGGTTTCCATCGTCTGCCCCACCAGCTCTGGCCCCACTCATCTGTACCCCGAGCTATTGAACAGTCCATGTCCTGGTGGGACTCCCTCTAAATCCTCCTCATTCCTCAAGGCTCAGCCAACATCCCACCCTTGCCAGGAAGTCCATTGATCTCTTAATTGTCCAACTTCCCCTTCACCCAAATATAACAATAACAACAATAACAATAATGATGAAGATGATGATATCATATAGCCTCTGGGGTTTATAAAGTGGATTCTTCACAATGCCCCTGAGAAAGGAATTCTCAGCCTTTTTGTGTATGTATATCAAAGACCCTTTGGGCAGTCTGGTGAAGTCTTTGGACCCCTTCTCAGAACGATGCTTTTAAATGTGTAAAACAAAACACTTGGGATTGCCAAGGAAATCAATTATATTAGACTATGGTTATCAAAATATTAAAGAAACAAATGTATTTATCTCACATAAAGAACTTCTGTGGTAGAAGGCAAGTTATTATTGACCCCAGGAAGCCCAGGTCCAGAGACATGAGGTGGTCTGTCTAAGTCACACAGCAAATGGTGTCCAAGCTGGTTGTTGAACCCAGGCCTTCTGACCCTAAAAGCAAGCTCTTTCCAATATAACACACTGCCCCAAACCTGCTGTCCTGTATTAAAGTGACTGCATTATCCTTGGCACTGAGAGGGAGAACACTTAGGGCAGGAGGGAAACTGAAGGGAAGAGAACACATTGGCCCCAGGGAGCACCTAATAAATGCTTACTATAGTGCCTAGTGTAGGCAGCTAGGAGCTCAGTGGATAGAATAAAGAAGACCCGAGTTCAAATTTGGCCTCAGACACTTACTATGTGACCCTGGGCAAGTCACTTAACCTGTTTGCTTTAATCCACTGGAGAAGAAAATGGCATACCACTCCAGTATCTTTGCTAAGAAAACCTCATGGTTTTGGGTATGGTCCATGGGTCATGAAGAGCTGCATGAGACTAAACATTTGAACAACAACACAGTGCCTGGCACTGTGCCAAGTGTTGGGGCTACAAAGAGAAAACCTGAAATGGCCCCTGCTTTTGTGTAGATCATGCTCTAACTGGGGACAACAACACAGGCTATGCCCTAAGGGGAAATGCTCTTCTAATTTTCAAAGTCAAGTAAAGCTGGTCCAGGTTATCTATGGCAGCCCATTAGGATGTAAACTTCTTGAAGGCAGGGACCATTTTGCTTTTGTCTTTATACCCTCGGTGCCTAGCATAGCACTCAGCACACAGTAGTTGATTAAGAAATGCTTGCAGATTGATTGATTGAAATTCCTTCTTCTCTTGCTCCTCCCCCCAACTCCATACTTAAAAACCACCCCTTGTCTCCATCCTTGCTCCAGTCTCTGACGGAGCTGGACCTTCTCCTTGGCCAGGCTCACCTCTCCACTTGTGCCCTTGGTCCCATCCCCTTCTATCTCCTCTGGGAGACTGCTCCTCCCCTCATCTCCTCTCCTTCCAGTTTCTCCTTATTCAGTGGCTCCTTCTCTGCACAAACATGCCCAGGTGGAAAAAACTTTCACTTGACTCTATCATTCCCTCAAGCTAGTGTCCTGTTTTTCTCTTCTTCACAGCTAAATACTTAAAATGGGCTATCTACACTTACCTCTGTCTCCTCAATTCCTATCCATTTCTCAGTCCTGACTCCATGAATGTTGACTGACTGAATTCTGTCCTACCTCATCTCTGCCTCCTGGTTTCTCTGGTTGGTTTCTTTCATGTCCCAGCTAAAATTCCCATTTCTATAGGAAACCTAACCCAGAGTTGGCCCTAATTCTATTGTCACTTTTCAGCTGTGTCCAACTCTTCCTGACCCCATTTGGGGTTTTCTTGGAAAAAAATACTGGAGTTTGCCATTTCCTTCTCTGACTCATTTTGCAGATGAGGAAACTGAGGCAAGCTGGATGAAGTGACTTGACCAGATCATATAGTTAGTAAATTTCTAAGACTGGATTTGAACTCATGAAGATGAGTTTTCCTGACTTCAGAACCAGCACTCTATTCACTACACCACCTAACTGTCCCCTTAATCTTAGTAATTTGCATAAGTTGATCATTTCCCATTTATCCTGTATGTATATAGTGTTTGCACGTGGTGGTTTGCATGTTGCCTCTCCCATTAGACTATGAGCTCTTGTGAGTACAGGGGCTATCTTTGGACTTCTTAGCTCTTAGCATAATGCCTGGTATATAGGACTTGATAAATGTTAATTGACTGACTTTGGCATCCAGCTTCCAACCTCACAACTAAACTGAAATGGAAATTCCAAGGCAATCAACAATCTCAACCCCCTATCTTTCCTGAACCTTCTTCATGCTTGATCTCTGAAACATTCAATACTCATCAGATCCTTCCTCTTGGGCATTCTCTTTTCCTTTTCTATGACCCTGCTTTCTCTTTGCTTTCTTCCTACTTGCTTCTAACTTTGCTGGCTCCTCCTCTCATTAAATGGGGGCATCTCCCAAGGTTCTGAATTGGGACATCCCTTCTCTCTCACCTCACTCTCTCCCCTGGGTGCATCATCAGCTCCCACAAGTTCAGTGATCTCTATGTAGATGATTCCCACATCTATACATCCAGCTCTACTCTTTTCTGAGCTCCAGTACCCTATAACCAACCACCTGCTGGATAGATCTACCTGGAAGTCCCATCAGTATTTCAGTATGTCCAAAACATAACTCTTTATCTTCCCTCTCTTAATCCTCCCCTACTCCAAACTTTCAGACTTTTATTGATGGCACTAGCTGGTGTAGTCTAAATGCAGATCAAAGCATACTATTTTCACTTTCTTTATTTTTGTGTGTGTTTTTGCCTTTAGGTTTGTTTCTTCTTTTACAGCATTACTAATATGGAAATATGTTTTACATGATTGCACATATATAACCTATATCAAATTGTTTACCATTTTAGGGATGGGAGAGGAGAGGGAGGGAGAGAGAAAATCTGGAACTCAAAATTTAAGAAAAAGAATGTTAAAAATCATCTTTATGTGGAATTGGAAGAAAATAAAATACTATTAAGAACAGTACAGACCATATCTGGAGATTTGGGTAGCATACTTTCAGAAGGATCTTCTCCAAAGGAGAATAGGAATGGTGAGGGGGCTAGAGATCATGGATCATAAGAGATCTTGGGATGTTTATTCTGGTGGAGAGAAGACTGAAGAAGGACATGACCATGACCACTATCATATCCTGAGCATTAGTCCCCTCTACCACCTCCTTGACAACAATACCTTCAATGATGGGGAGCTCATTATTCCATGAGGCAACCCTTTTCATTGTTGGATTTTTCTAGCTGTTAGAAAATGTTTTCCTTGTATTGAATATAAATCTGCCTCCCCCAATTTTCCCTCCATTATTTCTAGTTTTTCCCTCTGGGGTTAAGCAAAACAGCCCCAATCCCCTTCCCCTTGACAGCTCTTAAAATATTTAAGGATGATGGTCACATCCTTCCTCGATCTTCTCTTTACCAGAATAAAGATCCCTAGTTCCTTTAATAGATGCTTATACATGCTTTCCAGTCCCCTCACCATTTCTATTCTCTTTTGGACAAAATCCTTCTGAAAATGAGCTACCCAAAACTCTAGATATGGTCTGTAATCTTGGGTAGTAGACAATGGGACTAATATCTCTTTTGTCCTGAACAATTTCTATTAATGTGGTATTTATTAACATTCACTTTTTTAAAAATTTGTTTTTTGGCCCTCACGTTCCTCCCTTCCCATTTTATAGAAGTGGAGATGAAGACCTAAGGGAAGGAAAAGGACTTGCTCAAAGTCACACAGCAAATCAGTGGCAGAGCCAGGATTAGATCCCAGGTCCCCTTAATCTGATCTTTCTATTGCATTCATTTGACTCTCTAACTCTGCAATGGAGCAAACCAGGACAGTCCCTGAGGAGAGCCCCAGACGTGGGACTGATGCTGTACCCAGTGGTGAGGTGATGGCCAAGGGGTGACACAGGTGGGGAAAGGTGACAGATGAGTACTGAAGAGTTAGGCAGAAGGACAATCTTCTTATTCACAGATGGTGCTTAGTTGGAGAGTAAGCCAGCTGCTCTGGCTGTCAGATTCTATCTCCCCTACCAATCCCTGGGGAAATCTAACCCTCTGGTCCCAGATGACCCCAAACACCTGCCTCCCTCCTCCTCCTCCCCCAAGTTCCCATCACTTCAATTTCCTTTGAAGAAATGAGAAGAGAAGGAAGTCACATTCCCTCAGCAGCCTAAGGCCCAGGTTCTGCCCCAAGGGGGCCTTTAGAAACAAGTAGGGTTGGGGAGGGGAGACTGGGGGGGCTGGGGGAAAGGTCACTCCAGCCATGAGATGAAGGACACCCTGTCCGCCCTTTTTGTCCATTAGTGGCTGATGTAGGTCTTTTGGACAGAAACAATATAATGAGGCTTCAATCGCATGCATGCCATGTTTTACATATATTACATATCTGTTGAGCTGTGGTAGATAAAGTCGGGCTAAGGACTGGGAATTCAGGCTCTGAAGCTGGTTATGTGACTATGTATGGTTCTTTCCTTCCTCTTTGAGCCTTAGTTTACTCCTCTGTAAAATAAAGAGGTTTTCTTCCAGCTCAAAAGTTCATGACCTGGGTTTGAATCCTAGCCCCTAATAGTTACTAGTGATTTGATTCTATGAAGTTCCTTCCCTTCACTGGATCTCAGTTTCCTCATTTGTAAAATAAGGATGATCTTACTTTCAGTATTTACTTCACAGGGCTGTTGTGAGGAATGTGCCCCATAAATCCAAAAGTGCTATAGCCATGGGAGCTGTTAAGCATAATAATACTCAATTTGATGCAGAGAGCATTTTATGAAGTACCTACCATGTGACAGACTTTGTGTTATGTGCTGAGGAAACAATGACAAAAACAAAACAGCCCCTGCCCTCGAGGAGCTTACATTCTGCTGGGGACAGAGGAGATGCAACAATGTATACTGTTAAATATGAGAGAATTTGAGGAAATAAAGAACACTTTCAAGTGGAAGATCAGGGAAGGCTTCATGAAGGAAATGGCAGCTAAGATGAAGGCAGAAGGAGATAAGTATTCTAAGAGGGAGAGGTAAGAAGGGAGAACATTCCAAGCACAAAGTGGGAAGGGGGAGCATGGCATGTTTGGAACATAGCTAGGAAGGCAGCTGGAATAAAATGTAGACCACACGAAGGTGGGTAATATGAAATCAATATAGAAAGGCAAGTGCAAGCCAGATGATGAAGGATTTTAAATGCTAATCAACAGGCATTTATTAAGCACCTATGGTGTGCCAGGCATTCTGCTAAGCAATGGGGATACAAAGGCAAAAAACAGTCCCTATTCTTGAGGAAGTCTAATGGTGGAGACCTATATCTATGCCTCTCTGTGTGTGTATGTATATATACAGAGAGACAGAGAGACAGAGAGGGAAAGAGAGAGAGACAGAGAGATTTTTTCTGGGACCTGAAGGAAGCCAGGGAACTGAGGAGGCAGAGATAAGGAAGGAGAGAAATCCAGGCATGGTATGGGGGACAGCCAATGCAAAGACAAGAAAGGGGAAGATGGAGCATCTTGTATGAGGTACAGCAAGGAGACCAACACCACCAGATCACTAAATACATAGTTGGGAAGCAGAGGTAGGGGAACAAAGTATAAGAAGAATGAAAAGATAGAAAGAAACCAGGTTATAAAGAGCTTTGAATGCCAAAAATGATTTTATATTTGATCCTAAAGGTGACAGGGAGTCACTGTAGTCTGTCAAATACACAGATGACATGGTTAATCTTTGATTTAAGAAGATTAATTTGACAATTGAGTGGAGCATGGCCTGGAAGGGGGAAAGATTTGAGGCTAGGAGGCCAACCATCAGGTTATGGCAATAGTCCAGGCATGAAGTGATGAGCATCGGCACCAGGGTGAGGGCAGTTTTAGAGGAGAGAAGGGGCCATATAAGAAGAGATGTTACAAAATTAAAATTGACAGGACTTGGCAACAGATTGAATACGGGTGGTGAGAGGTTGTGAGCTTGGGTGACTGGGATGATGGTGTTGTCTTCAACAGTAACAGGGAAGTTTGGAAAAGGGGAAGATGTAGAAGGAATGAATTCAGTTTTGGACATGTTGAATTTTAAATTTTTATGGGATATACAGTTTGAGATGGGCTGTTGGAGATGTGATTCTGGACACTGGGCTAAGGAGTCTGCGTTTTATCCTAGAGGCAGTAGGGAACCAGTGACATGCTTAGATTTGTATTTAAGAAATATTAACTTCTCAGCAGACTACAGGATGGATTGGAGAGGGGAGAGACTGGAAGCTAGGAGATCAATTAGGAGGTTGTTTCAGTAATCCAGGTGAGAGTTATTGAGGACCAGAACCAGATTAATAGCCATGTGATCAGAGAGGAGATGGATGTGAAAGACATTGAGGAAAAATCAATAAATACTGGGAGATGATTGGATTTTTGAACAAGAAATGAGGAGAGAAAATATTAAAGGATGAGGGCAAGATTTTGCACCTGGGCAACTGGAATGATGGTGACGCCTTCAACAGACATAGGGAAGTTGGGAGGAAGGGTGGGTTTGGGGGCACATAATATGAAATCCATTTTGTATATATTGAGTTTGAGATGCCAATGGGACATCCAGGTGCAGAAGTCCAGCAAACAGTGTATGACATGGGCCTAGAGTTCAGAAGAGAGTTTTGGGCTAAATATATGGGTCTGGGAGTCCTCTTTATACAGAAGATAATTGAGCCCATGGGAGTTGATGAGATCATCAAAGGAGATGGTAAGAGGAATAGAACTGGGTCCAGGGACGACCACATTCAGGGGGCTGGGCACAGATGATGAGCCAGCAAGAGAGACAGAGAAGTGACCAGACAAGGAGAAGGAGAGCTAAGAGAGTCAGTCAGTCAATAAACATTTATTAAGTACTTGATATCTGCTGGACACTGTGCTAAGCACTGAGGATATAAAAAGCAAAAAGATAGTGCCTGCCCTCAAGGAGTTCATAGTTTAATGGGGGAGACAACAAGCAAACAAATAAATACAAACTATAAATAGCATAAAGAGGAAATAATTAAGATAGAGAAGAGGAGTTGGGAAAGGGTTTCTATAGAAGATGGGATTTTAGTTAGGACTTAAAGGAAACTAGGAGCAACAGCAGTGTCAGAAGCTAAGAGAGTTGATAGTGAATTATTAATATAATGATTACATCTTCATTATCACGTTGATCATCTCCTATGTCCCTGCCCAAAATAAGGGTAGACTCGAACTGCCAAGGACGAACCAAGGTCAGCTGTGCAGAGGGGGTCATTTCTGGCCCCCCAGGACCCCTGCTCTTACTCCAAGTCTGGGCCACCTGTAGGACAAACCTGAAGCACACATTTACAATGTGATTCAGCAACCATGTGTGGAGGGCCTCTGCCTTGGAGCTCTACTAAAATCAACTTTAAAGCCCATTTGAGCTTTGTGGGGAGTGCTTTGTCCTTGGGCCTGGATTAGTGATCTAATAATTCCTATGGCCTTTCCTTACAGCCCTAGGAGTTCAATAGTACTAGTCTGTATTATTAGCCCCATTTAACAGATGGGGAAACTGAAGCTAGGAGATGGGAAGGGGTCTTGCTCAAGGTCATAAAGCAAAAGGAAGAATGGGACTTGAACCCAGGCCTCTAGGCTCTTTCTACTACATAAAACCATTTCCTGTTTCAGACACAAAAAGAAAAAAAGGCACCATTCTGATGAAAAATTGGTTCAAACCAGCCTCTTGTCAGGGTCCTCTGGCTCTGTACAATTTCAGTGAGTCACAGATTTATAATTATAATTACGATGAAAATAGCTGTCGTTTACATATTGCTTTAAGGTTTGCAATGTTATATATAGGCACACATATTCATACACACACATACACATAAATAAATAAATAAATAAATATATATATATATATATATATATATATATATATAAATAAACATCTTCAGTCTTACAACTTTGCTGCTCATTCACACTTTCAGATTTGCAAGGGGCCTTGGAGGTCTAAGGGCCCAACTCTCTTATTTTAAAAATGAGGAAACTGAGGCCCAGAGAAGGGAAGCTATTTGCCCAAGGTCTCATGTTCAGTCAGTGGCAGATAGCCTCCCATTTTCAGAGGCAGTATGGTAGGGGAAGGGAATAAACATTTATTAAGTACCTACTATGTGCCAGATATTATACTAAGTACTTGACAACTATTGTCTCATCTGATCATGATAACCCTGGGAGGTAGGTGCTGTTATTATCCTCATTTTACAGTTGAGGAAACTGAGGCAGACAAGACTTTAAGTGACTTGCTCAGGGTCACACATTTGTGTTTGAAGTTGGATTCGAACTCTGGAACTCCAGGTTCCAGGCCCAGTAGTCTGTCCCACTGCATCACCACGGTACAATGGAAGGAGTATTGGATTTGGAGTCAGAGGGGTTGAAATCCCAGCTTTGACACTTACTGACTTCGTGAACTTGGACAGGTCCCTTATGTAAGCTTTCTGAGCCTGGGTTTCCTCATCTTCGAAATAAAGGGGTTGGATGAGATGGCCACTCAGGTCCCTTACAACTCTATTTGATGCCATGATCTTCAAAAGATCTCTTTCAGCTCTAAAATCGTGGTCCTTCACACCTGATCCTTCAGCCTCCAAGGTCACTTGGTCCTTGCTGAACATAGGTCTGGGAAACAGATCATTAGGTTGCCATTTCCTGTCTCTCTGCCCCCCAGTCTGATTGAGGGGCCTGGTGAATCAGCAGGATCCACCCACCTGCCTCCTTTAGGAAGGCCTGGACAGGCAGAGGTTGACTCACAGGATAGGTAGGAGAGGATTTCTTGCTGAACCTCAAGCATGACCCAGGAACCCCTGTAACCCAAGAGCACACAGCTACCAGGTCCCTCAAATCACCAAGGTCATGGGAATCCTAGTTCCTAGCCCAATCCCAAATCACTGCAGCCTCAGAATCCCAGGGAGGAATGGGGTGTGGGGGAACAACAGGGCAAGGAGATCATCTTACCTTGGGTGGGAACAAAGAATGAGTCCCTGTTTCCTGGTTTTGAGGTCTTAGGATCTCGGAGTCACAAGGCAAAAGGAAGACCTGAGAGGTCAATGCATTCAACCTCCTCATTTTATGAAGGAGTAAACGGTGGCCTAGCAAGGGGTTAGGGCTCCCCCAAGGTCATAGAGTGAGTCTGGGACAGCCCAAACTGGAACTTACATCCCCTGACTTTTAGCCCAGGGCTCAGGAGACCTATTTGGGGGCACCTTAGCTCAAATACAAAGGGGATTTGGGTCTTCGAATTGCTAAAAAGAAAATCTGGGTTAAGGAAAATAAATTCTATAGAGGATTTACAGAAAGATTTAGATAAGAATCACAGGATGAGAAGGCAGCAGTGGGGGTGGGGCCTACCATGTGCTCTGGTGGAAGGACTACACACATAGATGAGTTCATGGACAGAAAAATAAAGCCCTAAGGCCCAGAACTGGGGCCCAGTGGTATGATATAATACTATCCCACTAACAGGGATTTGTCTATAATAATAACTGACATTTATGCAATGCTTTAGATTTTGCATCGCACTTCAAATTAAAGATGAATTCATTTGAACCTCACAACAATTCTGTGAGGTAAGTATCACTGTCCCCATTTTGCAGATGGGGAAATGGAGGTCCAGATAAGTACTTTGTCCCTGGTCAGGGACGGTTGTTTTTGCCTTTTTACGTAGCCCTAGCACAGTGTCTAAGACATAGTAAATTCTTTTTGGAGGGGGGAAGGCAGGGCAATTGGGCTTAAGTGACTTGCCCAAGGTAACATGGCTAGTAAGTGTTAAGTGTCTGAGGCCGGATTTGAACTCAGGTCCTCCTGACTCTAGGACCAGTGCTCTATTCGCTGTGCCACTTAGCCACCCCGACATTGTAAATTCTTAATAAATACTTATTGACTCTGCTACTGTCAGAGGTGGGGTTTGAACCAAGTCTTCCAGACCCCAACTTTAGCATTCTGTCCACTGAGCCAAAGGGGCACACCCTGACCCCGAGAGGGCCTGACAGAACAATGGGATTTACAGGAATTAAATAAAACTTTCTAAAATGTTTCCTATATGCAAGGCACTATGAAAATTAGGCACTGGGTCCGAACTCCCAGGCTAATTAATGTATTTGACATAGCTGTAGGCTAGGAGTTAGGATACTTGGGTTCTAGTCTGTACTCAGTCAGTCACTAATTGACTGCTGTTTTTCATTGGGCAAATCTCTTCCCTTCTCTGGACCCAAGTTCTCTAGGGGCCTGGGCTCTATGGTCTCAAAGGTCCCTTCCCATTTTGATATTCTGTGGGTCTATTGAGATGATTCTGGCCAACTGCAATTGTCCTCCTCTGTCTATGGGTAGGGCCAGGTCTGCCTTCCTGGATCCACTAAGGAAAGAGACTGAGAGCAACTGAAGCCAAAAGCTCATTGGCCCAATCAGGAAGGGTCTCAGGGCCTTGGGAAAGGGAGAGCCCAGGTTCTACCTTATGTGATGAGGAAGAAAGGTAGGTCGGAACCTCTTACCCCTTTACAATAGCCTTGATCCTGCCATTGGCTCAACCAAATTAAAGGCTGTTGCCTAGGGACTCTGTGGAAAGGGGCTTTCTTTGGGACTCTACTGAAACACAGTACTCCCTACCAACTCCCCTCAATGATTCCAAATACAGCCTGGTCTTACCTACACAGTGAAGGATCAGGTGGACAATCAGCATATATTCATGAGGGATTGAGAAGGCTCATGAATATAGTAATTGGATATTCCTGGACTACCCAGTTCCCTCTTTATCCCTATCTCCTGATTTTAACTTACCTTCATTCTTTCTGCCTGGAGGTCTCTGCCCCTGTTTCTCCCTGCCTATTTCTGCTTCTCTTGCTCCTTCTTCTGTCCTTTTCTACCTCTGCCCCTCTCTTTGTCCCTCTCTTCTTCCCTCCTCTCCTCTTCTTTCTTTCCCTTTATCCTCAATCTTTCTCTTTGCCTAACTCACTCTGTCTCCTAACTTCTAAAGCCCTTACATATCCACTGGGTGCAGGTGAGTGTGTGTGTGGAAAAAAAAAAAGAGGAGAGACAATCTATGGCTTAACTGATATAGGGATCTTCTGGTCAGGAAAATCCTTCTACCAGTGTGAATCAGAACCTTCTCAGCAATCTATAGCCTGTGGCACTGAGACAGTAAATGATTTTGCCAGGTTCACAAAGCCAGCATTATGCCAGAGGTGAGATATGAACCCAGGGCTTCTTTGAACTGACTTCCACACATGGGAGCAGGTAAGCCAGATTAACTGAAGCAACAAGGCCCCTTGAGGGAGAGACAAGAGGTGTTATGTGCCAAGCAAGTCACCATCTTCACCACCAACTCTCCTTAGATATTGATGGAGATAAGCCAGGAACTTGAGCCCAAGAGCATTGGGAAGAAGCAGTTCCTCTTAAACCACCAGACCTGCTTTCAGTCCAGCTCCCACAGCCATTGAGAGGACAAGTCATCGGGGAGAAGGAGCCCACCTTCCTTATCACCACTAGCACAATGGCCAACAGACAGACACAAGGACCCTCGGAGTAGCACTTCCCTCCCCAAACCCCCAGTCCTGCTTCTGGTCCAGTCTTCACAATCATCATTCAAGTGAGTCACTCCCATGGAGAAGGGGCCAGTCATCCTCACTAGCTTCCAAATACCACAAACAGGGCAGGAATGCCAGGCTAACCGAAGCAGTAAAAAGGCCCTGAGAGAGAAACTAGAGGAAGCACGTGCCAGCTAAGTCAAACTACCACCATCTTCCCTAGAACAGGGATGAAGACAGCCCAGGACCCTGAACCCAAGAGCCTTGAGACCAGCATTGCTTCCAGCCCAGGGCCCTCAGTCATCTTCCTGGGAAGCAAACCCTGTGGTAGGGCAGCCTGGCCAGTCCTCCTGTAGGGGCTACAGCCACAGCCACTAAAGACACTTTGGCACTATCCAATGGCTCAGTATCAAAACGTGACAGAAATTTGTTGGTTAAAAATGACATTTAAGAAGAGACATTAACATCTGTTTTGCTGTTGCCCCCTAAGAGGGGCCATTAGTCATCTTGACCTTTGTCCTCCCACTGGACTCTGGAGGAAAGAATGAGGCTGATGCTTTTGAGCAGTTCTGCCTCACTTAAATACAATTCATGAGTAAATTGAGACATCATCCTTCTGATATCATTGTTCTTTGAGAGTAGATAAAGAGCTGATCTTTGTATCAGGAAGATCCAAGTTCAAGGCCCACCTCTGACCCTTGGCAAATCATTTCTCTCAGTCTATAAGTTACCAGCTTTGATTAGAGAGTTTCCACACTAGGCTTATCTAAATCAATGAAATCATAGCTCTTCACCAATGGTTCTCAAAATATATTCCAGGGACCACCACCTTCCAAGGAGTCCACAAGGTCAAAACTATTCTTAGAGTAATACTAAGATATTTTAATTTCTAATATAGTAAAATATCAATAGGTATAACCCACATAAACAAAAAATTCTTTGGGATCCTCAATAATTTTTAAGTGTTTAAAGGGATACTGAGACAAAAATGATTGAGAACTGCTGGTCCCTGCCATTTTATATGGCATGGACAACCCACTAGGCTAAGCTTGGATGGCACCAAACAGGGCCGTTGATGGGTGATACAGAGAGCCCCGTATTAGTATCTGCTGGCTGATTGACGGCAGAGATGACCACGGGATAGGTGAGTTGAGATGAGTTTTTTTTTATTTTGGGGGGGTTAGGGAAGAAATGGAGAGAAAAGGTCAAAGGAGGTCCCTGGGGGTGGAGGGGGGAGGCTGCTAGGAATGAGGAAGAGAACATGGCTGGCTTAGATTCCTGGGGCCTAGTCCCTCTCCCTGCTTCTGCCCACCGAAGGAGTCATTCATCTGTCACATGCACAATTATAAATACAATCTTCCCCAAGGAGCTCACATATCCTCGGTGTCTTCCTTTTACCCATAGACTTCCTCCCGCCTTGCAGAGCCCTCCATAGTTTCACACCACCTTTCTTTCTCATCCCTCTCTCCACTGCTTTCTTCCACACTGTTTCCTCACCATTCCCTCAGCACTGGTTCTTTCCTAGCTCTGGCCCTCATTTCCACCATTCCCCATGTCAGCAGCCTCTCCTCCCCCACCTTGCTTCCATCTCCATCTGCCCAAATTCTGTCCAGCCTTCAAAACCAAACTCAAATCCCTCCGTTCCAGGAAGCCTTCCCTGATCCACACAGTCAGTCAACAAACATCCATACTAGGTGTGCCAGACACTGTACTAAGTGCTGGGGATATGAGGAAAAGTGAAGCCTCTCCCAGTCCTCAATGGGCTGAAATTATAAAGGGGAAGACAACATGCAAGCCACGATCTCCATCCAAGACACACACAGGAGAGATGGGAGGTAATCTCAGAGGGCAGGACTTACCTGTAGAACTTGGGGGGCAGTACAGGGGAAAGGCCTTTTGCAGAAAGGAGATAAATTAGTTTCATCCTCTGAGCTGGCCAGCACTTTGCCCCTGTCCTCTATGCTCACAGTGAAGTCACTTCAGTGTAACAGATAGGAGCTGAGACCTAATGTCAGGAGACCTGGGTCCAAGTCCCAGGCTTCCCATTTACTAGCTGGGTGAACTTTCACCTCTAGAAACTTCAGTCTTTTCCTTGTTGTTGAGTCGTTTTTCAGTCGTGACCGCCTTTGGGGTTTTCTTGGCAGAAATACAGGAGTGGTTTGCCATTTCCTTCTCCAGCTCATTTTGTAGATGAGGAAACTAAGGCAAACAGGGTGAAGTGACTTGCCCAGGGTCACACAGCTAGTGAGTGCCTGGGGTCAGAGTTGAATTCAGGAAGATGAGTCTTCCTCATTTCAGGCCTGGCATTCTATCTGCTGCATCCCTAGCTATTCTCAATCTGTTCACTTATAGGGAAAGAGAGACTAGACTTGTGACTTCAATACAACAGGAAACTAACTGTCAGGAGAAGAAATTCTTCCTTTCAGTACAGGTCCTCAACTCCTCTGCCACTTGGAGAGTTTCCTAGAGTGCTGAGAGGTTAAGTGACAGACCCAGGTTCACACAGTCACTGTGTCAGAGGTAGGACTTGAACACAGATCTTGGCTTTGAGGCCAGCTCTCTATCTACTTCACCAAGCTATCTCTTCTTCTTCACCTGTAAAATGGGTATAATAATACTTGTGTTATCTGTCCTAAGGGGAAGCCTTTGTAAATCTTAAGGCCAGGAGCACTGTGATTACTGCAATTACAGTAAGTCTGTTTCTTATCTTTCCTATAGGATAATGAAGATAAAAACTCGGCCTCATTTATCTTAGTCTCCCTTTCTGTGCCTAATACAGAGTTTTGAATTCCAATGGGGGTTCAGGAAATGTCTGCTGAATAGGATCAGAGAATTTAGCAATGGAAGGAAACTTAATTCTGACCTAGTCATTTCACAGATGGAGAAACTAAGTCCCCATTATTAATTCACATTTCCATCACTTTAAGGTTTGCAAAGCAGTTTCTTCACAACAACCCCATGAGGAAAATAGTAGATGAATTGTTATTCCCATTTTACCAACAAGAAACTGAGGCTTAGGGAGGGCAAGTGACTTATGCAGGGTCACTTAGCAGGTAAATGGCAGAGTTAGGATTGTATGCCAGGTCTCCTGATTCTAGAAACAGGACTCTCCTCACTACACAGGCTGCTTCCTAATGAATGAGGGACAGAAGGATGGAAGGTTGGAGGAAGAAAATCATGTGGGCTGACATGTCTACTTGGTCTGAACCCAGCCCTGTGCTGGTATCTGGAGAAAGGATGGAGGCTCTTAGAGGAAGAGAATGGATCAGGACACTCGACATTTCCAGTCACACTGGCCTAATTGCTGTTCCTTGAACATCCCCAGTCTCTGTGGCTTTGCACAGACTTTCCCTGACCCCAGGAATACACTTCCTCCTCAGTCTCTGAGGCCTCTAATTCCATTCAAGCCTGAGCTCAAGGGCCACCCCTCACAAGAGGTCTTTCCTGATTCCCCCCAGCTGTTGGTGCCTCCTGATACTCTGAAAATGACTTTGTATAGAAGGGAGGGCAGAATGGGGGAAGGGGTAATCAGAACACATGCTGTCTTGGGGTGGGAGGGGAGAGATGGGAAGAAAACTGGAAGTCAAAATCTTATGGAAATGAATGTTGAAGACTAAAATTAATTAATCAAAAAATAGAAAATGACTTTGTATTAATTAGGTATCTATCTTGTATTTACTCATTTCTGTTCATGTCCTATTCCAGTCCCTCACCCTGCAGTAGAATGAAAGCTTCTGGAGGGCAGGGGCTGTCTCGGTTGTATTCCCAGTGCCTAGCATGGTGCCTGTTGCACAGGAGGTACCTAATCAATTTGATGAGAGGGAGCAAGGGTCCCTATTACTGAGCTGGATGAGGGATGTAGGGATCCCTACCCCATGTTCCCAGGCCCAAGCCAGAACTGGCAGCCATCTTGAGAAGGGAGGATGAGATAAAGAAGCATTAAAGAGATAAAGACAGAAAGTATATTGGAAAGAATTCTGGGCCTGGAGTTCTAAGACCTGGGACCCAGCTCTGCCAAGGAAGGGCCCTTCCTGGGTCAGAAGCTCTCAGAGCTTTAGTTTCCCCATCTGTAACATGGGGATGACACTACTTATATTTCCTCCCTCACGGATGGGTGGGAGCAAAATGCTTGGTGAACCTTAAAGAACCACAGAAATCAGAGCTATTATTATATTAAAGACCCTAATGGGAGAGGGTGGAGACTGAGATCTCAGAGCCAGGAATTGCCATGACCCACTTCAGTCCCAGCCCCCAGGAGGCAAGTGAGTCAGAGAGCTTTGTCTCTGCTGGAGAGATGAGAGAGACAGACTCGGGAAAAGAGGCCACAGCACTGTATCGAGCAGGATCTGAGTCAGAACCATCCCCGCCTCCCAACCATTGGGGCCATATTTAGGAGCCATCTGACTCTCCCCAGCTCTTAGCAGCCCTCGGTCAGAAGCCTTCGAAAGGCTGAGCTGGAGAGAAAAACAAGGGAGGCACATATTCACTCCCAGGCCATTAGGCATGTCTTTCCTGGGACTGAAGCTATGTCAGCATCTGAAGACAGATGCTTCAATGGGAGCCATCCTGGGGGGGCTCTGGTTCTGCCACCAGAAGAGAGCTGACTTTGGAGTCAGTAAATGGGGTTCAGAACCCACTCCTGAGACTGATTAGCTTCCCCTCCCTTCCCTTCTTTTCTTTCCTGCCTTCCCTTCCCTCCCCCTTTCTTCTCCCTTCCCTTCCTTCCCCTTCTCTCCTGCCTTCCCTTCCCTTCCCTTCCTTTCCCTTCTTTTCCCTTCCCTTCTCTTCCCTTCCCTTCTCTTCCCCTCCCTTCCCTTCCCTTCTCTTCCCCTCCCTTCCCTTCTTTTCTCTCCTGCCTTCCCTTCCCTCCCCCTTTCTTCTCCCTTCCCTTCCTTCCCCTTCTCTCCTACCTTCCCTTCCCTTCTCTTCCTTTCCCTTCCCTTCTCTTCCCTTCCCTACCCTTCCTTTCCCAGTTCTCCTTCCTTCCTTTCTATGTAAAGATGCATCCATCATAACTAAGGGCTACCCATCTGGTAGGTTGGGAATTTGATGAATTCTGGTCTCTGCTATGATGGGAATCTCACTACCTCTTGCAGCAGCCCATTCTTTTCTTCAGGAAATCTTATAGTTGGGAATTTCTTCCTACCCAGCTAGCTGGCACAATGGGTAGAGTCCTTGATTGGAGTTGGGAAGATCTGAATTCAAATCTTGCCTCAGATACTTACTGAGGCAGAAGACAGTGAATATACTGGCACTGAGTATAACCAAGGTACTTAACTTCATGACCCTGGGCAAGTCACGTAACCTTTCTGTGTATCAGTTTCCTCTTCTGGTTCATAATAGCACCTGCCTCCCAGGGTTGTCGTGAGGATCAAGTGAGATTTGCTTGTTCTCACTTGCATCAAATGAGATTTGATCTTGCTGGTTATCACCCCCATAAAGTGGACACTGGGACTATTTTTACCAACCACTATTAATCACATACTTACAATGCCCTGGGTACACAGGAATGAGATTAAGTCAGTTTATAATAATGCCTTAAGATTTGCAAAGCACTTTCCTCAAAACAGACTTATGAGGGGGGGACTGCAAGTATTGCTGCCCCCATTTTAAAGATGAAGAAACTGAAACTCCATACTTGTTCAGCCTCACTCATTACACGTCAGGGCTAGAACTTGAAACATTCTCACTCCTGGTGTCTATTAATAACAACAGTGGCAACTAGCAGTTACAGAGTACTTTAAGGTTTCTAAAGTACTTTTCAAATATCTCATTTGATCCTCACAACAGCCCTGGGAAGTAGGTGCTCTTATTATCCCCATTTTGCAGATGGGGAAACTGAGGCATTTAATGCAGTTAAATGGCTTGTCCAGGGTCACACAGCTAGTAAGCATTTGAGGCTAGATTTAGCAAACTATGCCACACTGTTTCACCTAAGGGTTTAGGAAGTGTTTGTAGGTAAGCAAAGGGATAGATAGTGAGTCCTTTTTCCTGAACCCACTGGTGAAAGAAGGGTGTATGAGGTCTGTTTTAGGCCTATAGGGATCTCTCTGTATAGGCTCCAGAGACAGGCCGCAAGCATGTAGAAAAGTCATTTAATTCCACAAATACATATCTGGTGAGAAAGAGAAAGAGGAGAGAGAGGAGAGAGAGAGGAGAGAGAGAGAGAGAGAGAGAGAGAGAGAGAGAGAAGAAGAGAGAGAGAGAGAGAGAGAGAAAAAAGAAAGAAGAAGAAGAAGAAGAAGAAGAAGAAGAAGAAGAAGAAGAAGAAGAAGAAGAAGAAGAAGAAGAAGAAGAAGAAGAGGAAGAGGAAGAGGAAGAGGAAGAGGAAGAGGAAGAGGAAGAGGAGACAGTAGGTTTTGGGCCTAGGCCAATGAAGTACAAGACAGGCAAAGGTCAGGAGGCTGGAGAGGGTGTTGGCTGCCCAGCCTGGCTTCCAGAGGGTAGCTCTGTGGTACTATTTCAGGCCCATGGTGCTCCCAGATAGCCCAGTCCTCCACTCCCCTCGGAAGGTTGTCTGTCCCCTGCTTGTTTCTTCAATGCCATCTAAGCTGGTGTTGTCTGTCAGCACAACCCTCAGGTGCCCGCTTGGAAACATGGCTTTAATTAAAACGCGTTTTCAAACCATCAGCAGCAATAATAATAAAAAACCAAATAGAAATAATAAACCCATGCAATTGCCAGAGAATTAAGCACCACACCTAATGCTTTGCCAGCCCCTGGGGTAGGATTCAGCACTTCCCACAGTAATGATTTTTGCCTTTGATATCATGCCAGCTGATGAGAAAGGACTTGACTCAGGACAAAGGCAACCCGGGCTAGGGAAAGCATTAGCCTGATACAAATGGGGTACTTGTGCTTGAGGGAAGGGGAGGCATCAGGGTTCTTACAAAATGCCCAGGCTTTGACCTCTGGGAAATAAAGTATAGCTAAAGTTTGTCTTTGGCATTTGCCCCCCTCCCTTCCCCAGTGCTTTTTGCCCTGGATGGTGATTTGACCCTGCCCTTGCTGTGAGTGGGACTTGCTATAATAGTCCCAGGCTGCCATTTCTATGGTATTTTACAATTTATGCTACATCCCTTTCCCCACAATAACCCTGGGAAGTTGGCTATGCAAGTATTAATATCCCTATTTTACAGATGGGGAAATAGGATCAGAGAGGGCTAAGAACAGCCCATGGTCACACAGTTAGTAAGGAGGAGAGTGACACCTAGAACCTAGATTTTCTGGCTCCCGAGGCATCGAGGTTGCCACTGAGTACAGGGGTTGTAGATTGGCTGACTTTGTGTTCATGTATTCAATGAAGTTAGGGAGTTCTACTCTTATGCTCTGTTTAGCCTTTTGTAACCAAGGCTAATTGCTTATTTAAATCAGACCTCATTAGCCAGTAGCATATTAGACATAAAAGGATGTTAATATTACACAAAAGTGTTTCAATTTCATGAATCTTGAATTGGATCAGAGCACCATCCAACTTGCTCTGATCAAGGCACAGACTGCTTAAATAAACGTAGCATAAGCCCTAGCAACGGGAGGCTAAGAAGAAACACAATTCATGAATATGTCTCTTCTTGGGAGGCATCACCAAGTGGTTTCTGGTCATTTTATTCAAATATTCCCTGATAAAAAGATTTTGAATGGTGGCCTCAGACCCCTTTTGTCAGACATAGTGGGGTCAAGAAGCTTCCAACATCCCGCCTAGTTCTAAATCTATGATGCCATGACCTGTTGAAGCCTTCAGCTTCTTGCCACCACCATCACCACCACCTGCCACCAGTACCAGCACCACCACCACAGCCTCTCCCCTTTTCTGCCAGGTCCAGTGAAAGGAGGAGAACCTTTCCCCAGACTTCCTGCCTTCTTAATCACCATGACAGCTGTTCCCTTCTCGGGATTAGGGAACCTTGGGAGACATTAATTTGCTTCCTTCCCTTACATTGTGCCGAGCTCAAGAGGTTGCAGTAAGGGGACCCTTGAAGCGATAATATTCAGAAAGAGAGGAGAGCTCTTAGCAGGTGACAGAAAGCAAAGCCCCTAGAGTTGGAGCCGATCCCCATCCACCTGCCCCTTCGGGAGGGAGTTAGGAAAGAACAGCTGGGAGCAGATGTCAGGATTGGTGCTAACAGCTTTCTTACAGGGTTAGAAAAAGCCTGCCTCCTGCAGGACTCTCTTTTTCTGCCTTCCTAGAATGTGAACATTTTCTCTTAGAAATCATAGAACTTTTTTTCCCCCTCTTTCTCTTTGAAGCTGTACAATATACATATTCCTCAGAGGAGAGGCAAGAAAGACGTCTTTTGAGATGCTAATGGGCGCCCTTACCTTGGAAGCTCCCTTACTTTGTAAATTAGGGTCAGGACCAAGATGTTAATAGAGATCTGGGAAAGGATTGGAGAGAAAAAGAAAGGGAGGGGGAGAGAGAAGGCGAGGGGGAAGGGAGGAGAAGAGAGAGGGGGGTGGAAAGAGAGAAGAGAGAGAGAGAGAGATGAGAAAGAGAGGAAGAGAGGGAAGGGGAGAGATGGAGGGAGGGAGAAAGTGAAGGAGAGAGAGGGGGAAGAGAGAGATGAAGGGGGAGAGAAATGAGAGAGGGAGAGGGAGGAGGAGAGAGAAGGAGAGGGAGGGGGAAAGAAAGGATGAGAGAGGGAGAAAGAAAATAAAAAACAGAAGGGTTAGTGACTGAGCAAAGAGAGAAGCAGACACAAGGGGTAGGAAAGAGATAGAATAGGTAAAATGGGAGTAGAGAGAGGGTAAAGATAGAGAGGCCAAGGCCTAGAGAGGAGGAGGAAGGATTGGAAAGGGCATCTCTCCCTCTCCTCCAGGAAGCCTTCCCTGACTATCTCCAGCTCATTTCCTCTTTTCTTTTCTGAGCTCCTGGGGCTCTTAGGATCACTGTCACCCCTTTCCATCAGACTGTCTTAGATTATTCCTCTTGTGACCCTGTTAGTCTGTAGTGATAATAACAATAATACCCAACATTTGCCTAGCACCTTGTGATTCACAGCAGCCTTGGTGAAACAGACAGTACAAGCATGATGACACCAGATCTGCAGGTGTACAAACTGAAGCTTGGGGGAGGAGGGAGTAACTTACTCAAAGTCAAACAGCTGGGAAAGGGCAAAGCCAGGATCCAGAGCTTTTGGTCTTTGGATTCCCAGGCCATGCTTCTTTCCACAGTCCTCCATATGCATTTCATAAGGCAGTCTTATTAGCACGCTTGGAAGTTGAAACATCAATAATTTACATTTATTAAAATTAATGAACTGAGTCGAGCTGAGAGTGCAGTCATGGCTGGTTACCCAACTTTTTTCCTTACTAAGGCCCACAATTCTCTTCTCTGAAATGGAAACCCCCCACCTCCATACAAACTGGCAGAGCTTCCCACAAGATGAGTGTGCAGAAGAAGAGGGACAGATGGGGGGAGACAAACAGACAGAGAGATGGAGAAACAGAGAGACAGAAACAGGGACAGACAAATAAACCTGCCTTTGCAGGTTTTGTTTTTTGCTTTTGTTTTGCTTCTCCTCCTTTAGCACAGATAAGTTCTACAGCAGGAAGTTGTAATAGGAAAAGTCCTGGATTGTGAGGGGATCTGGGTTTAAACCCACACCTGTGTGACTCTGAACAAATCTCTTAATCTCAGCTTCAGTTTCCTCATTTCTAGAAAAAGGGGCTGGAGGGGTGGCTAGGTGGCATAGTGAAAAGAGCACCATCTCTGAAGTCAGGAGGACCTGAGTTCAAATCCAGACTCAGACACATAACACAAAAACTAGCTGGGTGACTTTGGGCAAGTCACTTAACCCCAACTGCCCTACCTTCCCCCCTCCAAAAAGAAAGAAAAAAGGAAAAAGGGGCTGGACTAGCTGGCCTCTGAGGTTCTTCCAACTCTAAGTCTATGAACATGAAGCATTCCTGGCTTGGGATTTTTCCCTAGGAACACGGGCCTGAGCATGAGGTCCTGCCACACACTCTGCCCACTCTCCTGGCTTCATCCTATTGGCTCAATGGTAAGCAGAGACAGGCAGCAGTGGGAGAGAATCCTCACAGATGCACAGACTGGCAAAGCAGGAGGGACCTCAGAGAGCACGAAGTCCAACTCCCTCACTGTGCAGATGGGAAGACTGTGCCCCAGACACGGAACGATGGTATAATAACAAAATAATGACAATCACTCCAGCTCCTGCTTCTACCAAGATTTCAGGCTGACACAATTATAAGGCCCAGACTTGAACAGGAGGAAGGGAGTAGACTAGATAATAACTGGAAAATGGCACAAAGCCATCAATAATTCTAAACTCTTCCCTAACCCCCCCCCATCTTTTTAACACCAATGTTCTTCCAGTGATGCTATATGACTGTGAGTCAGAGAACACAACATCTCTGAAGTATCAGAATTGTGGGTCACCTAAGGGGCAATGGAGAGATATGGGATAGGAGTGGAAATGGCTGCTGAATGTTACATGGGATCATGGAAAGAGACTCGGTTCTGGAGTCAGACAACCTCAGTTCAAATTCTGCATTCTACGTCCAGGAACACAGGCCTCCTTGCTGTTTTCAAATAAAACACTCCCATCTTCAGAGCCCAGGCATCTGCACTGGCTGCATCCCATGTCTGCAATGCTCTCTTTCTCCTTATCTTTACCAGCTAGCTGCCCTCCAGTCCCAGCTATAATCCTGCCTGCTACAGGAAGTCTTTCCCAGCTCCTTGAGGACAGTGACTGTCTTTTGCCTTTCTTTGTACCCCAGAGCTTAGCACAGTGCCTGGAATACAACAGGCACTTAATAAATCCTTATTGATTGATTGACTACCTGTGTGACCCAGGGCAAGGGCCACTTGTGCCCTTTCTTGTTCTAGATCTCTGACTCTATGACCCATGATGACTACTCCCATATAAGCTGTGATGTATAAGATACTATCCAAAAGATATAGAACTGGAAAAGGAGGTGGGCTAGTCATCTAGTGGGAGCCAGGAATAACAGAGAAGTCTCATGTGCTGCTCTGGTACCTACATAATGTTAAATGACTTAGGGGAAGAGAGACAGCTGTGGGAGAGTCACCCTCAGAGTCAGGCAGGTGTGGGTTCAAGTTTCACTTCTAATATACTGGTTGTGTGACCCTAGACAAGTCACTTGTGCCCCAAGCGACTATGTAAGGCAGAGAAGGCATTGACTTACAATGATAGAAGGAATTTCCTCATCGGCAGATCCTCATACCAATGAATCCCAGGTCCAGACACATTCTCCTCTCTCTCATAAAGAGAAATGACCTAGAAGAAGTACACCAGCATCCTGGAGTAATTTCTCATGGAGGATTTATGGGAGGACATGGACAAGAGCGTTGTCAGATGCAAAGGTATGGATGGGTCAAAATTTATACCAAGAGGAAGCCCTCACGTGGACGAACTTACAGATTCATTGTAGTAATAAAGTGCTATGGTTTTCAAATCACTTTTCTTAGAAAAACACTATGGAGTAGTACCAGTGGTATTGTCTCCATTTTAAAGACAAGAAACTTGACTTGTCCAGGATCACATGGCTAAGAAAGTATCATGACTTGAACTAGAACCCAGAGCTTTCCTCCCAGCCAGAGAGCTCTCCAAATGCACTGTAATGTCTTCCCCCAAAACAAGCATCTTGTTTTTTTTTTTTAATATTGTTTTTGGTGACACATGGAATTCTGTTGTCACAGAATCCTGGCAGGAAACTCCCCCTTCCTCCCCCTCCATCAGTGACGCCAGATTGTGTCTCTGAGAGCCTCACCCATCACAGAAAGAGGAAGAGAAACAGAGGGAGAGAGACACACACAAAGAGACGGGCCGAATAAGCTACCATAATAGAGATGCAGTGGGGAGGCAGAGCAGCTGAATGATTGTGGACCCAGGAGGGGACATTTGTAATTGGACTGATCCTGCTAAAATCGGGACTCTTTTAAGAGAAAGCTTTAAGATGATAGTGAATGTGATGTTTTTCCATTAAAAAATTGCCTTCCCCAGAACTTCCAGGGGATAGAAAGCATAAGTTTTATACCTCATGAAACAGCATGCTGTAGTATATAGAGTACTGGACATGGAAACGAGAAGACTGTGTTCAAATCTCACTGCAGACACTTACTAGCTGTGATATCCTAAGCAAGTCACTAATCTCTCTGGGCTCCAGTTTTTTGACCTATAAAATGGGGGGGGGGCTATATTGGACTTCCAAGACTTCTTCCAGCTTCAAATATATGATCCTGGCAGAAATGACCAGGGTTTGATCCCATACCTAATGTGATGGGGGAGAGGAGGAGAGAAGGTAATAACTGGCATTTATAAGACTTTACAGTTTGCAAAGCATTATATATGCATGATTTCAACTGAGCCTCATCATAATCCTGTAAGGTAATATACTATAGATATTATTATTCCCTTTTTACAAATGAGAACTGAGGCTCAAAGAAGTTATGACTGGCTTGTAGTCATATAGCAAGTAACATGTCTGAGGTAGGATTTGAAGTTAGGTTTTCCTGACTCCAAGTCTAGCACACTAATTTTTTTTGTGGAGGCAATTGGGGTTAAGTGACTTACCCAGGGTCACACAGCTAGTAAATATCTGAGACTGGTTTTGAATTCAGGTCCTCTTGACTTCAGGGTGGGTGCTCTATCCATTGTGATGCCAACTGACCCTCAGCACACTATCCTTTATGCCATACTGCCTCCAAAAAGGATGGGACCATAGCTACTATAACCCTGATTGCAGGCTTCCTTTGTTCTTTGCTTAGTTCTATGCTGGGTAAGGGAGAGGCAGAATCATGCAAGGAATGAACAGACTCAGCTTTTCTAAGCTATAAGGGACCCTGGACAGCTCCAGTATAGCCTGAACCTGAACCATAATCCTCTCTTCAGAATCCTTGACAAGTGGTCAGTCATCTGACCTCTGCCTGAAGATTTCTGGTGACAGGGAGCTCACTACCCTGAGGCAGCCCTCCTGTGCTTTTGGATGGCTTTGATTACTGGGAAGTTTTTCCTTATGTTGTTATTTAGGCTTTTCACGCTCTGTGGTCACTGTACAGATTGCAGCTCTAATTACTGCAGCTAATAGGCAAGAGGAGTTAACGAACCGTGTTGATGTTACCCATATCGGTTCCTGGTCTTGCCTCTGTAACGCACAATGAACCTGGAGCATCAGGGTAGAGCTGAGTCCCTCCCAAATGGGAAGCACCTGCCACATTTACCTTAATGGAGGTTCATCCCCTCACACCTGGTCACCTGTAATGGCGTCTTAACTAGTCTTCTGCCTCTAGACTATTCCCTCCAATCTATCCTGTACACATTGATAAAGTTATGCTTCTAATACACATCTCTGACTACATGGCCCCCTACTCCACAAACTTCAGTGGATCCCCATTGCCCACAGAATAAGTCCAAACTTCTGCTATTCAAGTTTCTCCTTAATCTGGCCCCACCTCCATCTCCCAAAAAGAACTTTAATTTGCTCCTTTACAGGAATTTATTAAATGGCTTACCATTCTCCAAACAAGTCAGGTTCATTCCCATTTCCAAGCCTTGGTTCAAGCTGTTCACCCCCAACTTGGAATCTTTAGCCCAGTACAGTACACTGAACTTAATGGGCATTTAATAAATGTTTGGCTAATTGAACAGTATTCTTCCCTTCCTCCCCCAAATCCTCCTCATCATCCTCCTCCTCTAGGATGCCTTCCCCAAACACACCAGTTCCCAGAGGGACTCTCCCTTCTCTGAGCTTCGACAGATAGTGCTGACTATCTGACCCTCTCCTTTATCTGACCAAGGGCACATACTCTCTTGTGTTATCATTTGACTGCTCCTGTATGCAAGGAGGCAGGACTGTTTTTTATTCACCTCCCTATCCCCTATAAATCCTAACATGTGTTGGGTATATGTTAGGACTCAGTGACTACCGAATGAATGAAGTTGAAGTAATGAATGAATAATAATGAATGGATGGATGGGCCAATGGATTTGCTAGTGACAGCTCAGGTCATGCCTTTGACTTGGTATCACTTGAGGTCAGAAAATTTTGTTCTGACAGTGCTTGCTTCAGATTAACACTAGGACTAAGTCCAACAATACTTCCTCTAGATATCCGCTGCCCTAGATCTGTCTAATTCTAGAGCTCTGTCCCATTTCTGAACTGGGTCTATTCTAGATCTTTCTGTTCATATTAAGTCCCAGAATCAAAGGTGCTCAGAGCTGGGGAGGCTCTCACCTAGTGTACACCTTAACTGGGATCCCTTCCTACAACAGAATCACAGAGCTGGAATAGACCTTAGGGGACAGAGCGAAAAACTGAGGCTCAGGGACAAGAAGCCAAATAGTCAGTAATGGGTGAAGTGGCCACATGTAGCCAGGTCTTCTGTCTCCTAGCCCAGTACTGTCTTCATTCTACTGTAGGCATCCCATTTTTCTTGCTGGACAGCTCCTACCATTAGGAAGATTTCCCTCCCACTGGGATGAAATCTGCCTGGAGGCAACTTCCATCCCATGACAACCCCTTAGAAAATTAAAAACAGAGACGGTATCTCCTGTAAGTCTTCTCTTTTTCCAAGCTGTACAGCCCCAGTTTTCCCAGCCCATACACATTTGTCATAGTCAGCAGTCTCCTGGCACTCCCTCCAGTAGGCCTGTCTCAGTCTATACATGACCTTCCTAAATTGTGGTCCCAAAACTGGGTTCAAAGCTCCAGCTGGGCATATCCTCTGACCACAGCAGAGGAAAGCAGGTCCATTAACTTTTCTAGAAAAAGGTTTTTCCAGACTTTGCTCTATTGTCCCATTCAGCTCACCTCCCTCTCTTGTGCTGCCAAACTCCCTTACTGGGGATCATCTCTCGCCTGGCTAATTCTGAACTTAGATGATCCCCCTTTGACCTTGGTTCTCAGCACATGTTCTTGGTCTAGGCTGGGTGAAGTCAAAGGTTAACATGACTCACAGAAGGTTCAGCTCTGTCCTGCATGGCCTTAGAGAAATGCTGAATCATGGAAGCCTATGCATGGATGGAGTGGAGTCCCTTTCCAGGGTGTTTAGATCATAGATCCTGCATCAATCTGACAAGATAAATATATTATGGGCTCCAGTGTTCCTCCCACCAGGAAAATTGATTACTTCTAGCAAGATTCCTCATTAAGCCTCATGCTATAACTCTAGCTGTTCTCTATTAAAAATAGGGAAACTGAGCCAGAGATCCTGTGACCCCAAGGCCCTGGGCACTTGAAGCTCCATGTGAGGTTGGTCTCTTCAGATTCTTAGTTTTCCCACCTGTAAGAAGGAAATAATGACCATCCCTCCTACTTCCCAGGGAGGGTGGAGGTCACAAGAGAGACCCAAGGCAGTATGACTCCTGCTTCCCTTCTCCTGGGAAGTTTTTGAGTCTAAGCAGCTCTTTTTTCCCTTTAGGGACTCAAATTTACCACAATCACCACAACTACCACTCTTACAATTCTATTTAAACAGAAGGCTACCTTTGAGTTGAGCTACTAGACAGATAAAACCAAGCAACTCCTACTATTAGAGGCTAAAGGACCTTAGATCTCATCTACTCATTACATTACAGATGAAGAAAGTGAGGTTCAGAGAAAGGTAAGTCACACTACACTACTAGGGTAGATCTGGGACCTATAGGTCACTTAAAATCTAGTCCAAGGGCTCTCATTTCTACTTCATGCTGGAGGGAGGCAAAGGGTAAAGTTTGCTTCCTCCTCTCACTAATTAATGGTCAAAAAACCTTAGAACTTTGGTCCTTTCCAGCCAAGGATCTGTGTTGTGAAAAGCTCCCAGTGGGCATATACAGATAGGTTTCCTGTGGATCCCATTTGGAGGACCATGGATGATGGATGCTACAATTTAGGAAGGGTATTGTCATGTGGCAATTTAGAGGCAGGTAATGGTTCAGTGGGTGGAGCACTGGACCTGGAGTCAGGAAGACTGGAGTTCAAATCCAGCCTTAGACATTGACTCACTGTGTTACCCTAGGCAAGTCACAACTTCTGATTGCCTGACCAAAAAAAGGATCTACTGGAGAAGGAAATGGCAAACTACTCCAGTATCTTTGCCAAGAAAACCCTGTGGATGATGGTATGTTTCATGGGATCACAAAGAGTTGGACACAACTTAACAACTGAACAGTTGTCCATGCCTTCCAAGACCTGTGGCTAGCATGGAGAGGGGACTGGAATCCATGTCACTGACTGAAGGAACTGGGGATGATTAGCCTGGACTAGAAAACAGAGAGGGGGAGGGCAGAGTGTATGTGATCATTATTATCAAGTATCTGATGGGTTGTCATGAAAAAGACTGATGAGCCCTGCTTGCTCCCAGAGAGAAAAAGGGGAGAGCAAGGGGGAAGGGATGAAACTAGAAAGGCAGATTTGGGTTCAAAGTAAGGAAAAAAATTCCTAACAATTAGAGCTGTCCAGGAGTGGAATGGGCTGCCTCAGGAGGTAATGACTTTCTGAATATGGGAGCTCTCCAAGCTCAATGACCATTTGTCAGGGACACTGTAGAAGGGAGACCTGTTCAGGTATAGGTTGGACTCTGAGTGAGAAGCTGTTTTGGAGATTTCAAAGGGGCGGCAAAAAAAAAGACAAAATCAATCCCAACACTCAGGTATGAACAGCATGCCATCCTAGCTATATAGAGAGGACACTGCTGATCCATTATCCATGAGCTATTTGCAGAAGCTGGGTGTCTTTGAAGAATGGTATACTGGGTTGTGCTGCCCTTCCACAGTCCTGTCCCATTGGCTAATGAATAATGTTCCTACTTGCCAAGCTGCCATTCAAAGTCTGGTCCCAAGCTCCTTCTCCAGGTCTCTCACTCTCCCCCTTCATACCCTCTGTGGTCTTGCCAAACTTATGGTCAGTCCTCTGCTCCTGTATTACCTTCTTCTGCATCACATCCCTTTCTCTCACCATCCCTTTGAGACCTTTCTCAAGTTGACTTGCTTCCATGAAGCCTCCTTCCTTGACCCTCACAGGTGGAAGTAATGGTGATGCCTCCATCTTTGTCTCTCCACTGATACCTCAAATCCCACCTCAGACACTTACTAACCCTATGATCCTGGGTGTCACAACCTCTCTGGGCTCGAGTTTCTTGATCTGTAAAATGAGGTGACTTCTGAGCCCCTTACAGCTCTAAGTCCATGGACCCAGATGTGACATTCCCATTTGTATAAGAATTATTGGTGATCATCTCTTACTGCTTCTTTCTAGAATGAGTTTCCTCTGGGAAAGAACTTAAACAATGTTGTATTTATCTTTCTATCTCCCAACGCCAAGCACAGGGCCTTGTGAATGGTAGGCAGCATTTTGTAAATACTTTATAAAGAAACTTCATTGATCTTTGACAAGTCATTTTCCTCTCTTGGACTCAGTTTCCTTCTCTGCAAAATAAGGGGATTGGACTCTAAGGTCCTTTCCAAATCTGACATTCTATGAATATTTCCTGTGGCCATGAGACCAGAATTAACTAATCTATGTGGGGTTCAAACCCAAGGCCGTGGCTTCCTTAGCACCAAGCTCTAACCACTTAGCAACTCAGTGAGAAAGTAGCTGAGCAAAAGACCCAGCAAAGCACCCACCCCCAGTGGTTTACTCTGGCACCTCACCAGCCTCCCTACGATCAGCCTTCTCAAGGGTTTGTGGGGCCAGCCCTGGGTTCTCTTATTTTTGGACTGTAATCCCTTTGATAGCAAGGCCTGTGTCATTTCATCATCTTTAACCCATTATACTCTTAAACAAAAGGTATGAAATAAATGGCCCTCAGTTTCTACATCTGTTAAGATAAGACATCATGGGGCAGCCAGGTAGCACAGCGAGTAAGAGCACCAGCCCCAGTGTCGGGATGACCTGGGGGATCGAATCCGGGCTCAGACACTTAGCACCCACCCAGAAATAACTGGCCATGTAACCTTGAGCAAGTTACTTAACCCCAATTGCTTAAATATATATATAAAAGAGAAGACGTCTTAGGATCATAGATTCATAGTTGGAAGGGACCTTAAAGTTCAGTTCAACCCTTTCATTTTACATATGTGTAAACTGAGACTCAGAGACTGGGTGACTTACCCAAGGTTAAACAGTAGCAGAGAATAATAATTATCATCATCATCATAATTATTATTATTATAATTTATATAGCTCTTTATGGTTTGTTAAGTGACATACAAGTATTATCTAATTTGTCTCCCATAACAACCCTAGGTGGATTATCCCCATTTTACAGATGAGGAAACTGAGGCTGAGAAAGATGACAGGGCTTTCTTCAGGTCACACAGCTAGTGTCTGAAGTCAGATTTGAACTTGGGTCTTCTGACTCCAAATCTAGTGCTCTATCCACTGTGCCACCTAGCTATCTCAGATAGATTTGAGGGGATCTAAACTCAGGTCTTTGAACTCCAAAACCAGCACTCTTTCTATTGCAACACTGTCTGATCGAGATTGCTTCATTAGCCGTCCCCTGCCCCAAGCCCTCATTCAGCCTGGCCAGCCTCCTACCCATTTGCTCTCCCAGCACCCAGCTCTCCTTCCTCCAGCCTTCCACAGGCCCTCCTCTCTCCCCCACCTTTCCTCCCTGATTTCCAAACCATGCTTAGACTTGATGATCTCATAGAATGCATCCACCTCTAAATCATGGGAGCCAATGAATTGAATTGGGGTCAGAGGGGCCTAGAGCCAAAGCAGGGAGAAGGCAGTGTCCCAGCTCAGCCACAGCTGAGCTGACATCGTCCCTCCCCCCTATCCCCCCCCACCCCCAGCAGCCTCTAACCGACCTATTCAAAATCTGTAGAGAATACAGAGGATCATGGAAGTACATCTGCTCTCAAACCCCCAGGCAGCATGGAATCTAAACTCAGGCGCATCCATTAACCACAGTACCGATGGTTTCCAGGAGTGCTTGCTTTGAAAAGCAAGGACCATTCCCTCTTAACCATCACTACTGATAAAAATGCCACGCAAACCAAAAATCCTTGTCCTTCCTGCTGTCTGAGGATGAGAAGCCTCAGAGAGACACATCCACTAGGCCTGGATCTTGGCTCCTCTTGGGGCCACTGCTCCTAATGGACGAGGAGGGGATGGGGAGAGAGGGATTTGGGTCTGCCTGCTGGCCCTGGGCTAGTAGATGTCATGAATACTTATGGGTTGGGTTCCCATAGCCCTTCACCCCCAGGGAGCTAGAGCTTTGAAATGTGGTATATGGGACACAGCATCAGCCTGTAAACCAGGCCATTGAGGGGGAGAGAGAAGAGGTGGGGCTAGATAGGAGGAAAGCAGAGGACAGGCAGAGGGAGGGGAAGACAGGGGGTGCAGGAGATCATGGCAAAACAACTCCAGAGCACATCTGGGAGAGAAAAACAAAGCTTCCTGGAGAATCAGGGCTTCAAACCCAGCTCTAATACCATTTTCTATCAGTATGACATTGAGTGACTCAAGGGTCCTTTTTCTGAGACTCAGTTTCCTCCTCTGCAAAATGATATGGTTGGATTGGATAAGCCCAAAGGATCAGCTCTAAATCTGGTGCTCCTATGAGATCACAGATATTAGCCCTGGAGATGGAAGGGAGCTAAGACATCCCCTAGTCCACTCCTCTTTATTTCAACAAGGAGGCATCTAAGGCCCAGACGGTTAAGTGACTTACCTGTGGCCACATCACTAGTAAGTGGTAGAGTTGAAATCTGATGCTAAGGACTTTTCCAGGAGTTTCTGCAAAGGCTGGGGAAGGAATCCTAGGATGGAGTCAGGGGGTCTAGATCCTGACTCTGACAATTACCCAGAGTATAACCTTGAACAAGTCACTTGCCCTTACTAGGCCTCAGTTTCCTCATCTGTAAAATGAAAAGGGTTGTATTTGATGAAATCTAAAGTTCCTTTAAGGACCACTTACTTGCCTTCTGTAGGCCTCAGTCTCTCAAGTTAAAAATGAAGGAGGTGGATTTAATGGTTTTGAAAAATCCAGAATCTACAATTCTCGAAAGGTCAGTCACTCTGAAGCACCCTCTCCATTCCACACTTACTACATGCCAGGTAAAGTGCTTGGGTGGGTAGGTGGCACAGCGGATAGAGCCTTGGGCTTGGAATCAGGAAGATTCCCCTTCATGATTTCAAATCTAGCTTCAGAAACTTACTAGCTGTGTGACCCTGGGCAAGTCACTTAACCTGTTTGTCTCAGTTTCCTCATCTGTAAAATGAGCAGGAGAAGGAAATGGCAAACCATTCTAGTATATTTGCCAAGGAAACCCAAATGGGGTCATGGAGAGCTAGACATGACTGAAAAATGACTGAACTACAACAAAGCATAGTGCTAAGTACAGGGGAAACAAAAATGAAAAACATTCCCTGCCCTCAAGGAGCTTACATCTGCTTTTTTCTTTTTCAACTAGATCTGTGATTTTATTGGTATAAGAAGCTGTTGATGAAGAAGCTCCCTCTACCAAAGTAGATTGGCATCTGCTCTGTAAATGACTGGGGCACAAAGGGGTTGTGACTTCCCTAGGGCCACACTAGCCTGTATGGATTCGAGTTGGGACTTGAACCCGTATATCTCCCTTGTTCTGAGACCACTCACTCCTGAATATGTCACACTGCCTCCCTCTGCTCTCTTCTCTGTGGGGCAGGGGTTCTGATGAGTCTGAAACCCTGGCACTTACAAGGGAGGGGCCGGTCCAATGTGGGTCTGACTCAGGGAACATTCTTCTCCCCTCATCCTCACCAAATTCTCTGCAGTGTCTGCCCCATGCTGCAAGCATCGACTTATGTAATGATGATTATGGTAACAGATTACTATTGTCATGGCCACGAGCTTCTCTATAGAGCTTGTCCTGTCGCTGTCCTCTGGTTGTTATCATATGAAGAAACCTTGTCTCTCCCTCTAGACTGTGGGCTCCCTGCAGGTAGGGCCTGACTGCTCTTTCCCAGTCTCCTCTTGGAGCTCCCGAAGGATGGGGCCAAGGACTTGGCCCAGATCTCCTCCTCCTCCCATTTCTGCTACAAAAGAGCCAAGCCCAATCTTGGGTACAAAGGGGGCCAAGTACATGACAACTGGCTGCTGTTAGTACTAGAATTCTGTAGTTCTTACCAGGACCCCGAGATTACTGGTGTTTTTCAATTTTGTCTCAGATACTCTCCTAATAAAATCCCCAAACCCACTGGCTCCTCAGGGCTGAGACAACCAGGAGACCTCAGACAGACTTCACAAACAAAGCTGAAGCAACTGAGAGATTCTCATGGGTCAGCTTAAGTGTCTGTGATTAGGAACTGGAGCTAAAGTGATTCTGAAGGGATATTGGGACTACCCATTTTCCCCCTTCATATTTTGCCTGAAAAATACACCACCAGGTGACTGACAGTCATGATCTCCCATGGTTACGACTTCATGGTCCCCCCTTCTAAAAGTCAGTTTTCTCATTGACAGATTGGAAAGAACACTGGACATGTGATAATAAGACTTGGGTTTAAGTCTCAGCTCTGTAGTGATCTTGGGGAAATAATTTTGCCTCTCTGGCCCTTAATTTTCTCACCTGTAAAATGGGGAGGGTGAAGGAAGGATATGGGCTCAAGGTCTCACCTCTGACACACCCTGGCTGTGTGACCCTGCACAAGTAACTTGACTTTTCAGTGTTCTGGGCAACTCTCTGAGACTATTCATTTCAGAGAAGCTGAAGACCTGCCCTGGCAGAGGGAGCTTCCTCATCTAGGAATTCCCTAGAGCAATGAAATCTCATATCCAGGCCCTACCCCTAAATGGGGATAATGATACTTTAACCACTTATGTCACATGGCTCTGGTCAAATGAGATAATACACTAAAAGCTCTTTTAAGTTGTAAAGCATATTATTGGTAATTGGGAATGCCATGTTTTTCTACTCAGTTAAGGTTTTTTTATGAAAATGAAAATTAAAAATATCAAAATAGCTAATCTAATATTAATCGGTGTTGAGTTAAGCATTCCAGTTAAAAAGAATATATAATTTGGAATAAGATGAAAGAAACATAAAAACTTAGGTATAATTAGGCAGGTGTCATTCCCCCTAACCTTCAATTCTTCTCACTTACAGGCTGAGCTAACCCAAGATGCATGTATTGCATGTAATGCATGTATTACATGCATTCAATTTGCATGTATGCAAAGATTCATGTGGAATTTGCTACTAATAACAGTAACTTACATTTACATAATGATTTAAGGTTTGCAAAGTGCTTTGGACTTTTGTCACCTGTTGCTTAATCTAACTTTGGATTTCTCCCAAGACTTGAGCAGAATTTACTCCAAAACTCTAGTGGACCCAGGATCTTCCTCGAGGAGGAAGATCTACTACCTCCAGTAGTGTAGACTGCAACCCATTCACATCTTCCTACTCCATGCACAGCTTGAGAAGTATCCTCTTATAAATGCACCCAGCATGTCAGGGGCCTTCCTCACATTCTGTCTTCATTACATGGACAGCAATGGACCACTTGGGCTACTGTTCACATGTTGTACCTTGCTCTTATTAAACGATTCGTCCTTTGTTTTTTTTAACCCAGTCCTCTTTGTCTGATGACATCCTTAATATCACTTTCCCAAAATAATCCTTTTAAATGTGGGGTAGCCTGCATATGTCTATGATGAGCTTCTCTATTGCTCATTGGGACTCTCCTAATGACAACTCCCATGTAAATGGGAACACAGATTTAAAAGTAAAAGGGACCATAGAAATCAGGTCCAATCTTTTAATTTTACAGATGGGGAAACTGATGCTCCAAGGAGTGAAGAGACTTGCCTAAGATTACACAAACATCAAAGGCATATTTTGAACTCAGATCTCACTCCAATTCAAGTCCTCTGTTTACTATATAGGGCTGATATCCACTTTAAGATTAGTATCACCTGAGGCAGCTAGGTGGTGCAGTGAATAGAGCACTGGCCCTGGAATCAGGAAGACCTGAATTCAAATTCAGCCTCAGACACTTAACACTTAATAGCTGTGTGACCTTGGACAAGTCACTTAACCCCAACTGCCTTGCCTTCCCCCCTCCAAAAATTTTTTTTGAAGATTTACATCACTTTAAGGTTTGCAAAACACTTTTCTCACAATGGTGTTATAAATATTTAAAATTTTACTATTCTCAATTTACAAATTGCAAAACTGGGGTTTGGAGAGGTTGGGGCATGCCCAGGATCCCTCACAGTGAGTATTCATCAGAATGACATGTCTTTTAACTGTCCAGCATGCTTTCCACTATACCTTTTTTGTTATTAGACCCCATACAGCCCTGAGAGCTCCAACCAACTTGATATCAAAAGCTCATTGCAGGTGGCTTGCTTCCAGACTTTGATCTTCTCTCTAATTGAGAGGAGACATTTGACTCTTTCATACTTTAACCAGAACCATAAAGAGGCTTTCATGACCTGGCATTTCAGTTTAGTCAGTCAGTCAATAAACATTTATTAAGCACCTACTGCATGCCAGGAACTGTGCTAAGGGGGAAGACAACATGCCAAACAACTATGCACAAACTATTTCCAGGATAGATTGGAAGCCACTGGTGGGCTGGGGAAGGGAGGAGTGACTAGTCAGCAGATGAAGGGGATAACCACAGAGTGCTTCCTAGACTCCAAACATTTATCCATTCTCTTTCTTGCAGGAATTGGATGGAGGCAAAAACCCGCTGGGGTGGAAACCCAGTAGAACTCATCAGTTACAAGGTGTAGGGTCTATGTGTCCTCATCAATGATCTGAAACAAGCATGTCATGGGAGGGGACAGGTATTCTGTCCATAGCTATTGCAGGATTGGCCACAAGAGAATTGAGGAAATGGTGTCAAAAGAAGGATAAGTTTACTCTTTTTGGGATCATAGCTAGGCTGATTCTAGGCTGGTTTAAGGGGGTCTGGCCAAGCCCAGTAACATTAGACTCCTTTTGCAGGCATCTCTCTCTGGCTAAACCCATAGGACTCAAAAGGGAGGATGCAGGATTGTGGGGTACCAATGACACTGAGCCCCAAAACATGGATCTCTGATAGTTAATTAATCCTCAGGAAGAAGATATAGATAGGAGGGAGACAAAGGGATGGAGTGGGGCAGATAAGAGAGAAAGGAAGACAGTGTGTAGGGTGTGGGTGCAAAGTGTGTGTTGTAAAGACTGTTTATGTTTTACATATTGGGGATAAGGATGGGAAGCAAAGGCTTGTTAGAGATCGTGTGCGTTTGTGCCTGTATCTGCTTATGGAGATGCGAGTACATGTCTGTGCATATGAGGGGTATGTGCTGTAGAGAAGATGACCTACCCATCAAACAGCTCTTGAGCTGACAACACCTTTGGGGTATAAAGGAAGGGAGGGTCCTGTCAGCCTTCCCATACTTGGAGTTAAACCTACAAGATTGATAGTGCTGGAAACTCAACCCCCTCCTCTGAAAAGCCCTTCTGTGGCCTGGCCTTCCCTTGACTTCTGGGATGACCACATCAGAATATCAGAACCAAGGGGATTTAAGTCCTTCTTTGTAGAAATGAGGAGACTGAGCTCAGAGAAGGTCCAGGACTTGCCCCACAGTAAGATTAGCAGCAGAGATGAGGCTAGAACCTAGAAGTCCGGACTTTAGGGCTAAGTCTTCAAGGACAGGAGAGACACAGCTGGATGAAGAAGAGAGGGAGGATGCCCACTCTCAGCATAGAAGACAGATGGCAGGTGGGGACAAGAAGACTGTGCTTTATGTCCTGCTTTTCTATAGGATGTGGATACCCTATGGACAACTCATATTAGCAAACTGACCTCTCCATCTTCTCCTCTAAGACACCACCTGCCTCACTTTCTATCACAAACCTTTTGACTCTTCCAAGCCTAAAGACCTGCCTGAGGCTTGAGAACAGTCTGAACCTCCCTCATTTTTTTGATCCCTTCATTTTTCAGATGGGGAAACTGAGACCCAAAGAAGGTGAAGGGTTTGCCCAAAGTTAGGCAGCAAGCTGGAGGTAACATAATGACTGAAACTGGAACCTGAGTCTCCTGTTACCCTCAAATTAAAAGATATAGAGCTGGAAGGGACCTTATGAGATCCAGTCCAACAGGTCATTTTTACAGAGGGGGAAGCGGAGGCCTGGAGAGGGAGTATGATTTGCCCAGTGTCACATGGGAAGTAACTGGCAGGGCTGGGCCTCCTGTTTGCTGCCTCCAAATCCAGAGCTCTTCCTAGCACCCCAGGGCCAGAGGCTCTTTCAGTCTCGAGCTCCTCCCTAGTCTCTACCATTCTTTCCCTGATTCTTTGCAGTTTTACCTGTCCTTCCTTTTATCTCACCTCCACCCAAAAAAAAAGGGTCACAAACCTCTTTCTCACTCTCCCATCTGTTTCTGCAGGCCCTAAATCACATTTCCCTCTTCTTCTCCCCTCCCTAAAACAGTCAGACCCCAACCAAATCAGAGAGATTCAAAGTCTTGGGCCTAAAAAGAATCTTAGAAACTCTCCAGTCTGAGACATACCTGAACAGGAGTTCTGACAAGTGGTTCAACAGCTCCCACGTAAAGACCACTAGGGAGAGGGAACTCTTCAGAGAAGCCCATTCCGATGCTGGACCAATTTAAGCTTCACTGATTAAGAAATTGTCTTGTAGGTAGAGCTGAAATCCTTCTCTCTTCACTTTCTACCCAACAGAATGTAAGCTCCCTGAGGGCAGGAACTGTTTCATTTTTGTCTTTGTATGCTCAGTGCCTTACTCATAGTAGGTGCTTAATAGGAACCTATTGATTGACTAGGCCTGTTTCTGACCCAGAACAAGTCAAATCTGTCTTTCATATGACAGCTCCTCAAATACTGATGATAATTTTTTTATGTCCCAGTAAGTCATCTCTTTCACTGAGTCTTTCACCTGATCTCCCTATGGCATGGTAACCCCTTGCCATCCTGGCTGCTTTCCTCTGGTCACACTCCAGCTGGTCAATAACTGCCTGCAACTATGGCTTCAAGAGCAGACACAGCTCAACAGTTAAATCCCCTGCCCTCATTTAAAGACCCCAGGGTCCCTTTAACAAACCCCATGGCCAGAATTTTCTGCTCTCAAGTCACTGAGCAGAAGCTGCCCCTCCTTCCTGTGTCTTTATACCCTTTACACAGTCCTCCTGCTTAGGATGCCTGGCCTTTCCCCCATCCCTCCCTGTCTTTACAACTTCACTCAGATTTTGCTTCCTTCAGGTAGTCTCCCTAAACTGGGAGGAAGCATGTTACGGCAGAAAAGAACATCTGGTTTGAAAGCTAAGGTCCCAGGCTTTTGCTCCTATTCCTGCCCATAATTCCCTGAGGGTTTTTTGTTGTTGTTCACTTGTTTCAGTCCTGTCTGATTCTTCATGACTCCATTTGAGGTTTTCTTGGCAGATACTGTAGTAATGTGCCATTTCCTTTTTCCAGCTCATTTTACAGGTAAGGAAACTGAGGCAAACAGGGTCCAGATTTGAACTCAGGAAGTCTTCCTGACTTCAGACCTGGCACTTTATCCATTGTACCAACCTAGCTGCCCACAGGGTTGTTGCGAAGGTTCAATGGAAGAGGGAATGGTAAAGCTCTTTCCACCCACTAAGGCACCACATACTTCACACAGGACTGAGCCTTGTGACCTAAATCATCCTCTGCCCACTCTCCTGCCCAAATGCTTGTATCCAGGTGAATTCGGGTTAAAATGATAGGGGTGAAGATGGGATGAGGGCTCTTGAAGGGCCCAGTGGAAACAATAGTGAGCATAAGGTTCAAGGCTTCCTGGGCCTTTGTCTTTGGGGTCCTTCTCCCCAACAGGCCAGGGCTGAGGGAGGCCATTCTATTCTGAGGCCCTGCCCTGCTACCCCAGGTCTGCAGAAATCCCTTGTGTGTCTTTCCTAACCATCTTTCTCCTCTTTCCAGCCTTTTCATGCTGCACTTAAGGAATTTCTCACACCCCAACCTGCCCAGACCCAAGCACCTTCCAAGAAATCATCTCTGAGGTTAACACCCTGATTCTAGGGATCGCACATCACTCCATCAGCCTCATTTTTTAGGAAGGAGGGGGAAGGAAGGCCCTTTGAGGAAGGGAGCAAAAGAGAGAGGGTGAGGAATTCCTGACCCAGCCCGGAAGCCCCTACTCCACTGTTTCCTCCACATTTCCTGGCTTCAAGGGGATTGGGAAGGAAAAAGATTAATGAGATACTTGTTCCCAGTTCTGCCACAGCCAAGGGGACATCTGACATGCATCTTGTCCTTGGTTTAGCTGTGTACTATCCACCTCCTTTCCAGGGTGGTTGTTAGCTCAGTTAATTGGTCATAGTGGGTTTGGTGACCAGAAGAGACAGCTCTACACTGAGCTAATGGCCCAGATTTATCAGCTACAAGCTGAATGGCTGGGGCTCTTTCTGAGCCTAAAAACCTAATTTAACAAAACAAACCATAACACCTCTAGTGAGCCCTGAGCCCCCATCATAAGATTCAGAGCAGGAAGGGGATCTTAGAAATCATCCACTCCCACTTCCCCATTTCTACAAATGAGGAAACTGAGGCCCAAAGAAGGGAGATGACTTGTCCAACATCACACAAAAAAAGTCAGGGAGCTTGGCTTCCAACCCAGGTCCTCTGATGCCAGATCAATTGCTCTCTCGTTTGCCCTTTGCATCGAAATGGTTCACATCTCTATAGCCCCTCAGCTTATTAGTACCTGGGTGGCTGAACCTATAGTCAGGCTGACCTGAGTTCAAATGCTCTGTGACCCTAGGCAAATGCTTTAACTGCTATCTGCCTCAGTTTCCTCATCTGTAAAATAGGATAATAATAGCACCTCCTTCCCAGGGTGGTTGTGAGGATCAAATCAGACATTTTGCAAACCTTTATAGCATTATGTAAATGTGAACTATTATTATTTCCAGAGTGCTTTACCACTTTTCATCATTACTATTAATGAAAATCCTCATCTTCTTTCATAGAATTCAAATAGTAATGGTCCTGGGACATATCTTTTATCTATTATTCTTTTATCTGTTCTGTGGACTCTGGCACAGGTGGGTCAGCTAATTTTACTCTGTGCTGTTGAATGAAATAAAGTCCTGAGGCATGAGGTCACCTTCGGTGGGCTTTCAGAGAGTGACCTGGGTACTCTTCCATGGGGAAGCCCATGATGGAGCCCATCCTGCTCCCCCATGATTCTTGGGTCCTCAGCAAGATCACTATAGTCTGAAGGCCTTATCTTCCCTGCACTGTAGAGGTCATGAGCAGCTGGCATGGTGACACCTATTTTAAATGCTGTTGGAGAGATTTTATGGATCCATGTTGTGTTCTAGAGATATGAGGACAATGGTTCAATCTGTGATAATGTTACTGTTGTTACTCTGGGTTGTAGCTTGGATTTCGTCAATGGGGGTGGGGAGGCTCTCAAGGAGGAAACTCCTCTATCAGTGTAGACTGGCATTGACTTGGCAAACCAAGAGAGTTACTTAGAGTAGTGAGAAGTTCAATAACTTTCCCAGGGTCACACAGCTGGTATATGTCAGAGTATTATTATAATAAATGGCACTTATAGTTCCTACAGAGATTTAGGGTTTGCCCAGCCCTCTCCCTACTAGTTGGCAGCTAGGGAGCTCAGTGGATAGACCACTGGGCTTGAGATCAAGAAGATTCATCATCATGTGTTCAAATCCAGCCTCAGACATTTCCTAGCTGTGTGACCCTGGGCAAGTCACTTAACCCTATCGGCCTCAGTTTCTATATAAAATAATATAAAATAAGCTATCTATAAAATAAGCTGAAAAAGGAAATGGCAAACCACCTCAGTATCTTTGCCAAGGAAACCCCAAATGGGGATCACAAAGAGACATGAATCAAAAGCAACCCCCCTATAACCCTGTGAGGAAGGGAGGATAAGGATTACCATCCTCATTTTACATGTGGGGAAACTGAGGTCCTTATAGAGGAAGTGACTTATACAAGGTGATACTTGGAGTTCCTGGCAGAAGTAGGACTAGGAGTCAGGTGTCCTGCCACCTAGGTCAAGGTTTTTTCTATCACCCAGTTGAGGCAACAGCTGGTAGCACAGTAGATAGAGAACTGGAGCCCTGAGTCATAAAGGCATGAATTCAAATCCAGCCTGAGATACTAACTGTGTGAACCTTGGCAAGTCACTTAACCTCTGCCTCAATTTCTTAACTATAAAAGCACCTACTTCTCTGGGTGGTTATGAGGATTAAATGGGATAATATTTGTAGGAAGTGCTTAGCACGATGCCTGGCATGGGATAGATTCTATATAAACACTTTTCCCTTCCTTTTTCCCTGTGACTCCCTGACTCTTGCAAATGGGTTCTTTCCTGAAAGGCCCTCACCTTTAAGTAAAGTTTAAAGTTTGGCAAGATGCTTTACATATGTAACAGGAACATCATTTGATGCTCAAGTCAGGTGCTGTGTTATCTCTTTCTTACAGGTAGGGAACTGGGCTAAGAGGTTCAGTGTCTCATAGTTAGTAAATATCTGAGGAAAATTGGAACTCAAGCCTTTCTGACTCAAAGTCCAGCACTTTAATCTACTAAACCACCTAGCTGACTATTAGAGAGTGTCAGAACCTTTAAAAATTAGCCACTCGTGCCTCTAGACAAGAATGTGAGCTTTCATGAACCTCTGGTCCCCAAATATTCCAGGAAATGGAATAGGGCCTATAGAGGTCAAAGGATGCAAAAGATCACGGGATTTAGCATTCGCAGGGCTCTCAGGGATGACAGATTTAGAGCTGGAAGGGACCTTAGGCATCAGCTAACCCCCTCATTTTACAGATGAGAAAACTGAGGCCTCAGAGAAGTTAAATGATTTGGAATTTTCTCATTGTACAGAGATCCAGAAGGACAGTCATTTTAGTTTTTGCCTTTGTGGTCCCCCAAGGCCTTGCACATTTGAGGTATTTAACATGCTTGCTGAATTGCCCGAGGTTGTTGCCCTTAAGTGAAGGGACAATTTGAACCTTGGTCTCCTGATTCCCAAGTCATTGTTCTTTCCAGCATCCTATTCCTCAAATTTGCAAAGAAGATAAGTGGTAGGTACCAGGTGGATTAGTATGGGGAAAAACTTGGCCTGAGAGAAATAACCCAATTGAGCTCAGATGATTAGCCCTCAAAGAGTTTGCTGAACAGGTGTTCCCCATTGTCAGCTCTCAGTGAGACTCCCCAGCAGCAAACAGCCTCCCAGCAGAAGCCCCTTGGCCCAGAGGGGCACAGGCCCAGCCCTTCCTAGCCTGCACACCACCGCATGCCACAGGCCAACGTGACCACCTAAGCCTACTGCTGCCAGCACTGTCTTCACAATGCTCAGGGCAGGGTATTGATTGACATTGGCTTGTTATACACACCCATGATTACACAGTCCAGCCTTCTGTTTAGGCTTCCAGCTGTCTCTGACCTAGGTCTCTGAGAGAATACAAGACCTAGAGAATCACATTAGAGGATCTCAGAACTGGAAAGGACCACTGAGGACATCTAATTTAACCTGAGCCCCTACAGGCAATACCCTCTGCCATATCCCCAACAAGTGGCTATCTAGCCTCTGCCTGAAGACAATTCCTTCCCAGGCTGCTCAGCTCATTCCACTTTCCCATCATTCTAATCGTTAGGAAGCTTTTCCTTCACAGAGATGATACTTGCCTCACTGCAAACTCCACCTGCCACTGCTGGTTCTACTTTCTGGGGCCAAGCAGGACAAGATTAAGCTCTTCCATAAGTTACCTTTCAAATATCTGAAGACAGCTCCGATATTCTCTCTAAATCTTATCTTCTCTATGAGGAATTCAGAGAAACAAGGGAAAACATAAGAAGGGGTGCCAAGAGAAGAAGACAAAAGCAAGAAAACAATGTATGTGAGGACTACAATAATGTACACAATCACTTGAAAACAGTCAAACTGTACTATCTAACCTCAGTCCTAGAGGAATGATAGAGAAATGCAGTCCTTCCTTCTTTCAGCAGAAAAGTGGGGACCACAGGTGTGCAGAGAGCTATTTGCTCAAACACTCAGATGTGCTTGTCATGGTCTTGGCTTTGCTTAAATATTTTGAGTTACATGGAAAGACTTACTGCTGGTGGTGGTAATGAGGAAATTAAGGTGAAATAACTGTTGTATAAAAATAAAAGGTCATCATAAAATTTAGAAATAAGTACATAAGTAAAGCTCTTCTCTAGGCTAGACACGCCCAGTTCCTTCTACTTAGAATCAACTTTGACTACCCTATTTACCACAGGATCCTTGGCCTTTCCTGGTCCCTGTAACTGGTGGTGACTGCCTCATTCCTTCTCACTGAAATCACTGTGTATGTTGCATATATTTGCATATATGCAAATACGCGCTGCCTAGATTGTAAACTTCTTGAGGATGGGAACTGTTAACGCTTTTTTCTTTTCTTCCTCAGTGTCTGGTACAATGCCTGGGTCACATTAAGCGATTAAAATGCTCATTAATCCATAGACTGAGGGATTGATAGTCTAGTTTAACCCTCCCCTGTCTCCTTCCCAAAGGCTCAGAAAACAGGTGCCTTGCCCAAAGTCACATAGCTAATAAATAGTAAAAGCCAGCATTCAAACTCAGGTCTCCTGACTCCAAATGCAATATTCTTTCCAGAACACCACATTAACTCTACAACTTGAGAGTTGGCTTCAAAAGACATCTAGTCCACTCTTTTTTTTATGTTCAGAGGAAACTGAGGAATAGAGAGAGGAAGGAACCAGATCAAGGTCACACAGTAAGTTTGTGGCTGAGCCCCATGTCCCCTAAATCCCAGAACCTAGGGCTCTCTCCCTTACATGAGAAACAGCCTCCTCTCCATCCCTCCCCCCACAATCCAATCTGGCAGAGCCGGGGAGAGGTGCCAACACTCAGTGCTGTTGGCTGGGGGTGGAAGCCAGGCAGCCTGAGATGTGTGGGAAGAGCATTTAAAAAAAATTTTTTTTTGTCGTCTTTAGCAAACCCGGGCCCCCGTTTCCAAGCTGTGCTCCCGAGCTCTCGGCCGCATGACGCAGCCGTGGTGAGAGGGTCCGGGGGCGGGAGGGGAGAAGGGGCCCCTCCCCCAGCCAGCTGCTGGGGGTGGGATGTTTAGGGGCACCCCTGGGAAGACAGGCCTGAGCCAAAGCTTCCTCTAGGCCAGAGGGAGAGGTGGCTTGTGCCCCTCGAAGCAACCAGACAGGCTAGATTAGGTCAGGGAAGTATAGAGGGGTGGAGGACAGACACCTGTGAGGACAGGCTCCCAAAATAGCTTGCATTCATCTGGCATTTTCTGGTTCCAAAGGCCTTTTACATCTGCTATCTCTTTTGATCCTCATAATAGTCCTGTGAGGCAGGTACTGTGTTATTATCCCCATTTTACAGAGGAGGAAACTGAAGCCCAGAGAGGGATTGGGATCTGCCCACATCCAAATGGGTAATGAGTGTCAGGGCTCATTAGAATCTGGGCCTTCTGACTCTGCCTAGGACTAGGGCTGCATACTTTGCTGCCTCTCACAACTCCCTAGTAACTAGCTGAGGGGGAGGCAGGATTTCAGAAGAATAATAATAACAATAGGGAGCATTTATTAAGCTCCTACTATGTTCCAGGCACTGTGCTAAATGTCCTACAAATATTATCTTATTGGTCCTCCCCACAACCCTGGGAGGTAGGTGCTTAGCTGAGGAAACTGAGGTAGACACAGGCTAGGTGACCTGCCCAAGGACACATAGCTATTAAGTATCTGAGGCAGGATTTGAACACAGGTCTTCCTGATGCCAGGCCCTATTCACCACAATGCCTAGCTGCCTCTAGTGAGCCCTGGAATAAGAATCAGATGACCTGGCTTCTAGGCTCCCTTCAGCTACTGATCTTAAGAATTAATATCATCCCTCCACTAAGACAGTAATCTCCTTTAGGTCAGAAAACTGTTCTATCACAGCAGAGCTGTACCCAGCGTTAGGTATCCTCCAAAAGTATTTGTTGAGGGGTGGCTAGGTGGCGCAGTGAATAGAGTACCAGCCCTGGAGTCAGGAGGACCTGAGTTCAAATCCTGCCTCAGACACTCAACACAAAAAAGACTAGCCATGTGACCTTGGGCAAGTCGCTTAACCTCAAATGTCCTACCTTCCCCCCTCCAAAAAAAAAGCAAAAATAAATAAAAACAAAAGTATTTGTTGGATGATTTGTAATTTGCATAATTTTGTTTGGAAAGTTCCATATAAGTGAACTTTCCAAACAACCGAAGCTCACCCCTTTAAGCATCAAAGATTTTTTTAAAAAAGAAATTTAAGACAGAAGTGTTTTTAAATTTACTGACCTCTATCTTGGATACTCAGAGGACTCTTGATTTCTTTTCTGGTGCTATTTGTTCTAGATAGAAGTTACAAGATTAATGCTGCTTATTATGGTACAGTTAGAAATCTGGATTTGGAGTCAAATGACTTGGGTTCAAATCTCAATCTGTATCAGGTACGATTGGACAAGTCACTTAACCTTTTTCAGCCTCAGTTTCCTCATATAAAAAATGAAAGGGCTGAGTTAGATGACTCTAAGGTCCCTTCCAGCTCCTCTATGTTCCCATCTATCTTTGTCTCCTTCCAAGTGTCCATCAGAGACATTGAGGCTGGCTTCGGCAGCACTCAGGGCTGCCCAGCCCTGCCTCTGGCACAGGTGGGTATTTGACAAGTCCTTTAGACAAGAGATTCCCAAACTTCATTTTGCAAACTCAATTTATTCCAATTAAGTTGCATTTACAATGAGCACCAAACTTTCAGGAAAAGAGAAACACAATGTGACGTATGGAAATAGCACTGGCTTAGGAGTCTGAAGATCTGAGTTGTATTCCTTCTTGCCACTGACTAAGTGTGATCTTAAACTGGTTCTCTTCCTTCTTTAGGCCTCAGTTTCCCCAGCTGTAAAGTGGGGCTTGATCATTCTTGCCTCAATCTGCTTCCTAGTCCTACTGGGAAGATTCAGTGTATAGCTAGTTATGGCTGCAACAAGTAACTGTAACTTGCAAAGAGCTGTATGCAACATGTATAAAATGTAAGAGACTGCAAACCACATGTAATCTGTAAGAGGCTACATAAATGGGAGCTGGGGGTGGAGGAGAAATGATGCCCCCCAAATCAGACAATGGCAGATCTTACCCTTTATGCCAGGTCAGTAGTTGGAGCCTGGAGTAACAGATGTGTTCCAAATTAGGTTAGGTAAGAAAAGGTGAGCACCGAGGCTGGATGGTGCTGGAGGCTTAAACCAGGGTGGGACATAACAGTGGTGAAAATTGTAGTTGACATTTCGTTGGTGCTTTATGATTTACAAGGGTTTTCTGTATTCTACAAAGGAAAAGACTTTGCATGTAAACCTCAAAGTTAGAGAAATGTGGCATTACATCAGCCCACTTGATCTTCACAACAATCCTTTGTGGTTGGTAGTATGTATTGATATTTTCTCCCCTTGGACCTGTAATTTCATTACTGTGGGGAACCTTCCAGTGTGGAAATTCCTTCCACTAATGTAGAACGATGACCCATCTATAATTTAAAGTCTTTTGTTTGTTTTGTTTTTTGGAGGGAGGAAGGCAGGGCAACTGGGGTTAAGTGACTTGCCCAAGGTCACAGCTAGTAAGTGTTAAGTGTCTGAGGCAACATTTGAACTCAGGTCCTCCTGATTCCAGGGTCAGTGCTCTACTCATTTCAACAACTAGCAGCTCCTATAACTTACAGTCTTAAGCAAGTTATATGGAGACCATGAGAGGATAAGTAACTTGACCGTAATCTTACAACTAGTATATGTCAGAGGTGAGTCTTGAACCAAGATCTTCCCAACTTCCTATCTATCTAGGATCTGCATCCATTTCCAACCTCAGGCACTCTAAGCTTTATTAGTTTCTTTTATTAACTATGACAACTCATATTTAAACAGTATTTTAAGGCTTGCAAAGTACTTTTCTCACAACAAGTCTGAGACAGAAGCAGGTAGCATAGACGTTATCCCTCCCATTTTACAGATGATACTCTGAGGATCTGAGAGATAAAATGGCTTATTCATACTTAGCCACATGGTCAGTGTCAGAGGCGGGGCTGGTATGTGGAATCCAAATCCATGTTCTTTCCACTATAACATTCTGTCTCTCCTTTCCTCTCCAAACTTATAGAGAGTTTATTTGGAGAATTCAGAACTAAAAGGGACTAAGACCAGCTAGTCCAATTCCATCATTTTCTGGAGAAGGATCTAAGTACCTATGCAGATAATAAGTAGCAGAGCTACCTATTGATAAATAAAATCCAGGTCCTCTGATTCCAAATCCAGTCTCCCCATACCATGGTCCATACCCACATGACTTAGCCCTAATTATGAACTGTCTAATATTAATTGCTATTATTCCATGCAAAGGAGTCTTGATTCCCCTACTTTACTGTCTGTTTCCTGACGGGGTTGTTCTGCTTTATCTGTGTGCCCCTTAATGCCTTGCCTGGCACAGGCCTAGGTCCTCTTCAGGTGCTCAGTCATTACTTGGCTACATAAATGAAGGAAGAATGGGGGTAGAAAGGTGGGGAACAGGGAGTCTCTCTGTATACAGGAAAACCTGCTTCCTTGTACCTTCCTTCCTTGCTCTTGGTTCTGTGCTCTGGAGCCAATTAGGGGAAATTTGCTTTGTCTCCTCTAGGACAGCCCTTCAAATACAAGGAGACAGAAATCATCTCCACTGCCCACTCTCCCATTCTGCCATCCTCACCAAGCTGGCTCTTATCCAGGCTAAACACCTGAAGCTTATAGAACCTGGTCTCCCCAGCTACTTCCTACTGTGGTCTTACTCCTTCCTGGGTCCCCAGGGTCTACATTCATTCATTCAAAAAACACTTAAGATCCTACTTTGTATAAGGCAGTGTTAAGCATTAAGAATACAAAGAGAAATTAAAACAGTTCCTGCCTCCAAGGAGCTTACGTTCTACCAAGAAGCTTGTCAACTTCTCTCCTGAAACGAGGTATACCAATTGATCCTTGTTCTCTATAGGGCTATTTATCCAAACGTTGCTTTAATTTTTTTTTTTTGCCATCTCAGTGCCATGTGAAACACAAACTCCCTAAAGCAAGTTTTTCAAGAGGGCTCATTAGCTCCCAGCCCTTCTTGATGTTGACTACATACAAAATAGGCTACATACATCATCTAATGCCATCCGGCCCTCTCCCAGTCTCCAATGCATATAACCCTGCTCCCCTTATCCCAATGGAAGACACAAGAAAGGGTTCAGGACTCCCCAACCTAACCCCTGGAAGCTCCCCCAACCTACAGACAATAAACAATTAAAGTAGACTCCTCTTGGACTGCACCCCTAGTTACAGGAACTGGTTGGTTTTGATCTTTTTCTGGGTCACAGCCCACCCCCAACCCCAAACCTGGGCCACCACTTTGCAGATATGGGTCCTTGGTCACTTAGGGGGACAGAGGAGGAGAAAGATGTTCACAGTCCTGGGCTTGGTGCAGACCATTCCTACTGCCAGACACACAAGCCTTCCTAGGCCAGGCCCAGGAGCATCATCTTTGCTCAAGGATGATGGGAACAGCAGCAAAACAAGATCCTGTCATTCTTTCAAATCCACTTGCTTCCCACTCCAAACATACACACACACTGAGAACCACTCTGTCTGTACATGCCCTGGTAGCCTCCAGCTCAAAGGAAAAACAAACAAACAATTGCCACCCTGGAAGAGAGCGGTTGTGGAGACTTGGCCTAAGGGGATCCTTTTTGGGGAGTCCTAGGACACAGCTGGTCATTATAACTATGCACCACTACTGATGCATCTTTCCCTCCCTCCCCCTTATCACACATATGTACACAAAGACACACATAAAAACATACAGAGACAGACATACCACACATAATGCACCTGGGTATATAAAGGCATACATGTAAAGACAGGCAAAGACACTCAAAGATACATGTAGAGGCATACAGAAATATAGACACTCAGACACACACTCAGATGCACACCACATATGTCCAGATACATGCATGAAAATATACCACCACATACACTCACAGAGACACACTGTGTCCAAATCACTAGCATTTCCAGCAACTGCTGGGAACAGATTGATCAGCCCCTCAGAATGGGTCCCTGAGGCTGTCTCACCACCTGTGGAGCAACCAGACCCTCAACCCCACAGCTCCCCTTAGGCCCTAATGACAGCAACAGGCCCCAACTTCAATAGAATCAATACCCAGGTTATTTCTTTGCCATTCAAAGGGCTTTTGACAGCTTCAGCTCTGCCCTGTCCATGGTATCTACAAACCGCACCCCTTTCCCACCCCTCTTCTGTAGTCTTAGATTCCCTTTGGTCCTAGTGTGGCCCAAGGCTCTGGAAATTCTTAGGGCTCTGAAAGAGCTTAACCCACTCCTCCCCCACCCCACATATCACTCAGCCCCTTCCTTGGCACCTTGTCTGGTTTGGACAGCAAACATCATCAGATTTTCTGAGCCAGTCAACCTAAAGGAGGGAGAACAGTTTCCAAAGAGGGGGAAGGTGGATGGAAAGGGCAGTCTATTCCTAAGAACCTCCAATGCTGTACCCTCTTTGACCAGTCAGGCCTAGGAGATCTTAGGGTCTCAAATTCCCTCTCAGACCTGGAGCTTCAGGCCTACTCATCAGCAGAAATCTCTGGCCAAACCTAGTTTAGATGGTGGTCACCCTTGTCTGGGGTGCGCTGGGGGCCTAATCTTGCTAGAGTAGCCACCAATAGGAGGGGGAGGAGAACTAGCCATCTGATCCTTCCCATGGAGTTAGGCCCATGGAGCCTTGGCAGGTGGGGGGGAAGGGAGGTGGGGACCCTGTGTCTGGATTCTTTCCCTGCCTTTAGCTTTGAGTTGTGGGTTGCTGAGCTGAATTAGGCAGAAAGGGGATAGCTAGAGACCCAGAAAGGAGGTTCCCTTAGCCTTTTTCCCGTCTCCCTCAGGGGATATAGCAAAACCTGCCCCAGTTGTGGGAAGGGGTGCCCAGGTTGAAAGAATGAACATTCTGACTGGGGGGGTGAGCCGGGCCTGGACTCAGAAGCCGGAAGGAGGAGCTAGAGGGGACCCCTCTGCTTCAATACCTTTCAGTGTCCAGTGCTCAATAACCACCTCTTGCCCCATTTTCCTTAAAGAAAGAAAGGGCAACTTTCTCAGGGTGGTTGGATGCCCGCCCCCCCCCCCAATATTAGCCAGTGGAACTCAATTTCGCCAGCCTCTACCCCTATATCACCCTTCATTCAAGGGTTCCCCCCTCCAATCCAATCACTTCCTATTAGTATTACAACAGTCTCTGGTTTTTGCTTAAGAAAAAAAAAAAAGCCCAACATAACAGAGAAAGCCAGGAGAGATGGAGAGAAAGGCACAGGACACAGAGGCGAAGCCCCACACGGCGAGTCACATGTCCAGGTAACACACGTCCCCCTCCCCCCCAGGCGCACAGAAATCTCCGGCACATCTGGACACATCTGGACATGCAGCACCCGGGCCCATACCCCCCTCCTCCTCAGCCCAATTATGCCTTTGAGGGAGGGACTCAGGCGTCCAAGGCAGCCCTCTCAGGCCACGTGAGACCCCCCCAGTCCCTCCCGGAAAGGCGCCCCCACCACCAGGGCCCGTCCACGTGCATTTCGCAGTAAATTCCTCCAGCAAAGGCCCCTGCCCCCATCCCTATCCACATTGGTCAGAGTCCTATGTACAGCCTGCACTAGGGGCCTTGGCTATGACCCGCCCCCAAACCCCTGTCTCCTGAGTGGGAGCGCCCCCCAGCTTTCTTCCCAACACCTCCCCCCACAGCCACCCGGCGAAGGACTGGGACACTGGGGGTTGGACAGTACAAATCCCCCTGGGGTTCTTAGAATCTAAGAAGAGGGGGCGGACCGGGCAGTCCTTCCAGGATTGAGGAGGGGGCTGCTGGGCACCAGGACTGAAGAAGGGGCTACCCAGGGCCCCAGTGTTTCACTACTATTTCCCCTTCTTGGGAATGAGGAAGAGGCGGTCTGGAGCTACAGGATCATTACCACCCCCGTGGGGTTCGGTGGATCAATAAGGAAAGGGGAGGATACCCTGGCACAGTGACCCTTTCTCCCGGGATGAGGAAGTGGCTACTAGGGGCCGCAGTGCGCTCCCCCTTCTCCAGGCTCTGTGAATTTATGAGGAGAGGGCTGCCCCAGCACAGTGACAACCTCCCCTCAGACGAGGGGAAAGCTGCACTGGCCCCTCTTCCCCACCCCCGCCCAGGGATAAAGAGTAGACTGACCAGGCTGGGGCTGCTCCTCTGGAATGAGGATGGGGATGCCCCGCTGCAGTGAAAGCAGCCTCCCCCACCCCGCCCCCGCCACCCCTCAGCCTGGCCCCTTCCCCAAACCCGGCCCGGCTCACCTGCGCTCTGCTCCCCCGGCCGCCTCCCCGGGCCATGCAGCGCACACGTCTCCGCGGTCCCAGCTCGGCCGCTGCGCTCCTGGTCGGACTCCGGCTCCGGCTCCGGCTCCGACTCTGATTCTGGTTCCGGATCCTGCCTCTGTTTCTGGTCGGGTTCCAGCTCCGGCTCCGGCTCCTGCACCGGTCCCTAAGCAGAGGCAACCGTGGCTCCGGCCCCCGCCCGCAGCGCCCCGCACGGCCCCATGCCCGGAGATGCTGCAGGAGCCGCGGCCGCCCGAGATCCCCCGAGAATACGGCAGGAACGGCCGGGAGGGGCAGGTGGGGGAGAGCAGGGAGGGGACTGGAGAGGAGGGAGCGAGGCGCCGACCGGCTGCTCCCAAAACCAGGCACGGACTTAGGAGGGGTGGGACTAAGTGTGTAGGGGCGGAGGCGGGGGCGGGGGGCGGCCACAGAGGAAACAGTGAAGGGGGGGTGGGGGTGGGACGCAGAAAACTGGGGCAGTGTGTGCCAGGCGGGAGGGGCAGCTGTGAGCCTAGTGGTGCAGCCTCCTAGAGCCAGTCTGCCCCGCCCCAGGCACTGAGGGGAGGAGAAAAGAGCACCAAGTTCCGACCATCAGCCAAGTGGATCAAGAACCCATCAGGGGAGGAAGAGAGCCAAAGTTAAGGCTCGGTAAGGGTGGAGGCAAGCATGCAACGGCGCTCAGTTTAGGTGTGAGCTCAGGGCCCTGGAGGGTTCGTCTGTTGCCAAAGTACAAGGCCAAGGCTCAGTCTGGGGTTAGAGTCAGGTAGGGGTTCTTAATCCATGGTCCATGGATGGAAGTGGAATAAGAAAAAAAATACATCTTTATTTCAATATAATTGGTTCCTTTGCAATCCTCTGTATTTTCTTTTATTCATTTAAAAATATTATTCTGAGGTAAGAGGCCATTGGTTTTACCAGACTGCCCAGTGGGTCCATGACACAGAAAAGGTTAAGAATCTCTTGTCTAGGGCCAGAGTCAGGTTTCAGGCAGGAACTTGGGGACTGAATGTGCCTGCAAATAGTTACATCTCTAAGATTAATATATGTTACAGAGTAGTCAGATCTCCACTAGGCAGGAGGCAGAGATTATGGGTGACTGGTTAGATGCTAATGATGAAGGACAACTGCTCCAAGCTCTGTGACTATAACAATATTTCTTTGACCTTCCTCTAAGCTCTATCCAATTGTGAAGATTCCTGTCCCAGGAATGTTGGGCCTCCTTATTTCCACTTCAGTCTTAGAGAAATCTGGTGGAGAAATAATCAGAGAGGACCTGAACTGCTGCCAGGGTCTGGTACATTACTCTGGATAGATCTAGACCCGAATAATATGAACCCCAAGCATCCCTTTGCCCCTCTGATAGTTAATAGAATGCCTCTCTTCCTTCAATGTTCACCTCAACCTAACTCTTACAGGAAGACTATCCTGATTCTCTCTCTCTCTCTCTCTCTCTCTCTCTCTCTCTCTCTCTCTCTCTCCCTCTCACAGACAGACAGACACACACCCTTTAGCTGCTAGACCTCCCCTTGGAAATTATTTTGTGCATATTTTGTATTTAATTTTTAATGTACATATTGTCTCCCCTAGGCCACAATAGAATGTAAGCTCCTTGAGGAAGAAGGTAGTTAATTTGTTTTTGTAAACCTCAACTGCAAGCATAGTGTCTGGCAGAGAGTGAGTAGTGCTTAATAATTTGCTGAATAAATGTCTTTTTTTCCAGGGCTATTTCTACCACACTTATTAAGTTAGTACTTAATAAATATTTGGGATGATAGGATCATAGATCTAGAAAGAGACCCTAGAGATGGTGTCAAACCCTCTCATTTACTAATGAGAAACAGGCCTAGGGACTTCTCCAAGGGTGCATAGGAAGAGTCAGAGACTGAATTTTAACCAATGTTTAGAAAGTCTTAGTTCTCACCCTGACTTTGCTATTAACTCACTGTGTACCTTGGCCAAGTCTCTTCCCTATCTAGATCTCATGTTTTTTTTTCCTCTTTAGAATGAAGGGATTTGACTTAAGCAAGTTTCTTCCTGCTCTGAGATTAGATGAATGTGGAACGGACACCACTGAACTACAACAAAAAGTTGTCAGAACAAGTTTGCTGGGAGCTCTCCATGGTCCTGATCGTTCCTGGGTAGAATCACCTCCTTCCTTTGACCCTGTGAGACTCAGGCTGCCCCTTTTCTCCCGACTTACCCTGTACCCATATAATGTCAGTTTCCTTCGAATCACCTATCCCCAAAAAAATATACCCTCCTTTCCTGAGGCTTCTTCTTATCCTTCTGACTGACATCCCAAGAGTAATTTTCAACATAAAATATTGTTTTCTGTATTCCTGCTCCCCAGCATTTGCTAACACTATTTCTCCACTCTTTACCATCTCTTCCTGCTGTCTTCCACAATCTGGACATCTCCCATAGACTCATATATTTAGGTCTGGAAGGGACATTAAGGACTATCAAGTACCTCTCTGTCCTCATTTTATAATGAAATTGAGAACAAAAGAAGGGAAGAGACTTGCCCAGGCTCACACAGTAAGTTGGTAACTCAGCCAGATACCCTGGCTCCAACATTCTCATTCTCCACAGAAGGCATTTACTGAAACCAGAACCCAGATCCAATTCCATCACCTCCTTGGAGTTTTCCCAGACCACTCTAGTCTAAGGTTATTTGAGCTATAAGAGTGAGTATGACAGTACCATTCACCTGGCCTTGAGCAGCCTCAGTCTGATGTCCTTATTCTCTTCTTGTATGTGGATCTTGTTCTCTGACCTAGGCTGCAAGTTTTGGAAGATCAGGGTTGAACTCATCACTGAATCCTTAGGTTCATCTCAGGACTCTGAACATGGATGGAAGGTGCTCAGGAAGTACTGAATTCAAGCTCCTTTAGGGCAAGGACTGTTTAATTTTTGTTTTTGTTTCTTCAAAGCCTGGAACAATGCTTGGCACATAGCAATTCTCAATAAATGCTTGTTTTTTAATTGGTAAATTGGAAAGAGTTCTAGCACTGGAATCAGAAGTGTTGGGTTTAAATTCCCCCTCTGATGCTTACAACCCAGGTGACCAAGTCATTTAACCTCCTTCAGTTTCTTCATTGGTAAAATGAGGGTGTTTGATTCAATTAGATATTCTTAATGATTTGTGGTGTTGTGGAACTCTCTGGCAGTTTGGGGAACTCTATGGAACCCTATTCAGAATTTTTTAAAATTCACAAAATAAAATATGTGGAATTACAAAGGAAAGCAATTATGTTGAAAAATAGCAATCAAAAATATGCATTAAAAATTCATGGATTCCAGGTTAAGAACCCTTGGACTAGATGGACTCTGAAGTCTCTTCCAGATCTAAATCCACAATCCTACAATTGTCCCTTCCAGCTCAAAGGTTCAGATGTCTGACTGGTTATTCATCTAGGCCTGGGGATCAAACTAGAAAAGGCTTAGGGGATTGGAATGAAGGTGGACTAAGTCTCAGAAGTTTCCAGGAAGTTTTTTCTCCTTTTACTAAATCCCTATTGTGAACCTGATATCTTTTGACTGATTCTTTTTCCTCAAAGGAAATTAGAAAAAATGATGGGATAAAACTCATAATTGTAAGAGACCTGGTCTCTGGTCATCTGGTTCAATTTCCCAGATAGTGAAGGAATCTCCCTTACAGCATTACCAACAGCGGTAATCCAGTCTCTGCTCAAATGTTCCCAAGACAGCCTGTCCCAATCTTGGGCAGCTATGATTGTCAGCAAATACCTTGTAACAAGCTGAAATCTGCCTCCAGATCAATTTCCTGTCTTTCCCTACAGGCTACCCTAAGGCCTAATTTCACCCTCTAAGGTTCAGACAGAACAATGTGGATCTATTTTCCCCATGATGGTCTTGAAGTTAGATGAAGTAAGCTACAGCTATGGCTAATAGTAGGCTCTGATTTTATGGTTCCATCATAGGATGGAAGGGAATTGGGAGGGAATGTGGAAATCTTCTAATCCAAACCTTTCATTTTGTTTACTGGTCAGACAGGATCTTGCTGGAACAAAGGCACTAAGGAAAGGAGAGACAGGAGGGTTCAGTTCTCACAAGGTCAGATCAAGGCTCAGAAAGAACTGACTTTTCCAAGGTCCCTTGGCAAATGAGTGTCAGAACTGGGATTCTGGTGTTCTAAAGTCTCACCAGGGCCCTTTCTCACAGTCTTTCTAAATAGGTTTTCTTAAAAGATGATTCAGTGCCTCAATAGACATCCCATAGGATTATAGTGAAACTCTCTAAAGATTTGGAGGAGTAGAGGAAGGAGGATCATAGGATCACAGGTTCATAGATTTAGAAATGGAAGGGACCTCAAAGGCTATCCAGTCCAAGCCTCTCATTTTACAGATGATGAAACTGGGTAGCAGAACCAGGCCTTGCATCCCAAATTATAAGGGGAAAAGTCATTTTTAAGGTGACCAAAAAGTCAAGCAATTTAATAGTTAGGCACCAGCTATTTTCTGTCCCAATCTCCCACCTCAGTACAACCACAACCCCTCTACTCTTTCTCACATCCTTCACCCAGAAGTCCCTGTGGCCTGGCCCTGGGAAGAAGTCTAAAGGCCTCTCCCTCTTCACTACTCAACTACTCACCATATGAGATTTTCAACATGATTTCAAAGTTCTTCCTAAATTCCCTTTATGGATCTACCATCTGAAATGCTATGGTTGTCAGAATAGTCACTGGACTGGGGCTAAACCCAGCATTGGCTCTGTTCTGTCTGGAAATAGGAACTGGACTCTTTCCAAAGACATATTGATACCCTGCCCTATAAACAGCACAGTAATCAAAAGCATTGGCCAGCATTGGAAGGTCATGGAATAAAGACTTCATAGGGTTCATAGCTGAAAGAAACCTTAGACATTACATAGTCCACCTTTATAGTTGGTCCACAAAGGTAGAAGGAACTTGCCCAAGATATACCAGAATAAGCTCAATACAGTGAAGAGAGAATGGTCTAGAACTGGGGGATTAGAAGATCTAAATTTAAGTCAAAAATTGTCATCTTGCCCCTCTGAGAATATCAGAGCAGAGTCAGTGCAGATCTGCTGTTTATTCTATACTTTGAACAAGTGATTCTGCCTCTTTGAGCTTTAGTTTCCTCTTCTCTGAGGGAGATGTGTAATATTCACATTTCCTAGCCCCTAATGTGGTTGAGAAGGAAGTACTTGGCAAACTCTGAAGTGTTATGGAAAGGGAAGGTATTGTTATTACTATCACCATTAATAATTTATGAATAATAAAAATAACAAAAATGATGATGATGATGACATCTATTTTCTTCCCCTGGTGTTAATGAGTAAAACTGAATTCCCAGCTCTAGACCACAATCTATTTTCTTCAGGCTTTAATTATCAACAATAACTGACTAAGCCCAACATTTACAAAGCACATTAACATGTATTATCTCAATTTATCACTACAACAGCACTATCAGGTAGGCAGACTGTTTACGTAATCTTTTATTTTCTATCTGAGGCAACTGAGGCTCAGACAAGGAAAGTGACTTGATATTGTGAGTTAGTGGCAGATCAGGAACAAGGGAGCCAAGATGGCAAAATAGCACTTTAGAGTATAGCTGAGCTCTTCCCACCCCCAAATTCCTCTGAAAGGATATAGAAAATGCACCAGGATGGATTTTGATGGAGGAAAAAAAAAACCAAGAAAAAATAACAGTGAGTCATTTTTCCAGTTCAAGTCAGCACAGGGAGAAAGACAGAGAGATATGTGAACACAGAAAACTTGGGTCTGACCATGAAAACACTGTGTAGGGAGCTCTCCAGCAGAAGTAGAGGCTTTGTTTAAAATCAAGCTGTTCAGGCCATGGGGACAGGTGCCATCTGACAGTTTTGTCACACACTTCCTAGTTCCAAGCCACAGATCCAGGATAGACTAAGGATGAGACTTTCACCATAGGGTAGCATTCTGGGGTAAGGAGTGGTAGCAGTCCCTAGGTTTTGTACTGAGAGGAACAAGTTCAGAGCAAGCAGCAACAGTGTGACTTGGACCCCAGGAGAAGACCAAGGTCTCAGTTCTAACTTCCAGCCCAGTCTGAAGCCTGCAGAGGAATAACTTGGTGGGAATCCCAATCTAAAAGGAAGTTTTCAGTTCTTTCACTCAAAACCAGCAGTGCTTCCTGCTTGCCTGATAGTGGTTCAGTCCAGCAAAGGTCTACTATTGCTTAGACCCAAACCCAAGTGAATAACTTGTAGAGCTAGAGGGGAAGCAATATGACCTTTCAATGGATGAAACCACTTTGGGAGGACTGAAAGCTTATAGGTCCCCAGCTTGAGCTGTTCTGGAGATCTTGGAAGCAGCAAATGAACAACAACAACAAAAAAATCCAGCCTCAATCTTCTTTAGTGAAGTGCACAGAACTTGGCCCTAACATCAAGTCCAAAGTCAGGGAATTAGACTAGAAGAGTAAGCAAACACATAAAAAAAGAATCCCACATGAAAAGCTATGATAGTGACAGGGATGCTCAAGACCTAAACCTAGAAGAAAATAGAATACCTCCAAAAGAGTTACAAGCAACGTCTCAGATAAAAACACAGCTTGGGCACAAATTCAAGTAGAATCCCTGCAAGAGATGAATCAAGAGTTTTAAAATGTTTTTAATAAATGAAATGAGGATACTTGAGGAAAAAATATGGAAAAGACATGAGAGATACGCAAGAAAGAATGGGAAAGGCTTGATACAAAAAAGTACAATACCTTACCCAAGTGACAAATTACCTGAAAATTACAACTGATCAAATAGAAGCCAACAAAACCAAGAGACAAGAAGAAATATTAATGCAAACAGAATGTTAACATGGAATGACTGAAAAAAAAAATAGAAAAAATGTAATACATCTTATAGCAAAAGCAACTCACCTGGAAAAGAGATTGAGGAGAAAAAATTTAACAATCACTGGACAATCTATATGCTATTACCAAAAAAAAAGAGAGTGTAGATATCATATTTCAAGAATCACAAAAGAAAATTGTTCAGACCTTTTAGAAACAGAAGGCAAAGTGGAAATAGAATCTACTTGTAACCTCCAGAAAGAAATACCAAAATGAAAACATCTAGGAACATCATAGCCAAAATCCTTAGCTTCTAAATCAAAGAAAAAAAATACTTCAAGGAATCAGAAGAATTCAAGTCCTGAGGAGCCAACAGTAAGGATCCCACACTATTTAGTAGTCACCACTATGAAGAAGTGGAGAACTTGAAATATGATAGTCCAGAAGGCAAAGGATATAGGTTTATAGTCAAGAATAGCTTATCCAGAAAGACTGAGTATAATCCTGCGGAGGAAAAATTGAACTTGTAATGAAATAGAGGATTTCCAAGTATTCATAATGAAAAGAATGGAGCTATATAGAAACTTTGAAATTCAAACACAGGTGTTAAGAAAAACATAAAAAAGTTAAATATGAATGAACAATCATAGAAGACTAAATAAGGATAAACTGCTTACATTCAAATATGGGGAGATGATATATGTATCTGCTCTGAATCCTATCATCATCAGGGATCATAGAGGGAATCTAATTAGACAAAGCCTGGGAGTAGTTCCATTATCTCTTGATGATCTTAAGAGAAGAGCAGAAAGAAAGGGGAAGATGAATAAAGTAGGAGAGGAAGAGAAAGGAAGTTTATGAAAAATTATCTCACATAAATGAGTGTGAAAGTAGGCATCCATACAAAAGAGGGGGTGGGGAGAAAGGTGGGGAGAAGTGGGGGGAGTGCAGAACTCTCATCTAAACTACTCAAAAGAGGGGAAAGTATACACACAATAGGGTATAGAAATGTATTTCATTCGAGAGGGAAATAGGAGAGAAAGGAGAGGAGAAGGGAGGATTAGAAAGAAGGTAGATTAAGCGAGGGAATACTCTTAAGCAAAACAAACTTTGTCCAAGAATATACAAAAATACTTATAGCTCTTTTTGAGATGTCAAAAAATAGGAATTTGAGGGAGTGACCATCAATTGGAGAATAGATATACAAGTTTGTCCATATAAATGTAATAAAATATTGTACTGTTAGACATGATAAAGGAGATAGTTTCAGAGAAACCTGGAAAGGTTGAGTAAAATGAATAGAACCAGAAGAACAATTTATACAATGACAACAATAATAGAAACAACTTTGAAAGAATTAGGAGCTCTGATCAACATTATGATCAACCATGACTCCAAAGGACTCATGTTGAAACATTCTACCCATTTCCTGATGGAGAGAAGGACTCAAGAATGAAGAATGAGACATATATGTAAATGACAATGCAAAGATTTCTTTTGCTTGATGATACATGTTTGTAACAGGAGTTTTATTTTTCTTTCATTCTCAGTCGGACAAGGGGTGGGTTTGGATAAGAAAGAGAAAAAGAGAATTTTTTGCTGAAAAAAAAAAAAAGCAAAATACAATTTAAAAAATAATAATAAAGGAACCAGGAAAGAAACATCTGATTCTGACCTTACTGTTCTTGCCACATCAGAGGCTTTTAGAAATCAGTTCCATTTTTGTGGAAAGAATTATAAGGAGAGGAAATTCTTCCCATCAGGCCATCTCCAGGAGGGAATCTAGCTGCTCGCTCTGTTCCTACATCACTCCACAAAATCTCATCTACTTTATTCCATTGTCTGTTAATTTGCTTTGTGAGCTTGAACAAGTCAAGTCTCGTTCTGGGCCACAAGAAAGAGTGTTAGTCCACTGGGTTTGTATCCCAGGTTCAACACTGACTAATTGTGTGACATTGGACAGGTTGCTTCACCTCCCTAAAATTCAGTTTTCTCCTCTGAAAAAAATGAAGGTGTTATGGTCTCTGAGGTTCCATCCATCCCTAAAAATAATATAAAATTAATAATATAATAATGTAAAAATAAAAAAAACCCACAAGTTGTATAAGCTTGGGCAAGTCATTTCCCCTCCTCTGAGCCTCAGTTTCTTCCTCTATAAATTTAATACTTACCTCACAGGGCTGTTGTGGAGAAAACACTTTATCAGCCTCAAAATGCTACTATTATCATATAATAGGAAATAGTATGTTCCTCACATGGCTACTATAAGGATGAATATCAAACAAGAGACTATTTGTTGAATGCCTATCATTTGCTCAGCTCTTTTCTATGCTGCCAGGGCTAGAAAAAATATTTATCTCTCTCTTTAGAGATTTTATAGTCTACATGTCCTAAGAAAACAAAATATAGATATTTGAAATGCTAGATAAAAAGAGCTATCATCAGATGATCCCTTCTATTTTTTTAAATTATTTTTTGTTAGCATGCTTTAATTTGCATTCAGACTCTGGATGTGGGTAGCATTTTTCCGTCAAGTGTCCTTTGGACTTGTTTTGGATCATTGTGTTGCTGAGAATAATTGTCATTCCCAAATAATAATTGTACAGTGTTGCTGTTACTGGATACATTGTTCTCCTGGTTCTGCTCACTTCACTTTGCATCAGTTCATGTATGTCTTTCCAGGTTTTTCTGAAATCAGCCTGCTTGTCATTTCATTTTTTAAAAGTTTTTATTTAATATTTTGTTTCTCCCCAGTTACATGAAAAAATAATTTTTAACATTTGTTTTTTAAAACTTTGAGTTCCATGTTCTCTCCCTCCCTCCATGCCCACTCTCCATTCAGAAGGCAATGCTTGTTATTTCTTATAGCATAATAATATTCCATTACAATCATATACCACAACTTGTTCAATCATTCTTCATTCATTCAAATTGTTGGGTATCCCCTCAATTTCCAATTCTTTGCCACCACAAAAAGAGCTGCTACAAATATTTTTGTACAAATAGGTCCTTGAGTTTTTTTTTCCTAAATCTCTTTGGGATACAGACCTAATAGTGGTATGTCTGAATCAAAGGGTATGCACAGTTTCTTTGCCCTTTGGACATATAGATTATCCCTTCTAAAAGGTCCAATGACCAGTATAGACATTCAAGGCTGCACGACCTCAGACAGGGAAGAGATTCTCGGCAGTGGAGGAAGGAGTCACAGAGATGATTATTGCTTGTTCTTTTTGAAGAGGACCAGTGATGTCTTGACTCCTGCATGAATTGGATTTAAGTGAGGCAGAGTTGCATGAAGTTGTCAGCCTCTTTCTCTCTTCCTGAGTCATCGACATCCAGTAACAGGACAAAAGTCAGGATGCAGTGGATGACCTTGGTGTCTTCAGTATCTGACCAAATTCTAAGTGGTCCACATCACCTATTTCAGATGCCTTCATGGTCGTTGGAATAATGTGTTCTCATCTGCCCATTCTTCTGGGGGGACGTCTTCACATGCTTGGAGTAGACAACCCCAACTCACCCATCGTTTGAGGACTGTTGGTTACCCCCCAACCTAGTTTATCCATCTGCTGAGAGAGTTTTACCAGCGTATGGCCATGGCACTTGTCACAGCTTCTTAGGGATACAGGCAAGAGTTGAGTGAAGGTGGGCACCAAAAGTGAATGACGAGCCCTGAAAAGGGATGGGCAGCCCTCATACCAGAGGTTCTCATCTTCTGGAACATCCCACCTACACCCCCACAGAGATGATAGGATTTGAATGGATCGATTGATTGACAGCTATTTTTCTGAGTTACATAAAAGAAAACAAAGCAGCTACAGGGCTTCTTTAATGAAGAATCTTATCTATGATATGTGTACCACATACATTGTCAATGCAATGAGTCCCATCTATCATCATGTGTGAACCCCACAACAGCCTTATGAGGGGTGCAGGGAAGGGCTTATCATCTCTCTTTTATAGGTGAAGGAACTGAGGCTCTGGGGAAGCAATACACTCAAAGTCACAGCAATGAGGTAGTGGTAGGCAGAGCCGGGACTCAAATCCAAGCCTTCTGACTCTAAGTGCAAGCCTATTTCTATTGTGTCACACTTGCCTCCTCTACCTGTGAAAGAATCAATTCACCAATAAGCATTTATTAAGTGCCTACTATGTTCCAAGTCCTGTGCTATGTCCTAGAAATACAGAGACAAAAGTCAAACAGTCCCTGCCCTCAAGGATCTTATGTGAGAAAGATAGAGACAAAGGCAGAGAGAGACAGATAGAGAAATACAAGGTCTTTGGGGGGAAAGAGGACACTAGTAGCTGGGGGGGATTAGGAAAGGCTTCATCTGGAAGATGTCACTTAAGCTGAGTCTTGAGGGAAAGTGGGGATTCTAAAAGGTAGAGATGAAGAGAGAGAGAATTCCATCATGGGGGATAGCCAGAGAAAAGGCAGAGGGACCATGATGGAGAGTCCTATGTACAGAACACAAGCAAGCCTGTAGGCCAGGATCACTGAGTGCATGGGAAAGAGGAGCCTGGTTTGTAAGGAGATGGAAGGGAAACAAGAGTCAAGGTGCCAAAGGCAGGAGTTTGTAATTAATCCTGGAGATAATAGGGAGTTTATTGAGTAGGGAGAGGGTGACATGGTCAGACCTGGACTTTAGGAAAAATCCCTTCAGCAGCTGTGTGGAGGAGAGATTGGAGTGGGGAGAGGCTTAAGTAAGGGACACCAATTAGGAGGCTATTGAACGAATCCGGGTGGAAGATGATGAGGGCCTATGTCTGGGTGGTGGCTGTGGGAGTGATAAAGAGGAGATACTGGAAGATAAGACCTGAAGCTGATTGGACAGGTGAGTGAGAGTTCTGAGAAGCTAAGAATGACACTGAGGTTGTGAACTTGAGGGACTGGGAGGACAGTGGTGTCCTTAATAGGAATGGGGAAGCTTGGTAGAGAGGTGGGATTTGGTTGGGGAACTCGGGGTGATATAATGAGCTCTCTTTTGTGAGTGGAGAGAAGGTAATGTAGGAGGGGAATGTAAAGAAAGGAATGATGAGATGTGACAACTAATTGTATGTGGAGTTAGAGAAAGGTGAAAAACTGAAGATGATGCTAAAGTTGTGAACCTGGGAGTCTGAAAGGACAGAGGTGATTTTAGGAATGATATCAGTCGACAAGCATTTAGTAGGCACCTACTGTGTTCCTGGCATTGTGCTAGGTAATATGAGAACAAAGAATGTGACGATCTCCTTTCAGAAGGAGATTACATTCTAATAGGGGAGACAAGTACATACGTACAACATAAATATTAAGTGAATAAATGTAAATATATGCAAAGTAGTTAAATACAAGGTAATTTAGGAGTGAGGACACTAGCTGTCATTGTTGTTCATCCTTCATTTTTGAAGAGGAACAATGATATCACAGGTGATGTCTTGACTTCCACACAAATTGTATTTAGTGAGGCAGAGTTGCACAAAGTCAAGTCTCCCTCTTTCTTCCTGAGTCATCAAAGTTTATTGGCAGGATAAAAGTCAAGATCACTGACAATGATCCAGGATGCAGTGAATGACCTTGGCTGTTAGGGGGATAGAGAAGTTCAGAAGAGGGGTGGGTTTAAGGAGAAAGATAAATTCTTTTTTGGGACATGTAGAGATTGAAATGCCTATGAGATTTCTAGTTTGAAATATCCAACAGACAATTGAGGATTGGGGCTCAGGAGAGAGACTGGGACTGAATATATCTGCAAAAAACCCAGTAATTAAGCCCATGGGTAGTAATGAGGCCATTAATCTGCTGGAGAAGACAGGAAAGGGTACATGTAGAGGGGTTGGGTTTGGCAAGGAAAAAGAGCCATCTTACTCTCAGATTCTATAGTAAAAAAAATAGAGGATCACATCAGGTTTTTGAAATGTAGAGAAGGGGAGATGGAGCTCAAGGTCAATGACCTCTTTTCTTAGTAATGTGTGATGTGAAATACTCAGCTGAGAAACATAAGATCTGTAGGAAATGATGCAGAAGGAAGAAAGATGAACCAAGTAGAACAGTACACACAATGACCACAGTGATGTAAATGAAAACAACACTAAAATACATCCAAATTCAGATTGAACACAATGACTGATTGGCTCCAGCGACTGAAGAAATGAAGCATATTTCTCTAGTATGGACAATGGATGCAGAATGTTGTCAGCTGTAGCTGCTGTAAAAGATTTTTTTTGCTTAGCTCTGTGTCTTTGCACTATAGAGCTAGGATGCTTTCCTTTCTTCTCTCCATCCATGGAAATCTTTGACTTCCTTAAGTCTCAATTAAACACCAACTTCTTCATGAGGCCTTTCCTTGTCCTTCAGCTGCTTGTTTTGTTGTTCAGTCTTTTCTCAGTCCTGTCTGACTCTTCTTCATGACCCCATTTGGGGTTCTCTTGGCAAAGATACTGGAGTGGTTTGCTATTTCCTTCTCCAGCTCATTTTACAGATGAGGAAACTGAGGCAAACAGGGTGAAGTGACTTGCCCAGGGTCACACAGCTAGTAAGTGTCTGAGAACACATTTGAAGGTCTCACTGACTCCAGGCCTACCACTCTTTTCACTGTATTACCTAGCTGCCCTCTTGGCTGATTGTACCTTCTTCTTTGTAAGTATTTTGCGCATATTTACATATGTGCATGCTGTCTCTCCTATTAGAATATAAACTTCTCAGGGACAGGGACTATCTCACTTGTCCCTTTGTATTGCCAGCACTTAGCACACAGATCCTGGCACATAGCTGGTGATTGATAAATGCTTGCTAATTGGTGGGCTAATTTAATGATCTTTCTTTGTCATGAGGGGTGGTTTGGAGGAGTAGCATAAGTGCAATAAAATGTTTAATATGTTTAAAAATTAAATAGAGTATTGGGAGGAGAAAGGGGGAGATAGAATATGGTAAATTATCTCACATAAAAGAGGCAAGAGAAATCTGTTACAATGGGGGGGAAGAGCAGGGAGGTGAGAGGGAAGGAATTAACCTTACTCTCATTTGATTTGGCTTAAGGAGGGAATAACATACACACTCAATTGGCTTAAGGAGGGAATAACATACCCACTCAATACACACAGGAAAGTAGGGGGGAAGGGGATAAGAGGGGGAATGATAGAAGGGAGGACAGATTGGGGAAGGGGGCAGTCAGAAGCAAACACTTTTGAAAAGGGACAGGGTCAAAGGAGAAAATGGAATGAATGGGGCGAGGAATAGGATGGAGGGAAATATAGTTAGTCTTTCACAACATGAATACTATGGAAATGTTTTGCATAACTACACATGTATAACCTATATTGAGTTGCTTGTCTTTCCAGTGGGGGTGGGTGAGGAGGGAAGAAGGAAGAGAATCTGGAAATCAAAGTTTTGAAAACAAATGTTAAAAAATTGTTGTTACATGCAACTGGGCAATAAGATATACAGGTAATGGGGTATAGACATCCATCTTGCCCTACAAGAAAGTAAGGGGGAAAGGGTTAAGGAGAGGGGGATGAGGGGATATATGAGAGGGCAGACGGGGGGAAGGGATAACCAGTATGCTTGCATCTTGGGGTGAGGGGTAGAGGAGAAATGGGGAGAAAATTTGGAACCCAAAGTCTTGTGGAAATGAATGTTGAAAACTAAAAATTAATAAATAAATTCTAAAAAAATTAAATACAGCTTTCAAACAGGTGTGCTGAGCATGGTGGCTCACACCTGTGATCCTACTCTACAGCCCTGGAGGCTGAGGCTGGTGAGCAACTTGAGCTTCAGCATTTTGAACTTCAGTGCTCTCACCTGACTGGGCACCTACGCTAAGTCCAGCACCACCATGAGGAGCCCTTGGGACCAAAGGACCAGCAGCCAGTTTAAGGAGGTGATGAAATGGCCCAGATTAGAAATAGTAGCTCAAAACTCCCGTGCCAATCAATAACGGGATTGGATCTGGGCGTGGTTACTGCACTGACAGCCAGGGTGAGAAAAGGAGGCCATTCTCCAAAAAATAAAACAAATAAATAAAACATGCTGCCCTTTATTTTGAGTGGAACTCATGGCCCCATAAACCAGGGACAGTACAGGGAGATGTGTAGATCACTACTCATTCCCTGAGAAGGAAAGATCGCACAGACTGAGAGAAGTCTGAGAAGCGAATCTTTCTGAAAATAGAAGCATTCACCCACATTGGACACACTAAAAATGGGCTTCAACTCTTGGAATCCTGTAGTGGGGGCCCTGGGTCACTGTGCCTCATCCCTGCCCTATGTACACTTAAGTTGGACCCCCACCAATTCAGATACAGGATCAAATATGGCCTGGCCTCCAATCTCTCCTTGCAACATATGATCATTAACCCCTCACATCTACACAGAGATACTTTCCAGTTTATGAAATAGCTCCCCAACCTACATACTGATTATAATAAGGCTCTTCACAATCTGGCTCCAAACTGCCTTTCCAGTCTTATCTTCTATTACTCCCCTTCTCCTTCACAAACAGCATGTTGAAGCAAACTGAATTGCTTTCTGTCCCCTGTTCCTTTCCTGTCCTACCCTCCCTCGTATTTGGTTTTTTTTTTTTTTGAGCACATTGCTTCTCCCCACCAACCATGCATAGAATGGACTCAATACAATCTGCAAATTTTTATTAAGCATCTACTATGTGCACTGGGGATATGAAGACAAGATAAAGACCAATCATCATTTACCTTATCCCTGCCCCAAAGAGCTGACATTTATTTTCCTGGGGGGGGGGAATCTCATGTTAAAATATATTTACCTAATTATTTGAGGAGGATGGGAGAACACTAACAATTTAAGGGGATCAGGATAAGATTCCCAGAGGAAATAGCATGAGGTGAACTTTGAAGGAAGTTAAGGATTCTTTTTTTAGTTGTTGTTTTGTTTTTATATTTTTTTGTAGTTTATTTTTTATATTTTTTAGTTTACATCATTCATTTCCACAAGATTTTGAGTTACAAATTTTCTCCCCAATTTTCCCTACCCACCACCCCAAAACAGCAATACCATTGAATATCCCCTCCCCCAATCTGCTCTCTCCCACATCTTCCCCCATCCCTCCTCCAAATTTCCAGTAGGGCATGGTGGATCTCTATGCTGAAGTGCCTGTATATCTTATTTCCCAGTTACATGTAAAATAATAATAATAATATATTTTAAACATTTGATTTTAAACCTTTGAATTCCAGATTCTTTCCCTACTCCCTCATCACCCACTCTTAGTGGGAAGATAAGCAATTCAATATAGGTTGTACATGTGTAGCTATGCAAAACATTTCCATAGTGGATAGTGAAAGACTGACTATATTTTCCTCCATCCCATCCCACCCCCCCACACTTATTCTGTTCTCTACTTTGATCCTGTCCCTTTTTTTTCATTTTGTAGGGCAATTGGGGTTAAGTGACTTGCCCAAAGTCACACGTCTAGTTTTTTGTGTCAAGTGTCTGAGGCCAGATTTGAACTCAGGTCCTCTTGAATCCAGGGCCGGTGCTCTATTCACTGCTCCACCTAGCCGCCCCATCCTGTCCCTTTTCAAAAGTGGGTGCTTCCAATTTCCCTCCCCCCATCCTGCCCTCCTTTCCATTACCCCCCTCTCATCCCTTTCTCCCCTACTGTCCTGTAGGGTGAATACCCTATTTAGTGTGTATGTCATTCCCTCCCTAAGTCAGATTCATTGAGAATAATGTTGACTCATTCCTTTTTGCCTTCCTGTTCTTCCCCTCCATTGTAACATTTTTCCCTTGTCTCTTCTTTTTTTTCCCCTTGCCTCTTCTATATGAGATAATTTACCCCATTCTATCTCTCCCCATCTCCTCTCATTATATCCCTCTCTCACCTTTTAATTTTACCTTTTAAGTATCATCCCTTCCTATTTAACTGGTCCTATACCTTCTGTCTATACCTGTACACATATATACACATAGTCACATATGTATTCATATGCCCATATACCCTCCTATATAGACATATATGTGTGTGTATATGCATTTCTGTTCCCTTCAACTATTCTCATACTGAGAAAAGTTTCATAAGTTACAATTATCGTTTTTCCATGTATGAATGTAAGTAGTTCAACTTTGATAAGTTCCTTATGATTTCTTTTCCCTGTTTACCTTCTCATGCTTCTCTTGCTTCTTGTATCTGAATGTCAAATTTTCTATTCAACTCTGGTTTTTTCAGCAAGAATGATTGAAAGTCCTCTATTCCACTGAATCACCATATTTTCCCCTGAAACATGATACTCAGTTTTGCTGGGTAGGTGATTCTTGGTTTTAATCCCAGCTCCTTTGACCTCTGGAATATCATATTCCAAGCCCTTTGATCCCTCAGTGTAGAAGCTGCCAGATCCTGGGTTATCCTGATTGAGTTTCCACAGTATTCAAATTGTTTCTTTCTGGCTGCTTGTAATATTTTCTCCTTGATCTGGGAACTCTGGAACCTGGTTATAATATTCCTAGGAGCTTTCTTTTTGGGATCTTTTTCAGGAGGTGATTGGTAGATTCTTTCAACATCTATTTTGCCCTCTGGTTCTAAAACATCAGGGCAATTTTCCTTGAGAATTTCTTGGAGGATGATTTCTAGGTTCTTTTCTTTGATCGTGGATTTCAGGTAGTCCAATAATTTTTAAATTATCTCTCCTGGATCTATTTTCCAGATCAGTAGTTTTTTCAATTAGATATTTCACATTGCCTTTCATTTTTTTTCATTTGTTTGGATCTGTTCAATAGCATCTTGATATCTCATAAAGTCACTAGCTTCCATTTGCTCCAATTTAATTTTAAAGGAATGATTCTCTTCAGTGAGCTTTTGAGATTCTTTTTCCATCTGGCAAATTCGACTTTTTTAAGGCATTCTTCTTCTCATTGACTTTTTTGAGCCTCTTTTGCCATTTGAGTTAGTCTATTTTTTAAGGTGTTATTTTCTTCAGTCAAGTTGTTGACTCTCATTTCATAATTTTCTTGCATCATTCTCATTTCTCTTCCCAATTTTTCCTCCACTTCTCTTATTTGGTTTTCAAAATCCTTCTTAAACTCCTCTATGGCCTGTAAGCAGCTTATTCTTTTCTTGGAAGCTTCTGGTACAGGAGTTCTGACTTCAATGTCTTCCTCCTGTTCCATGCCCCAATCCTTTTTGTCCCCAAAAAAGGAGTCCAAAGTCAGATTACTGTGTTTGCCTTGCTTCCCTTGTTTGCTCACATTGTCACTCAATTATTTGACTTTTGAGCTTTTTGCCACAGCAGAACTCTGCTACCAGGGGGGAGCTTTGTCCCAATTGCTGGAGTTTTTTCAGCTGCCAGAGCTATTAGTTGGGTGCCTTCTCTGAAGCCTCCCCATGCTCTGGCAAACTGGTCATGCACCCCAGGACCTCCACCCTAGACCACAATCCAGATCCAAGCAGGTTAAAGCAAGAGTGATTACCCCTCATACTGGTCACTTGATCCCCCTACAATCTCCAGGCCGGGAGCTCTGAAGCAGCCACATGGCAGTGGCTGGATGGCTCAGACACTTCTTGCCCCAGGAGCAAAGGCCGACCACACTCCCGAATTCCCAGGTCCCAAAGTCCACACTGCACCGACCTCTCACTTTGTCCTTAGCATCTATGGGTTGATAATTCTGGAAACTGCCACAGCTGCTGGTGATCTGAATACCCTCCAGCCAGAGGCTGGTTGTGGCTACCCTGAGGCTAAAACCTCAGGCTCGTGTGAGGCTGGGCTTGGCTCCCAGAGAGCTGTGCTGGTCCCTTCCTGCTGGTCTGCTGGACTGTCTTCAGTGGGAGATTAGCTTCTTTCTGTCATTTTGTGGGTTCTGTAGCTCCACAGTTTGTCTAGAGTAATTTTTTACATGAATAGGAGGAGGTAGAAGCTGGAGCCAAGCAGAAGTCCTGTTTCTACTCTGCCATCTTGACCCTGCCCCTGAAGGTAAGGATTCTAAGAGGCAGAGAAGAGGAGGAAGTGTGTCTCAGGTATGTGCAAAGGGGCAGATAGGAAATGGGATGCTGAGGTCAGAAACATCAGGTAGGTCAGTTAGTGCAGAATGCAGAGTTTATGAGGAGAAATAATCTGAAATAAACCTTAAAAGGTAGGCTGGAACCAGATTGGAAAGGGCTTGAAATTCCAATCTGAGATGGCAATAGTTTATCCAAGAGCAGATGATCTTAACTTGGGTTCGGTGAACTTTTTGAGAACTACATTTCAGCATGATTTGTTTCCTTTGTAATAATAATATGTACTTTGTTTTATTCAAAATCTTTATTTGGAGAAGGGGTCCATAATCTTTACCAGACTGTAAAGAGGCATGGGAAGCCCATGACACAACAAAAGGTTAAGAGACTTTGCAAAAGAAAATATGGAGTCTCTGAAAGTGCCCCCTATGCCATCTTGCTCATCCTGCCCATTGTTCCTTTTGTCTTTTAAAAAAATTTTCAGTTCAAAATTCTCTCCTTCCCCCACTCTTTGAGGAGGGAAGAAAAACAAAGCCCATTACAAATATGCATAATTATGCGCAATTAATCCACTCATTAGCCATGTCAAAAAGAAGAGAAAAGGAAAAGAAAGGAAAGAAAAGATGCTTCTGTCTGTGCTCTGAGTCCATTAGCCTTCTATTTATTAAGCATCTACTATGTGCACGGGAAGTGGATAGCATATTTCATCATGAGTCCTCTGGATTTGTAAAAGTCCAGTTTTAAGGTACACTTCTATGAAGTCTTCCCCAATCTTCCTCTCCCTCTTCTCATGAAAGTAATCTTTTCCTAATGTACTTTTTTTCTCTGCTTTGCTTTGTTCTCACTCTCAAGTCTCTCCCTCCACATTAAAGTATAGACTCTTTGAAATTAGGGTCTATGCCATATCTATTTCCATCTCAGATGTCCATATCAGACTCTTGGAAGTGCTTAATCAACATTTGCTGAAAAAGTGAGTGAAAGAATAAACAAAGTGTTTTTTATCCATTATTTCATTTGATACTCACATCCAACATTTGATCTTCCTGTAAAGAAGGGAGAGAAGGGAAAACTCATGACCAAACAAGAGATAGAAATCACAAAAGACAAAATAGACAATTTAAAGCTCTTACACAAACAAAATAAATGCAGCTAGAATAAGAAAAGCTATTGAATAGGGGGAAAAATCTTTGCATCAAATGTTTCTGATAAAAGTTTGATACTCAAAATATTTAAGAAATTGAAAAAATATATAAAATCCAAAGAACAATAACCCAACATATAAGCAATCAAATTATATGAACAAAGGAGGGCAATTTGGAACTATGCCCAAAGAGCAACCAAACTGTGCATTGCCTTTGATCTGGCAATTGCACTACTAGGTACGTATCCCAAAGAGAATATAAAAAAAGGAAAAAGAACCTACATGTGCAAAAATATTTATAGCAGTCCTTTTTATGGTCATAAAATATTGGAAATTGAGGGGATACCCATCAAGTAGGGAATGGCTGAACAAACTGTGGTATAGGAATGTAATGGAATACTATTGTGCAACAATAGGCAAAATTCAGAAAATCCTGGAAAGACTTGCACAAACTGATGCAAAGTGAAATGAGTGGAACCATTAAAACATTGTACACAGTATCAGCAACATTATGTGATGATCAACTATAATCAGCTGTTCTCAGAAACACAATGATTCAAGACAAGCACAAAAGACTCACGAAGGAAAATGCTATCCATAACCAGATAAAGAACTGATGGACTTTGAATGCAGATTGAGGCATATTTTTAAACTTACTTTATTCTTTCTCATGGTTTTTTCCCCCTTTTAATCTGTTTCTTCTTTCACAACTATGACTACTATAGAAATATTTTTCATGATAGCATATGTACAAAGTATATTAAAGTGTCTAACCATTTTTTCAAAAGGGGGAAGGGAGAAAAATTTGGAACTCAAAATCTTGTAAAAATGTATGCTGAAAATTTTCTTGACATATAGCTAAGGAAAAAATAAAATGCTATTCAACTTAAAAGTTATGTGAATAAAATTTCAAAGGAAGGATTGAAGATGACCAAAAATCATATGAAAGATTTCTTTAATTTACTACTAATGATAGCAATGCCTAATACCTACAAAATTGACAACGATGATAAAAGATGGAAATGGTCAATAGGGCTGCAGAAAGATAAGCATATAAATACATTGTTGATAGTGCTGTGAATTTTTCTATTCATTCTAGAAAACATTTGGAATTATGTGAGAATAGTCACAGAACTGTTCATACTCTTTGACCCACCCCACTAAGCATAAACTCCAAGGAGATTAAAGGTAGAAATAAAAGACTTCATATGGGCCAAAATATTTATAACAGTACTTTTCATAATAGCAAAAAACCCAAAACAAAACAAAATGGGAACAAAGTGGGCTCTCATCAACTGGGGAATGGTTCAATAAATTGGTATGTGAATGTAATGGAATAATATTGTGCCATAACAAATGATAAATATCTTGAGAATCTTGGTAAGGTTTGTGTAAGTTTATGCCAAGAGAAGTAAGCAGAAATAGAAGAACAATATACATATGATATATATAATATATATACACACATATATAATTACTATGGTAATGTAAACTCAAAGAATGCTAAAAGGAAGCTAAGTTCTGAGTAATTGCAATGACCAATTTTAGTCCTGAGAATAGATCATGAAACATACCTCTCTCCTCTAAGTAAAGAGGCAGAAGATAGCAGAGGCAGAATGTTACATAAAACTGGCATGGCCATTGTTTTAAATTACTTTACTTATTATTATTATTTTATTTTTGTATGAGAGAAGTTTAAATGACAAGGTAAATAAAGAAATGACTGGGAATGGGTGGGGAGGTTAACAAACAGAAACAACTATACTGTAAAAGACAATAGATATCAAAAACACTTAAAAAAAACAAGTCAAGGCAGGTATTATTAGCCCAGTTTTATAGATGAGGAAACTAAATCCCAGGGGTCCTGTGACTAGGCTACATATGACCATAAAATGTCAAAGCTAGAAGTGAATTTAGACATTATACTGTTTAATGCCATCATTTCAAAGAGGAAGAATCTGTGTAAGTGGAAAATGATGTCACAAAGTGAGAGGGGGTGTATAAGGGCTGGTAGTATTGGGACAGACAGGGGAATTCAATAAACAAATTCAATTCAGTTATTGAATGCCTATAATGTGCAAACACCTTAGTGGTTTCACTATGTGAAAGGTCCTATCCTCCCTTTCCCCTCTCTCCCTTCAATGTATTTCCTTTTTTACCAGGCCTAGCAACATTTTCTTTCCTCAGCATGGGTCTTCTCAGCAGCCCTCTTAGCTTTGTACTCTACCAAGTCTGATCCCTGAGTGACCAAGGTTGTTCATGTCTGTCTGGCCCCTCATACTCTCATTCATTTCCTCACTCAGCTGTTTGAGGGACTTGGATGATACCCATCATCTCTCACTTCTCTCCAAAGGCCAGGCAGCCTGAGGTTTGTTTCACCGTCCATGCATCTGTTTCATCGTTCACCAGTCTGCCCATATAACTCATGTTTGTGGACTTCTGTCTAGAAGTTGGCACTTCCTCTCTCTCCACAAGTATCCATTGGCCCTTTGGGGGTCCATCAGGGTGTTCATCCCTTGAAGGCCCCCCAGGAGATCAGAAAACATGGTAGGGGCTGTATCTACTGCTTTCTTCAGATAGATATACAGGACAGGAGGCTTAAGGTTACAGGATCAGAGACTCTCTGGTCCTTGGATGGGATTGCTACCCCTGACCATGGTCCCAGGGAGAAAGCAGGATGTCAACATGCAGCCCCAGGATCTCAACATCCTCAGATCAGCCTTGAATGTGTCTTGAATCAGTCACCAGCTGATTCTTTTGCCCCTCCCAGAGCCCAGGCTCCATCCCTAGCTCTAGTGGCCACCCTGAAACCCAGTGCTGGATTGTAGGCAGTAGAGGATTGGCCTTGGGTTTGCATGGAACCAAGCAGATAAGAAGAGGCTTTGCTTTAAGGAATGAAGTTTTAACTGGCCTTGCTGGGCATGGTATGAATCTGATCCTAGTAGCCCAAACACCCCTCACAATATTTTCTCCTTCTAATGCTTGAAACTACTAGGAAGCTTCCTAATGTACAGGTCTGACCTGTTACTTCTCTGTTTAGTGGTTCCACATTGCCCAGAGAGCAAAATCCAAATTCCTCAGTCTGGTGATCAAGACCCACTGTGATTTGCTGCAATTTACCAGCCTAGTTTTCTTTTTCATAGCTTCTTTTCAAATAGACTGTGTTTTAGCCAAATTATAACTTATTGTCACCCCCCTTCTCCTCCTGCCCTCTCCCATCTGCACCTTTATTCATACTGTTGCTTGGTGGCTATATTATTCTCCCTCTTTGTCTCAGTCTTTTGAAATGTGTCTTTCTGCCCATTGATTGAAGAAAGGCCAAACAAATTTTGGAAGATGAGTATCTTGAAATATTACTGTGACTCAAAAGACGGATATGTAGAAGACAGAGAAGCATGGAAAGTCTTGTGTGAATTGATATAAAGTAAGATAAGAAGAACCAGAAAAACAATAGAAATGATGGCTAAAACAGTATAATGTAGGAAACAGTAGAAAACAGTATAATGGGGGCGGAGTCAAGATGGCGGAGGAGAAGCAGGACCTCCCCGCTGCTCCAGCTTCCACCTTCCCCAATCCATGTAAAAGGGGACTCTGAACTAACTTTGGAGCTGCAGAACCCACAAAATGACACAAAGAAGCTGATCTCCCACTGAGGACAGCCTGGCAGGCTGGCAGGAATTGTCCAGTGCAGTGCTCTGGGAGCGGATCCCAGCCCCACTCCTAGGCTTTAGCCCCAGGGCGGGCTGGAGGGACTCCAGATCAGCAGCAGCTGTGGCCGTTTACAATTTATCAACACATAGATTCGAAGGACAAGGTGAGAGGCCAGTGCAGTCTGGACTTTGGGACCCAGTAAGTGGGAATGTGTGGCTTTTGCCCCCAGGGCAAGAAGCCTCTGAGACCCTGGCACAGACAGCCAGCACCATGTGGCAGCTTCAGCTCCTGGCCTGCAGAGTGTAGGGCAACCAAGCACCAGTCTGAGGGGCAATCACTCTTGCTTTAACCTTCTTTGATCTGGATTACAGTCTAGGGTGGAGGTCCTGGGGTGTGTGTCCAGCTTGCCAGAGCATGTGGAGCCCTCAGAGAGGACACCCATCTAGTGCCTCTGGCAGCTGAGAAAACCCCAGCATTTGGGATGAAAGCTCCCCTGTCTGGTGGCAGAGTCTTACTGTGGCAAAAAGCCCAGGGGTCAAGTGACTGAGGGGCGATGTGACCAGGCAAAGGAAACAAAGCAGACAGAAGATTCCAACATTAGACTCCTATTTTGGGGACAAAAAGGAGCAAAGCGTGGAACAGGAGGAAGACAGTGAAGTCAGAACTCCCGCACCAAAAGCTTTGAAGGAAAATACAAGCTGGTTACAGGCCATAGAGGACCTTAAGAAGCAGATAAGAGAAGTGGAAGAAAAATTGGGAAGAGAAATGAGAACGATGCAAGAAAATTATGAAATGAGAGTCAACAGCCTGACTGAGGAAAATCAAACCTTAAAAAATAGACTAACTCAAATGGCAAAAGAGGCTCAAAAAGGCAATGAGGAGAAGAATGCCTTAAAAAGCCAAATTTCCCAGATGGAAAAAGAATCTCAAAAGCTCAATGAAGAGAATCATGGCTTCAGAATTAGGTTAGAGCAAATGGAAGCTAATAACTTTATGAGAAATCAAGATGCTGTTAAACAGATTCAAACAAATGAAAGAATAGAAGGCAATGTGAAATATCTCATGGGAAAAACCACTGACCTGGAAAATAGATCCAGGAGAGACAATTTAAAAATTATTGGACTACCTGAAAGCCATGATCAAAGTAAGAACCTAGAAATCATCCTCCAGGAAGTTCTCAAAGAAAACTGCCCTGATGTTTTAGAACCAGAGGGCAAAATAGAGGTTGAAAGAATCCACCAATCACCTCCTGAAAAAAGATCCCAAAAAGAAAACTCCTAGGAATATTATAACCAGGTTCCAGAATTCCCAGATTAAGGAGAGAATATTACAAGCAGCCAGGAATAAACAATTTGAATATTGTGGAAACACAATCAGGATAACCCAGGATCTGGCAGCTTCTACAGTGAGGGGTCAAAGGGCTTGGAATATGATATTCCGGAGGTCAAAGGAGCTGGGATTAAAACCAAGAGTCACCTACCCAGCAAAACTGAGTATCATGTTTCAGGGGAAAATATGGTCATTCAGTGGGATAGAGGACTTTCAATCATTCTTGCTGAAAAAACCAGAGTTGAATAGAAAATTTGACATTCAGATACAAGAAGCAAGAGAAGCATGAGAAGGTAAACAGGGAAAAAAAATCATAAGGAACTTATCAAAGTTGAACTACTTACATTCATACATGGAAAAATGATCATTGTAACTTATGAAACTTTTCTCAGTTGTTGAAGGGAATAGAAATATATATATATATATATATATATATATATATATATGTCTATATATGAGGGTATATGGGCATATGAATACATATGGGAATGTGTATATATGTTTACAGGTATACATAGAGGGCACAGACCGATTTAACAGAAAGGGATGATGCTTAAAAGGTGAAATTAAGAGGTGAGAGAGGAATATAATGAGAGGAGATGGGGAGAGACAGAATGGGGTAAACTATCTCATAAAGAAGAGGCAAGGGAAAATGGTTACAATGGAGGGGAAGAATAGGAAGGCAAAAGGGAATGGGTCAACCTTATTCCCATTGAATTTGGCTTGAGGAGGGAATGAAATACACACTAAAAAGGGTATCTCACCCTCCAGGAGAGTAGGGGGGGGAGGGGATGAGAGGAGGGATGATAGAAGGGAGGGCAGGCTGGGGGGGAGGGAAGTTGGAAGCACCCACTTTTGAAAAGGGACAGGATCAAAGTAGAGAATAGAATAAGTGGGAGATGGGATAGGAGGGAGGGAAATATAGTCAGTCTTTTACAATATATCTACTATGTTATTGTTCTGCATTAGCCACACATGTACAACCTATACTGAATTGCTTATCTTCCCAGTAAGGGTGGGTGACAAGTGAGGAAGGGAATGAATCTGTAATTCAAAGTTTTAAAATAAAATATTCATATATATATTTATATACACACTATTATTAATATTATTTTACATGTAATTGGGAAATAAGATATACAGGCACTGGGGCATAGAGATCCACTGGAAAAGTCGAAAGGGGTATGGGAGAAAATATGGGAGAGAGCAGATTGGAGGAGGGGATATCCTGTGGGTCTGCTATTTTGGGGCGGTGGGTAGGGGAAAATGGGGAGAAAATTTGTAACTCAAATCTGGGGGAAATGAGTGATGTAAATCAGACGTTAATAAAGCATTTGGAAAAATAAAAAAAGAAAATAAATAAAAGAAAAAAAGAAAACAGTATAACGTAGGGGGGAAAATTACAACTGAATGTTGTGTACTTATTTTTTAATTGTATTTTATTTTTCCAATTAAATGAAATCCGTCTTTTTCCCTCTCATCTCCCCCACTCCAACAGAAAAAGAAAGAAAAATAAATATCTTCTAACACGTATGCATAGTAGAACAAAACAAATCCTGCCTTGGCCATATGTGTATATACACACGCATATATGTACACATTGAAATATATACATACATATACCTATACATGTATGCCTATATACATAGACATGTATGTGTACACACACACACACACACACATATACACACTCTGAATCCATCACCTTTCTGTTAGGATGTGGGCAGCAGGTTTCATTAGTGATCCTCTGGAATTGTGGTTGGTCATTTCACCAATCAGAGTTCTTAAGTCTTTCAAAGTTGTTTGTTTTGTTTTGTTTTTAAATATTATTGTGTAAATTATTCTTCTGGTACAACTTACTTCACTCCTGCATCAGTTCTGGTGGCTGGTTGTTTTTTTGTTTGTTTGTTTTTTATGAAACTATCCCCTTCATCATTTCTTTCAGCACAGTCCTATTCTATCATATTCACACACCATAACTTTTTCAGCCATCCTTTAATTGATGGGTACCCCTCATTTCCAGTTCTTTACCCCTATAAAAATGATTGCTATAAATATTTGTGTATATGTAGGTTCCTTTCTTCCTTCTTTAATCTCTTTGGGATATGCTCACAGTTTAAGAACTTTAGGGGTGTAGTTCCAAATTGCTTTCCAGAATATTTGGACTAGTTCACAGTTCCATTAACTGTGCATTAGTGCACCTGCATTCCTAAATCCCCACTTTCTATTCTTGTCAACTGTGCCAATCTGATGGACATGAGGTGGAACATCAGAGTTGTTTTAATTTTCATTTCTCTAATTATTAGTAATTCAGGGCATTTTTTTTTCAAATGACGTTTGATAGCTTCCTCTGAAAGACTTCCTGTTATATCCTATGAACACTTATCAGTTGGGGAATGGCTCTTATTCTAAGGCATTTGAATCAGTTCCCTGTATTTCTTAGTAATGACACTTTAATCAGAGAAATTTGATGCAAAAATTTCCCCATTCACCTGTTTCTCTTCTAATTTTATCTGCATTTGTGTAAAATCTTTTATATAATCAACATTTTATCTTCTGTAATCCTCTTTATCCCTTGTTTAGTCATGTACTCCTTCCCTATCTAGAGATCTGAGAGGTAATTTCTTTCTTGCTCTTCTATTTATATTATCACCTTTCATGTCTAAATTATGTGCCAGTTTGGAGTTTATCTTGGTATAGATGGTGAGATGTTGGTCTATACCTAGTTTCTGCCCCAACTGCTTTCCAGTTTCCGTAAGTTTTTTTTTTTAATCAAACAGTGAGTTCTTGCCCCAAAAGCTTTGGGTTTATCCAATACTGGGCTACTATGTTTATTTGCTTTTGTATACTGTGTACCTAATCTCTTCCACTGGTCAATCTCTCTATTTCTTACCCAATACCAAATTGTTTTGATGATTGCTGCTTCATAGCATAGTTTGAGATCTGGTACTGCTATGCCTCCTTTCTCCTCACTTTTTTCATTATTTCCCAAGATTCTTGACCTTTTGTTCCTCCAGATAATTTTGGTTATTATTTTTTTCCTAGCTCTATAAGGTAATTCTTTAGGAGTTTGACTGGTATGACTGAAAAAGTGAATTAAATTAGGTGGAATTCCATGTCCTTATGATGATCAAATCTAACCCCAAAGAAGAGGAGAAGATATCTTTCCTTCCCTTCTTTTCAGGGGGGAGGGGATTATGGGTGTGAAACACTGTATGAATTGTCAGACTTAGCTGATGTGTGGGTTAAATTTGATGAACTTGCGCCCTCTTCTCTTTCTTTTTAAATCCTTGTTACAAGGGATGGATTTTCAGAGAAAGTAGGCAGAAGGACATTATCTGGAAATTAAACTATCAACAAAAGACATCAAAAACATTTTTAAAAAATGTATTTTTCATGCTTGCCATCTTGGGGTGGGGGGTTAGGGAGAGATGAGGAGAAAATTTGGAACTCAAAATCTTGTGGAAATAAACGTTGAAAACTAAAAATAAATAAGAAAATTGACTAATAAAAATTTATTTTTCCTCAAAGTTTAGCTCAGGTGCTATTTTCTCCATGAAGCTTCCCCTTAACTTCTCTCCTAATCCTTAACCTCACACTGACCCAAAGGTGACACCTGCACTTTGTAGCACTCTCCCTTATGTCACTGCTATTAGCATCCCTGCCTCACTTCTGTTGGACTGGGAGCTTCCTGAAGCCACAGCCGAGATCTTATTTTACTTTATGTTTCTCTCAGTCTTGCTTAATAAATTTTGGCTTAATAAATGAATGACTGGTTAACAAATATTGATTGATGTTGTGTTCCCCAACTCCATTTGCCCCTTCCTTAGGTCTGATCCAAGATTACCATCCTTTGGGGGACTTCTACCTCACTTAGGAGAAATTACAGTAGTTTGCAATCATATCTTTATTGAAAACATTTTGCAGTTTCTGGAGTGAGGAGGATCTGCATTGGGGGAAGGAATAGAGAGGAACAAGCCTCCCTGAAACCCTCTGGAGACTGGCTTTTGTCATACCTCCTTCCACATTCTAGCCTCTCCTCTCCTCTCCTCTGCTCCCAGGTCATTTCAATGGGTAATTCAGAGAAGTCCCCTCTCCCCCCACAGTGGAATGAGGGCTGAAGACCCATACGTAGGAGAGGGAAAAAAGCACTGGCTCTGGCTCTTAGGTCAGATGATCCCTCTGATGCTTGCTACCTGTGTGACTTTGGATCACTTAGTCTCCTTATGTCTCAGTTTCCTCATCTATTAAAAGGGGGTGTTGAACTAGATGGCCTCAGAGCTCATTTGTGGCTATAGTCCTATGGACCTATATCAGATGAAGATCAGTCGAAAGAAGTGAGGATGCTTAGCCTAGAAAATAGAAGCCTTCCAGGGTATATAACTGGTCTCAAGAATATCTGAAGAGTTGTCACATGGAAGGAGGGATTTGATTAGTTCTGCCTGGTCCCAGGGGGCTCTGAAAGAGGTCATGGGGGAGGTACAATTAGAGAGAGGTATATTTCTGCTCAATAAGAGAAGTTTCCTAGCAATCAGACTGAGGAAAAACCAGACTTATGGGCTACCTTGGGAGACAAAGAGTTCTAGAGATCTTCAAGAAGATGCTGAACCACCATTTACTTTTCTGAGTGGTGACAGAGGAGATTCCTGTGTAAGGACAGTGTGGACAAAGTAGCCTCCAAGGTCCCTTCCAGCTCTGAGCCTCTGCAATTCCAAGATCCAAGGGTACTAGCAGGTAGCACAGTGCCCAGTGCCCTGCAAACAGAAGGCACTTAATAAATGTTAAATTGAATGAAGTTAGTGGGAACTTTTCCAAAGCTCCAGTGATGGGAAATGAATTACTTGACCCCATTACTTCCCTCCTCCCCACCTCATTGTAATAACTAAAATTGTTAGGAAGTTTTTCCTTGTATCTCTGCCTTTTTTGATCTTTCTACCCACCACTTCTAATTCTGCCCTCTGCTGCCAAATCGAACAATTCCATGTACATATACACACCTACAGTATGCATGCAGGCAAGTATATATCAAGCACATAAATGCAAACATTCACACAGAGGCTATGTCAGTACATCAAATTCTTTTATTAGACAACAAAGTGTCTTATTGTTCTGCCTTGGAAAGGGTCTCCAGCCACTTTTTTCAATGGGGTCAGGACCCTTACCTCAGGGTAAGAAAGGACACTGTTGTAAAAAGGGGTCCACGATGCTCAGAAGGACTGTCCCTAGAAGCTGATTGCCCAGGTTAGGTCTGAGACTTGGCCCTAGGCTGGGCTCTCAATTCACTGGGAAACCACTGTTTTGCCCTTGGAGGCCTCATTATAGTGGCATCTTCTGGCATCTGTTTGAGCTTAATTACAGGTTAATTAGGAAACAGGGGACTGTGACTTTCTTCCTTTCTTCCAGCAATTTGGGATAAATTAACTGTGTCTGGGTTTGTGTTCTGAGAAGTAGAGACAGAGGTGCAGAGAAAGAGACCTACACAAAGTAAGACAAAAATAGAGAAAGACCCATTGCAAAGTGAGACAAAGAAACAGAGAATTAGGGAGACAAAAAGAGAGGAGGTGGCCTTTGAACTCAGCCTTGAAGGAAAGACAGGCAAGATTTTGAAAGTCAGGATGGGAGGGAAGGGAGGGTATCAGGACAAAGTTGTGGGGGCAGGAAAGCATTCTATGTGTTCAGGAAATGGCGAGTTTTCCAAATTTGCTTGGCCTGCTTGGAGATTATGGCTGGCTGAGCAAATGGATTCAGATGTAGGAGGACCTTGAATGCCAGGCTAAGCAATTAAGTCTTCCTGCTGCCAGGCAGTGAGGAACCACGGCAGGTTCTTGAACACGAGAGTGATGTTCTTAGAGATGTGGATGAGGAAGATGAGTCTTAGTGCCTGTAGGAGGAGAGAAGGGGTGGGGGTGGGGGCGGGGGGATAATATGATATTTGTTAGATCGGTTGTATTTTCCATTAACCAAACCGCTAGCCTCCCTTCTAGCCTTCCCTCTTCCCCCAACTCCCCACCCCAAAGTCCCAGGCAATCTGGAAGCTGCCGAAAATCAATCCTAGAGGCTGAAGGGAGCCCAGCTCTGAGGCTCCGAGGCCTTAGCCGTGAGCTCTCCTCAGTGCCTCTGGCTGGGTTGCTCACTGTCCTGCTGACCAGCTTGCATCACCAATGCTCCGTCCCCAGCCTGGTTCTCCATGGAGTCTCCTCACTGGGATGAATGAAAGAGCTCATGAATATTCAGGCTTGGCAGGGCAGATCTCTTTCAGCGAAATCCCATCACGGGGCTGGCAAGAAGGGAGGGAGAGACTAACTAAAAAGAATGCACTGAGGAACGCGATGTGCAGCGCTGAAAACGGGGGCTTCGCCAGAACCTGACACCGCACACACGCACAGCCCCAAATAAAGTTCCTTTCACTGGGGAAATAATAAGGGGACGTGGATCCCACCCGAGGGTTCCTATGGCAACGGCACCGCGGTGTCGGAGGAGGAGAAGGCCTGGGAGAGATAAGAGCTGCGTAGGGTCTAAGAATAGAGGCAGAGGACAGGGATGAGCAGGGCGGGGCTGGCTCTGTTTAATGAGACCCGTCAAACTTGAAGCCCGAAGGGACCAAGGAGAGCAGGAAGCCGAGCCTGTGGAGAGGGGAGCCCTAGGCTGAGCTGTTGCTGGGGTGGGGTTTGCTTTCCTGGGCCTCAGTCACTCTCAGTGCTCCCATGAGCGCCCATTCCCCACCCCGGGGCTGTGGCACTCCTGTCTCCTCCTCCCCCTACCCCACCCCCGGCGGCCACCCACCAGTTCCCCTAGAGAACCTTCCGGAGATCCTGGAACGATAGAGCTGGAAGGCTCTTTGAAGACGCCTTCATTTTAAGGGAAACTAAGGTCTAGAGACGGGATAGGACTTGACCATTGTCATATGACCAATAATGACTGACTGTGCTGGGAAGAGAACCCAAGATTCCTGTCTCTCAGGCCACGGTTCTGTCCCTGAACCACCAACATCCTTTCCTCCCTCTCTCTACCCCACCCCCTCCACCTTTTCTTGTTGTCAAGTGTCAAACGAAGATTGGAGAGCAGGGAGTTGTTTCTATTCCACTTGTCCCTACCTCAGGCTCTCTGGGACATTGATGGGCAAGGGTGGGGATGGGGAGGAATGGGACTGTGGCTTGGTTCCCTTCAGGACTTAGGTGGAGGACAAGCACAGTACACTGTACAAAGATTGTAGTCTCACTTCTGATGCTTACTACCACTGGACAAGACCCTTTCTCTCTCTAGGTCTCAGTTTCTTTATCCATAAAATGAAAGCTAGTTGGACTAGCTGGCCTCTGAGGTCCTTTCCAGCGCTAAATTTGTGATCTTATGATTACATATCTCACAGTGTTTTTTCCCCAAGAGAACCTCCTTTATTTACAAGGTTCTGGCTGAGGGACAAGTTTTTTCTTTCTCTCTCCAGGTTTTTAGTCTATCTATCAATCTATCCACCCATCCACCTTGTTGACCCAGTCTGAGAGTAATGTGAATCTGGATCTCTCAATCTCCTTCCTCCATAGCTCCCTAGCCTGGGCTTTGACAGAGGGGCTAAGAGCCCTCCCAAAAAGCCATTTGAAAGTGCCAGAAAAAGGCAATTCACTGGCCTCTGCTAGGTCTCCCAGGGAAAGAAGATCCTAGCTCCTTATTGCTCCCTTTCCATCATCTTTATCCTTCTAGCTTATAATGGAAAAAGAAAAAAAGATACTGTTCTACTTCATTCTCACTGCCCACCTAAAAACTCACTTAAATGCTTGCTGAATGAAATGCCACCCACCATCCATTGGGACCATGGTCCTTAACCAGTTACTACATTCATTTAGCATGCATAAATTAAGCAGAACTCTGTTGGGCTCTAGGGGAGAAAATGTCTAGGCAACATTAAACACCCTGCCATCATGGACCTTCCACTTTATTGGGGGATAAGACACAAAAAATAATGAAAATATATATTATAAAACAAACGTATTAGGGAGCTACTAGGCTCACGGACTCTCAATGCTGACAGGGATGTTAGATTCCAACCAAGCACTTATCTTTTTATTGTCGGGTGAGAATTCAAACCCAGAGACAAGATAACCCAAATTATCCATGTCAGACCTCTGATTAGAACCCAGTTCTTTGGGTCCCACAATCTTCCTTCATTTTCTCATGATATCTTAATAAAAACTGCTTATGTTTAACACTGTCTCCTAATTACAATGTCCTCCTCCATCATCACCGCCCTTTCTTTCTAATGAACAGACCATTAGCATACAGAGCTGGCCCTGCAGCTACTTTCCAAGCTGCCCCAGACTTTAGTAAAAAGGGATTTGGGTTTTGTGTTTTTGTTGCTTCTACCTTTTTAGACTTATTCTGAACAAAATAATTGATAGGAAGCACTCTTCTCACAAATGCTTACTTTGTTATCCCTCTATGACCTTTTCTGATCTCTAAAATAAAGTTCAGATTACCAGCTTCCTGGAGGGTAGTCAGCTCCTGTCCAGTGCGGTCTCTCCTCTAACTGTAGACGAGATAACAGCAGGGATCTAGGATGAGCCAGGCGATCCGGAGCCTCCCTGGTCAGATTTGGATAAGTGGCACAATGCTGACAGGTAAGAAAACTCAGGAAGAGCAGGGTAGGCGTGTCCTGAGTGTCAGAACCTTGGGCCACAATGAAGACTGAAAAGCAGAAGCTTACAGCTGCCCAGTGCCCAATAAAAAGACCATTGTGTGTGATCTTCCTTCAGGATTGTGAGGCAAATGCAGGGGACTACGAAGGTTGAGGCAGCACATTCATTCATGTATTCATTCATTCAATAAGCATTTATTATCAATCCACAAACATGTATTAAGTGCCTACTGTGTGCCAGGCACTGTGGTAGGTGCTAGGGACATAAAGACAAAACAAGAAAGTCCCTGTCCTTCGCCCTTTCTTTTGGGGGGAAGCGACGTAAACAGATAAATACAGACAGTTCTCTTAACTAGGTCTCCAGACACCTCCTCTCCCCCCCACCCCCCAACCAGAGGCCCCGCCCCCTCCGGGACTCTGCAGGGCCAGCAGCTGGAGCCGCTTCAGTGCCTGGAGCTGAGGACCTCTGGCACCCGGTGCTTCTGGGGCTGCCGGCAGCCATCCCTGCCGCCCGCCCTCTGGGAGCTAAATTTGCATAATGCGAATTTATGTAAAGCAAGAGCTGTCTGCAAATAGGAAATGTATACAAACACATAGAAAGTAATTTGGGGAGGCATTAGCAAATGAGGGAATAGGGTAGGCTTCATGTAGGAGGTAGGACCAGCTTCGGAGGAAACTATGGGGTCCGTAAGGAGGGATTGAGGAGAGAGACTGCACTCCAGGCATGGGAAACTGCCTGTGCAAAGGTATGGAGGCAGGAGGTGGATTGTTCTGTATGGGAAAAATCAAATAAGCCAGTTTGACTGGAGCGATAAATCGGAAAAGTAGGCCAAGGCAAGATTATTAAGGGCTTTGAAATTCAAAGGAGTTTGTAGTTTATCCTAGAGGCAGAAAAAGAAAAAAAATAAAGAAAAAAAAAGGAACAAAAAACCACCAGACTTCCTTAAGCAGACAAGTTACCTGTGTTTTAGGAATAGTACAATTATATTCATTTGTCACGCAACCAGAGGGATGATATATGGACTATCTCTTTTACCAGCTGGATACCACAGGACCACAAATAGCCAATTAGAGCCTGAAAACTTGGTGGGCTGAGCTAACGGTCCAGTTATTTAGACAAAGAAGAATGCTTGATTTGAATGCTCTGGTGTCCAGCAGATCTGAACTTGTGCTACATAGAGAGAAAATGTGTGCCCTGAATGACCTGACGAATGAACCATGTCTCCAGTTCAGGTGGCTGCCACCAGGTGGTAGGGCATCTTAATAGAGTCTTTACCCAAAGAATTTTTTTTTCCTTTTTGGAGGAGGGAAGGCAAGGCAATTGGGGTTAAGTGACTTGCCCAAGGTCACACAGCTAATAAGTATTTAAGTGCCTGAGGTGGATTTGAACTCACATCTGGATTTGACTCCAGGGTTGGTGCTCACTGTGCCACCTAGCCTCCCTCTATCCAAAGAAATCTTAAAGCATATGGCACATGATTCCACAACTAAATGTACTCTTCTCTACAACAATGTAACTTTGTACCTTAAAATTACATAGATTTGTAAACCTCACCCTATAAGAGATAAACAGAGAACTAACTACGAGGGAAAAAAAGGAGCAAGACTGTAAAGAAAATAGAAATCCCTAAACATACAGGGTATCCCTAAGGTCTCAGTGTAGTTTTAATCTTCAATAGTTTAAAAAGGTTGTTAAACTTTAATAGCTTAAAACTAAGACTTTCAGGACACCAGGAATAATGTAGCCAATCAATATTGACTGGTATTCATTTCTGCTTTAAAATAGCTAAGATTGCAAACTTTTAAACTGGACTCACTTTTTAGAATCAGACATCTTCCTAGGCTTTGTTGACTCAGTGCTCCAGTGACTGCGCAGGTGTGGGGCAAAAATTTGGACTCCATAAGTCTTCTCGTTTCTTTCTGTTGCCTGTTGGTTCCTTCCTGGCTGCCTACAAACACACTGTGTCTCCCCCATCCTTAAAAACAAAACAAAACAATCCCCTTCCCTATACCCTACCCTCCTGGTTAACCTCCAATCTCAGCTCCCTTTCTTTGCCAAACTTCTCGAAAAAGCCACCTCCCCTTGGTACTTCCTCTTCCTCTCCTCTTTCCATTGTTCAAAGCCTTTACAATGAAGTTTCTGACCGTTCTGAAATCATCAAGGATCTTTTAATTGCCAAGCCTGATGGCCTCGTCTCAGTCCTCATTCTTCTTCACCTCTCTGCAGCCTTGGACAGTGGTGACCACCCTCTCTTCTTGTGAATACTCTCTCCTCTCCCCATTTTCATGACACTGCCCCCTTCTGGTTCTCCTGCTTCCTTCTCTCCATCAATCATGTTGCACTCACTGGGTGTACTCCAAGGTTCTATCCTGGCTTCTCTTCTCCTTTTTCTTCATTCTTAATCGACACTTATTAAGCATCTAACATGTACCAGACACTATGCGAAGTTCTCTCTCACTTATTAACCTGAGATGATCATCTCTATGCAAATGATTCCCAGTCTATATCCACACTTAAATTCTCACTTGAGCTCCTATCCTACGCCATTACTTATTGGACACTTTGATAGTACTTTATTTTTTCCAATTACACATAAAGATAAATTTTAACATTAATTTTTTATAAGATTTTGAGTTACAAATTTTTCTCCCTCCCTAAGGTGGCAAGCATTTTGATATAGGTTATATATGTGCAACCTTGTAAAACATATGTCCATATTAGACAAGTTGTGAAATAAGAAACAGAAAAAAAAAACCTATGAAAAAATAAAAGTGAAAAAAAAGTTGGCTTCAATCTGTGTTCAGCCTCCATCAGTTCTTTCTCTGGATGTGGATAGCATTTTCCATCATGAGTCCTTTGGAATTGTCTTGGATCTTTGTATTGCTGAGAAGAGCTAAGTCTTATTAGGTGAATTGATCTAGATTTTCTATAGGCAGCTCAAACTCAGTATGTCCCAAAGAGAGCTCAGCATGCTCCCACGCCCACCCCAAACCATTTCTCTGCCAAGTTTCCCTTTCCTATGAAGGGTCCTCCCAAGTTCACAACCTCAGTGTCATTCTTAGCTTCTCAGCACTCACTCACTCACCTGTCCAATCAGCTGCCAGGTCTTATCTTCCAGTATCTCTTGTCTCTGTCTCCTCCTCATCACTGCCACAGCTACCACCCTGACACAGGCTCTCATCCTCTTCCACCTGGACTAGTTTAATAGCCTCCTAATTGGTGTCCCTTACTCAAGCCTCTCCCCACTCCAATCCCTCCTCCATACAGCTGCCAAAGGGATTTTTCCTAAAGTCCAGGTCTGACCATGTCACCTTCTCCCTACTCAATAAACTCCCTATTATCTCTAGGATTAATCACAAACCTGGAGCAGTGGATAGAGTGCCAGGCCTGGAGTCAGGAAGACTCCTCTTCCGGAGTTCAAATCCAGGTTCAGATACTGTGACCCTGTGCAAGTCACTTAACGCTGTTTGCCTCAGTTTCCTCATCTGCAAAATGAGCTGGAGAAGGAAGTGGCAAACTACTCCAGCATCTTTGCCAAGAAAACCCCACAAAGGGTCACGAAGAGTCAGACATGATTGAAATGACTAAAGAACAATAACAACAAATTATAAACCCTTGCCTTTGGTATTTAAAGCCTAGCTTCTCCACACCCCACTGCCCCACTCCCCCATGCACTCAGTGATCTTGGCCTGCTGGCCTGCTTGTGTCCATCTCTGCCCTGCCTGATGAGGTTCTTCCTTGAAGAAGCCATGTAGCTGTTTTGTTTTCATTTATGTAACTGCTCAGAATATCAAGGATTGGTGTCACCTGACTGCCTAACTCTGGCCTTTAAGTCCTCAAGGGTAGAATCTCTCTTCTCTGTTCAGATGCTGCTCCTCTCTTACTAAATACCTAATTCTTAATAAAACCTCATATTCCCTTTTCCTCCTTTCTCTATTTTCCCTCTTCAGTTAGAATAAAGTTCAGAAACAACAACTTCCCCTTCAGGGCAGGAACCAGTTCTCTTAATTATTTTATCTCACCCACAGTGCTTACTTAGCACATGGCACAACACAGTACGTCCTTAATAATACTTTCGGATTTGATTGCTTTAGAGACAGCTGTGTAATGGAAAACTACCCTAGGAGACAGAAGGTCTGGGTTCTAATCTCAGGTCTGCCCCTAAGTCACTGTGGAACTTTGATCACCTCTCTCTCCTCTGATCTTCAGGTTCCTTCAGTTTCTGATCTTTTAGTGAAACGTGGTTGTCGGAATGGATAATCCCCTCCTGCTCTGTCATTCTGTTCTCAAGTTCCTCTCAGCTCTGACAGTCCACTGTTCCAAGAGCCTCTGTTCCAAGAGCCCTTCCAGAACTAATAGTATGACTTTCCATCCTAAATCACTGTAACTATATTCCAAATCTCAGGTTTTATTGTAAATCTATCCCATGTCCCCAGTTCCCTATGAGCCCCCACCCCTTATTGATCATTGCCCACCCTTCTCCCTGGGGAGACCTTTTGTCAGAAAGGAGGGCCCGAGTATTGATTCTTCCTTTATGGCTTGATTCTTGGGTTTCTCAGAGATAACTGCAATAGACAATACCTTGGATTCATATCCTCCCCATTTCTTAGGAAGACTCAAGCTCCCTCAGCCATATCATACAATTTGTCCTCCTAACTGCCAATGGAAAAATTCTGGTTCTGGGAGCATTTTATTTAGTTTAACAAGTAAAGAAATGGGAACACAGAGGGCAACTTATCCAAGATCACACAAGCAAATCAGTAGTTCGAGAAAGACTGTGTCAGAGGGTTAGTAAAGATTTGTTGTTTAGTTATGTCTTATTCTGGGATTTTCTTGGCAAAGATACTAAAGTGGTTTGCCATTTCCTTCTCCAGCTCATTTTACAGATAAGGAACTGAGGCAATCAGGGTTAAGTGATTTGTCCAGGGTCACTGAGCCAGTAAGTGCCTGAGGCCAGATTTGAACTCAAGAAGATGAGTTTTTCTGACACCAGGACCAGCACTCTATCCTCTGTGTCACCTAGTTGTCCCTAGTAAAGATTAGCAAATATGTATAAGAATTTGCAGAACTTGGGTCCCTGGTGTAGATACAGAAAAGCAAAACACACTTTTCTGGTTAGAATCCCCAAGCAGGGTAAAGATTCTTAATCAATTAGGCTTGAAAATAGAATGGTAAATAGAAACACAATTTGTGAATTCATGCCCAGGTGAAGAATAAAAAAAAAAATCCCAGAAATGGTAAAATTGGAGTTGTCTAAGGAACATCAACTCGCCCACCTCCAGCATGGTGAGGAGATATAGGAAATGCAATTTGAAGTCTAAGTAGTTATTGAGGATGTGACATCTGGGCTGTGTGGGTGAGCTGCAACCACAACATGGGAATGTCGGCTGCAGTGAAGAGTATAGGAAGTGTTGGGAAAATCCATGTTGGGGGGGAGGGATGAGAGGGGGAAGGACTTGGAGATAGAAAGTAGGAATAGAAAGAGGAGAATGTGATTAAAAAGGAGATAAGGGGGAAGGTGGAGAAAGTTGGAGAGATGAGGAAAATAGGGAAGAGGAAGGGATGGAAGAAAAGATGGGAGGTGGAAGAAGAAAGGGAGTAGAGGATGGCTGGGGAAGAGAAGGGAGAGACAGAGGAAGCAACTGGAAGGGAGAATCTCGTGCTCTGAAAATGTTACATATCATGTGAAATAGGAAGGGGGAAGGGAATGTGCATTTATATAGCACCTACCATGAGCCAGACACTGTGCTAAGAGCTTCACAAATAACTCATTTGATCCTCAGGATAACTGGTGAACACCAACCCTGTGAGATAGGTGCTGTTATTCCATTTTACAATTGAGAAAACAGGCTAACAGAGGTTAAGTGATTTATCCAGGGGTAAGACTGGATTTGAACTCAGGTCTTCCTGACTCCAGGTCCAGCTCTTTTCACTGCATCACTTAGCTGATGTTGTCCAAAGACAGAGAGGTAAAGAGGAAAGAGCACTGAATTTGTAGTTAGAGGAGCTGGGTTCAAATTTCAGTTTCTGCCCTTTGTTATTGGGAAAGTCATGCCATCTTCATGAAACTCAGATTTGGGAAGCCCCTTCTTCAGCTCTAAATCCTGTGAAACAGGTTTGCAGTAATGCTAATTGAAATCCTGGACCATCCTTGTCCCATTCTGCAAAGTCTCTGACCATCTCTGCCCTTCTATGAGTTCTGTTAGTCCCACTACCAGAGAATTAGTCTCCACCAAGGGTTCTGAGGCCAAGTCCAAAGAAATGCTCCCCCTCATGCAGGAAGCCTCCTTGACAGATACATCCATTCCTGTCAAAAGTCTTCCTTCTGTCTAGTCACAGAATGTTACAGCTGATCTGAGAGGTCCAAAGCTATCTAATCTACAATAAAAGAAACTGAGACAGAGCTCTGAGCACATATTATGGCCCCCTTGTATCTTCCTCATGATCTGAGATGCTGCCTTTCCCTTGGCTCTTACTTTTACGGGGCTTCCAGACTCAGACGAGGTAAAGTGAAACACAATCTTAGTGCTTGATACACCTTGTTCCTGGCCCTCCAGGAGGCCAGAAATGATGCATCAGCATGGGAGGTGACAGGATGGGCAAGAGGGTGGCCCAAGATACAAAAGTATTTTTGGGGAGGACTTTCTATATCTTTAGGACAATCTATCCACACTGGTCTTGGTCATGCACTTATCATCCAAAAGGGAGGAAGTTCTCTGGTCAGCATTCTTGAGTTAGGCAAGTGAATTTGGTAACAGGTTAATGTATAAGTAAACTTAAGATTTGTTGTTTAAAGTTTGTCGCCTATTATAAGAAAGAAACTATCTTATTAATTATCCCTAGATACATATGTATATATAGACATATAAATATATGTAAAATATGTATTAATGTATTCCTATACTAATATTAGTTAACTAGACTGACTAAATATATATACTAGATGAGTATATCACTAATAATTGCAAAGAATCATTACCCCATGGCATTACACACTGAACTGATTAATAGTGATTGGAATAAAATAGGGTTCTGATAAATCATTTCTTTCACTCCAAGCTCACCAGGTCCAACCCTCATTCTCTAGCTGTGACAACTAAGGGTCAGAGAAGGTGACTTGTCCCAAACCATAGAGTTAGTGGCAGTGTTGGAGAAAGAACCCAGGATTCCCAATTCCCAGGTTCCTAGGGATCCAGTCTGTTAGCTGGACAATTCACCTATTGCCCTTGAGGACCAAACATAATAGCATCTAGTTGTGAGATAGGCTGACTCTAGTATCCCTGTTTTCTACTTTGTGGGGACTTCTTGTCTTGGCCTTTCTGGGGACCCTCAGTTTAAATAGAAAGATAGAGTCGGTTTCAAGTCATGCAGCTTATTCTCATGCTACTCCCTCTGGAACCAACAATTGTTTCCTATTGCCTGAGACATCGAAAATTGGCATTGAAAGCCCCCCCACAGTCTGGTTCCTTGACAGCTTACTCCTCTAACATACCCAAGTGCCTCCATTTGACTGATGCTTGAAGGGATTCAGTGGCAGAATCTGTTTTCCCATCAAGGAAGAAACTTGGCGCCATTATCTCCCTTTTGATATAAATCATTAAGGTCATTAAGTCTGAAGGTTTGGATTTACCCACACCAGGTTAAAGACTTGGGAGTTAATCCACAGTAGCACCTTCCCATGACTATTTTTGAGTCCCTTGAAAAATCAGCCTATAGCAGTCTATATTTCATAGGCTCTGGGCATATCCCTGCTTTACAGTAGCTAATGAAAATGAAACAATGAAGGGGTTAGGCAAGACAGTTGGGTATAAGCACATCCCTTGAGGAGCCAAAAGACCTAGACCTAGGTTAGGGTCCTGGCACTATCTTAGAATAACAGTGTGTCCTTGGGAAAGACAATTAACCTCTGGTACTTATTTGTAAAATGTGTAAGTACTTTCCCTGCCTCAATAGGGATGTTGAGAAATAAATTAAATGAGATGATTATATTTTCCACCCCAAAGACATAAGACAAGAGAAAAAACAAATCAATGTGAAGCCAAATTAAAAACTGAAAGGACACAATCTGTAACAAAATTAATTTCATCCTTCATCATTTCAAGGCGCTTTGCAATGGGGGCCTTTTAAAACCTAACAATGTTGTGCTAATGCAGCAACTTCCAACCTCTGGCTCCCTACAGAAGTGGACAGAAAGCCCAGAAGGGAGGTTGCATCACACTCCTGATTAGGCCTGCTAAGGCGAACAGAGCAGATAAATGAACACCACCATTTGGCACCATTGACTATGGAGATGATCTACAAGGCAAAGCCTGCCCCATTGGGAGCTTGATAATGAAATAAGCCTCTTAAAGCCCCACAGTGACAATACACCATGACTGGGCAAATCTTTCAAGGTGTCTCTGTGGGACTATACACTGAAAGTTATTTTTTAAACGCTTAAGACAGCTGTCATCAGCCTTACACATATGGATGTTCATGGTGGTGGGAAATACAACCCCTGCCTCTCCAACAGAATGGACCAGGGCACACAACCAGAGCTGCCCCCACACCAAGTCTGTATTCACTAACTTGTTTTTTGGCAATGTACTCTGCAGTGGTCAGATTGTATTTGGAATGGTATTCAGTTTTGATACCAAATTTTTGAAGGAACACCATCAAGCTGGTCCACATGCAAAGGAAGGCTACCAGGAAGTTTAAAGAACCAGGGATCTTTTGCTGTGGCTGCTGCTAAAGCTACAGTAGCACCATAGCCATGGCCACAGGCCACAAAAAGGGCCCCCAAAGTAACCAATGAATATTTCAAAGTCTCAAAAGTGCCACCAGGGTGCCTGACCAAGGAGGTCAGTGTGTGAGAGAGACTTTGTGAGAGGCCATGTTATTGCTAAGGGTCTACAAGGATAAGAGAACTCAAGTTCATTAAAAAAAAAAAAAAGACTAACCTCAATACTGCCTCTTTCCCACCTACCCAGAAAAGAAAAATAAATAATTAAAAAAAAGAGTTGGAGATGTTTTGTCCAATGAGAAAAGCCATTAGTCTAGGAAAGGAGCATACTGCCACCACAGGATGCTTCAGTGTAGTCTGCAGTCCAAGGAACCAACTCCTTGCTATGGTGAAGAACCCTGGCTTTGAAGTTAGAGGACTGAGTTCAAATCTCAGCTCTGCTACTTACTACCTGAGTTACTTGGAACTAGTCATCTCCCTCTGGACCTCAGTTTCTCTACCTGCAAAATGAAGGACATGGATTCAATCACCGCTAAAATCTTTTTCAGCTCTAAACCTAAAGATCTTCAACTATCAGAGACTTATAGAATCCTACCTTTGGGAGATATCAGGGAGGTCTTACTGTTCATTCAACAACTTGTTTGATGGATAAATCTCCTCTAAAAAGTCCTTGACATTCTGAGGTCCCTTCCAATTCTGAACAATCATGATTCATTTTACCTTTGGCCCACTGAGTATACGCCGAAAATAATAATGGCAATTGTTACAAATGACATTACCTTCAGTCCACTAAGTGGGTTTTGACGAAGTACATCAACTCTCACTACCTGCTTGACAGTATTATTTCCAATTTTCCAAAGCATTAGAAAAGGTACAAACAGAAGGACCTTGATTTAGTAGGCACTAGGTCCAGGAAATACTTAAAAGGTGAATCTGGTCCTGTGTAAGGTTTTGCAGATAGGGGATTGAGACTCTTGGGAACCTCCAGTCACCTTTGGGAGGGGTCTTCTAGAATGTCACTGAGTAACCATTCCCCATTTTTGACTATTCCATCTATACCCAACATAGAAACAGGCACACAGCAGTACAGTGGACAAGCCTGCAAACTGGATTTACAAAGCTAAAAAACTAGAAGACTTCAATGGAAAGAAGATATTCAAAAACAAGAAGAATAAGTCCCAAAGACAGGATCTTTCAAAGGGTTGCAAGCAGATATTGCCACCATAGGATACTTCTGAAAATCTTGGGGTACTTAGGAAAGGGTTTTCATCCTATCCTTCCAGCCCAGAGTCACCGTCCACCGAGGCAGGCAATTCTAACATCCCTTTCCCTTTAAAGCCTACACTACCTGACGTGACATGTTCCGTGTAGCCACTACATCTACTCTGCATTTCCTCCCCATCATACAGTTGGGGCTCAAATCTGTTTGACCAAAATCTGGTGGACTAAAAAGCACACAGCAGACTGCTCCACTACAGGAACATTAATAACATTTGCAACAGGAGGATGTGTGAAAATTCATTGCTCATAGGTAGGGGAGATCAATTGCAGGGGAACCATTCTGCTAGTTGAGTGCAATGAAATTTGTTGAACAAGGCTTGGGAACAGTCATCATTTGTCACAAGGCAGCTGAGTGGGTCAGAAAAGCAGGCCTTCTGTTGATTGTGCTAAAAACACAAACAAACCAGTTTTACAAATACATCCTCAGGATGTTAGGTTTGTGAATTTGTCTTTTCAAGGCATTCTCTCCTCATCAGCTTCACTCCTGTAATAATCTGGTTTCTCAATACTAAGGGAAAAAATTAAATGCCTGTAAGTTAAAATATTACTTAGAAATGCAGGCAGGGAATATAGTTCTAACTCTGCTCCTGATTTATGTGCTCTTTACCACCCATAAAATGGAGTTAGAATAGATGATCTCTAATGTTACAAGCAGTTTTAAAAACTTCATGTCATTTATCTGTTCTTTGCCTGTTTTCCCACTAGTGAATGAAAGGAAAGGAAATTCTGGCTGTCACCTTACTCCTTAGGGCTGAGTGGGGCCTGGAATTGGCTGGAGTAAGGGACTCCCTTTAAGTGCTGCAATAATGGAAATGGCAAACCTGACAATGTGCTAGTCTGGAGCAATGACATTACCTATGTAGAGACTCACACAAAACAACTTTATTCTCAAGGAAAATATTTAATACATCCAACCTTCTTAATCTCCAAGGAAACAAGTGCAACTAAAAATCCTACCTAGTCAGGATTCTCATTCAAAAGCTGAAGCACCAGAATGTGTGTTAAAAAAAGCGGCAGCAGGAGCTTGCTCTGTTGTACAACATGACAAGGTGAGCAGTTCAGGGCAGTCTCCCTTTAAGTACAACATTTTACCTACAGGTTATTGGCACAACCTTTGAGCTCCATTCTATGTGGACGCTTCAATTAAATCAGAAAGACTGACAGTTACAGGGAAGAAATGTGGGGGAAGAGGCCAGGAAAAGGGCACTAAGGCCTAGGGAAGTTAGGAAAAATTGTAATCTATTCAGAGGTCCCAACATGGGCCACAAAGCTTCCATAACATATGGAAACAACTACTGGGAGGGGGAGGTTTGCTTTCTTCTTGCTGTTGAATTGTAGCAACACCAAAAACCATTATGTGAAGTCTTCCTTCAGCAGGTAGCTCTAGAGCAGCTCATCAGTTCATGTGGCCGAGGTTCCTATTCCAGAAGGATCAGAAAAGGGTATATCCAGGGGCTGCATCAGGCAATGCAGGTGGCTGTTCAAGGTCTACCCTCTGAGTGTGATTTCCCATAGTAACTGTCCCAGACCCAGTGGAATCAGATAACCTGACCCTAGATCTAGTGGAATGTAATTTAATAGAGAGTGAACACTACGTTAGTCCTCAGGCACTGCTGAACTATTTTCCATACCTAACATACATCTGGGTTTCCTTTAGAGACCTCCCATTTCTGAACATCAAACAACAATATTAAAATTTAGCAGGCACAGGAATCTTCTCACCTGTCACTACTACCCCCCAGCTTTGAAGGACATCTAGGGAAAATAATAATATCAAATACTAACAAAGGTAGACTTTGTAGTTTCTGATTAAAAACAAAAGAAAACAAAAAAACAACCTATCCCAAGGCAGACTCTTTTCCAAGGAACTTTGTGGCTCTCCCTCCCAGTTCAATTTCTCTGTTGCTTTAGAAGGAATTAAGTTGTCACTCAGGCAGCTTCTTTGAAGATCTTACATAAGAGTTCGTTTTGGTGAAATTCAATCAGGCCAGTAAAGTACCAAGCTTTGGTAGGAGGTGGGAAGGAGCCACAACTGACACCCCAGGGACCCAAGTTATTAGACATTGACACCCTATTCCAAACCCATGAAATGGGACCAGAGACAATGGAATTCTGGCTCCCCCTTACAGTTCAAAAGGACACCTGGCAGAAAGGAGCTTCAAATTCAAGGAGACTGACCTCTTAGGAAGAAAAGAATAATTTGCTTATGGTCTCAGAGTTAGCTTGTCACTTCCAAGTTAACACCTTCTGGAAGCTCTACCACTACTGGGGCACAGTCATCTGGCTCTGCCTCAAAGTCCCATTTGAATTTCTTAGTCAGATGGGCCTTGAACTTCTCTGCCTTCCGCCTCAATGTCTCATCAACAGTGGGGCTGCAAATGTAGGAAAAGAAAACCTGAAAGAATAAAAGAAAAAAAAGTCATTCCTTAGAAATGAGATCAAGCAGAAATGGGGATGTGGAAATTTCCCTGCTGGGCTGATCTCTTCCTATAACTGGTGGATCACATGCTACTGTCTGTTGTCCAGGACACCTGCTGTGTTCTACCCAACAAGAGAGAAGAGAAAGAAGAGTACAAGGAGAAAGAGGAACATAATTTGGATAGAAAACAAATATCCAAGGCACAGCCACCCCACACTACGATGAGAAGGTCTCACCTATGTGCCTTGTAGTGGCATATCCAACTTACAGATGCCTTGCCACTAAAGGGACAATGTCTTTGGAGGAGAAGCAGGTGGCAAAGGCTTGGAGGCCACACATACACATCAAACACAATCAGTGGTGCAGGTATAGGGAAGCAGAATTCCCTAACAATGGAACAACTGCCCCATCAGGGTGATTGAGGATTCAAGCTGAGGTGGGAATGTTACAGAGGGGATTCATGATTTAGGGGTATGGCTTGAACTAAATAAACTCTAAGGTCCCTTTCAATTGGAAAATTATATAATTTCCTTTCCCAATTATCAGTACAAGTAGAGTGATGGTCTTTCTTTTTCCACTTTATTTAAACTTGTATAGTTTTTTTTCTTTCATTTTAGGAGACGAGGAAAAAACATATTATGATCTTTCCTAGTCTCCTTCCCCTTCTTTCCATCAACTGCCTTAGGTACCAGGTAAAGTTGTGTAGGCCTGAGCAAACATCTCCCTTCCTCCACCCCTAGTCAACAAATCCTCTTTATATCCCATTCCTGAGTCTCTTTTTCCTGCACCACCAGGCACAGCAACAGAACCAAAGTGGAGGGTTATTGGTCTTTGTTTTGAATGATTTCATTCTGAGGAAGCTAGGTCAAAGGTTACAAGACAGAGGGGAAGAATCATGGAGAACTAAAGGCAAGGGCATAAAGAGCAATGAAAACAAATGCCAGATCGATAATGAATTAGAGGGGGGAGTGCAGTTCCCAGAGCTGGAGGGCAGTAAGGAGAGTGAGCTGCTCATCTGAAGGCATCTAACGCAGTTGAGTGCAACACTCAAAAGTCTCCCTTTATAAGCAGCTTGGTTTACAGGGGCCTCATCCACTTCCAGCTCACCTCAGGTCCCTCCTGAGCTCCCAGTGTGACACTAACTCACTCCAGTTTCCTGGTCTTACACAACAAATGAACATTCATTGGCAATGCTAAAGAGACTGAGGCACTAATAGCTCTGAGGACAGCAGGAGTGGGCAAAATGCAGCTTGGGGAGGGGCGGGGGGACTTACCACCCTATATTATAATCATCAGCCTGAATCTGGTAGCAACTAGCAACAAGGTGATGGAACAAACTGGTTCCCCATCCCCTACCCCAAGGCAACATTAACTAGAGGCTGGGAGAAAATACAAGCCAACACATCCTTCTGTTCTAATGCCAATAATCCCAGATATTTAAAAATCATTTTGTCTTCCCTTTTCTCATTTGATCTTCATGACAAATCCTTAAGGCCCAGCAAGAGAGGAATTAGCATATTCGTTTAACAGATGAAGAAACTGAAGCTCAGAGTAGTTGATTAAGTAATTTATCCAAGACCACACAACCAGTTAAGAGAGAGAACTGAAACTAGTGAATTTCACTTAAGCTACTAAAGAAAAATATAAAACTTCTATATTTTTCATAAATTTTGAAGATAACATGTTGAAAAAAATTTTTTTTTCCTTTTTGGCAGGGAGGCAATAGAAACTGGGAAATATAAATATGTGTAACATTTTCAAATATGTTTTGCAGCTATAAAATCACTTTCTTAGCTTACAAACATAAATATATACTCTGTATAATTTGATTTGTTATAAAAGTTTGGCATATTTTGGATGTGAACAAAAGAGGGGCCTCAGAGGAGAACACAGAAGAGTTCCTTATTCAGAACTTCCTCTATTAAGTATTTCTTCTACGTGGGAACTTCCTCCATTAATAGATCAAAGCATAATTTATAGCCTTAAGACAGTTGCCTGAGTCTAAGTGGTTAAATGACTTGCAGGACTGTTCACAAAGTTTGAGTCAGAGATGGGACTGGAACCCAGGCATTCCTAGTCCAAGCCCAGCACTTTCCACCGTACCAAAATGTTCCCTTTGGCCACTGTCCCAAACAAAATCTCCACACTCATAGTCCCCCAGTTTTGCAAGGAAGGGGTGAGGAAAGTGGCTTCTCCTATTTCTTCTTTGGGTCCAAGCTTTGGGACCAGAGCATTCAGCTTCAACTGCTTTGTGGTTGTTGCAGTCACTGAACATACTGTTTTTCCTGGTTCTGCTTACTTCATTTTAAGTCAATTCATATAAATCTTTCCATGCTTCTCTTCATCAATCATATTCATTGCTTCTTAAAGCACAGCAATATTCTATTACATTCACGTACCACAATTTGTTATTTCCTAAGTGACAGACGTCTACTCTGTTTCCAATTCTTTGCTACTCTAAAGAATTTCGCTACAAATATTTTGGCATATAAAGTTGTTGTTGTGGCTGTTGTTGTTACTGACCTCCTTGGAGCATATACCCATCAGTGGGATCCTTGATTCAAAGGGTGTGGACATTTTAGTCACTTTCTTTACATAATTTCAAGTTGTTTTCCAAAAATGGTTGGACTCTTGCACATCAACACAATGTATTGGGGTAGCAGTCTACTATAACCCCTCGGACAATGACTATTCCAATTTTTTGTCATTGTTATACCTAATATGAATCTTAAATGCAATGTCTGGTTATTTAGACACAAGCTAAACTGGGTGTGGAGTGCTAAAAAATGATTTTGCCAGGTTACTAATCCTGCTGTTTGCAGAGGAAAATTTGTTTACTATGACCTTCATAACAAGTTGGGCTTAACCACTACACTTTCATTTAGAATCTTTAGATTCCTTCAAAACTCAATTCAAATGCTGCCTCCTCCAAGAGGCCTGCCCTGATCCACATGTCCCCACACCCAGTAAATGGGGCTCCCACTAATGACTTCTCATCTTTTTTGTATGTACTTACATGCATACATATTGTCTTGTATGACACGTAAACTCCTTCAGGGTAGGAATTTTTTCATATTTATCTTATGTCTCTAGCACCTATCACAGTACTTGCACACAGTATGCCCTTAATAAATGCTTGCTGCTTGACTGAGCAATACGAAAGCCAAGTGACTAAGACAATAAAAAGTAATTCTTTAGCTAACTGGAACTTTTGACTAAGCTTCATTCTCCCAATTGCTAGATAACCAGGCTTTGATTATCAAGATCTCTTACCTAAATTCCACAATGAAGTTGCAGGCTGGATGCTAGATTTAGGACATTAAAAGTGAATCTAGCATGCCAGGAGGTGACAGTTGCCAGATAAGATTAAATTTGATAAGAATGTATTTGAATTCAATTTAAAATCTGATTTTAATCCTAAATCATGAAGATTCATTTTAATAATGTTTTATTGTATTCTCATGATATGATATAACCCTGAAAGGCTCTTGGCATTTTTCTGCTATTCAAAGATGCACATATTTAAAACAATTTATTCTGAATTTTCCTCAGATTAATTTTGTAACTATGTCTAAAAACTAAATGAATCACTGAATTTGGAGTTGGGACTACAGAGGTCACCCAGTCTAACCCTCACCTAAGCAGGAATCTCTTCTGCAACATCCCCAGCGGCTGTCCATAAGAATGTAAAAGTCTTGAGGGCTAGAGCTGGTCCCTTTTTTGTCTTATATCCTTTACATCCCTAGAACAGTGCCTTGAACATAATAGGCAATTAATAAATACTTGCTGAATAGGTCACTTTCTGCTGGAAAACCTCCACTGACAGGGCACTTATACCCTCAGGAGGCAGTTCATTCCATAGTTGGCCAGTATCGTGTTAAGAACTTTCTCCCTTCAGGGCAGCCAGGAACAGAGCACCGACCCTGGAGTCAGGAGGACCTGAATTCAAATCTGGCCTCAGACATTTGACACTTACTAGCCATGTGACCTTGGGCAAGTCACTTAAACCCAACTGCCCTGCCTTCCCCACTCCAAAAAAGAGAAAGAAAGAAATTTCTCCCTTGCCCTGGAATAAAATCTGACCAATTGTTACCAGTTCTGCCCTATGAGTCTAAGCAGGACAAATCTAATTACCTCTTCCCTATGATATCACTTCATATTCTTGAAGACACAGACCACATTTTTCTCATCTCCTACCTACTGGTCTTCTCATCCTTCCCCCCTCCCTCAAAGTCTTCTTTTATCCCGGTTAAACATCATCAGCTACTTAAGCTGTTCCTTGGATGGTACTTTTCAAGTCCCTTCATCATTCCTCATGTCTCTATCCTCTGGACAGGTTTCACCTTGTCAATATTCTTCCTAAAACAAGGTGCCCAAAAGAGAATACTCCAAATATAATATAACCAGGGAAGAGTACAAGTTTTAAATACTTCTGTATACTACGACAGGTGCCATCTAAGGTGGTATTAGCATTTTTGGTTGTCAAGTCACACTTAACTCATACTGGGTATGTAGTTTACTAAAGTCCTAAGAATTTTTGTTTTTTTCTTTCTGGTGGGAAAATCCATTTATTCAACAAGAACTACTGGGAAAAGTGGAAAGCAACTTGGTAGAACATAGGTTTAGACCAGCAATAACAAAGGGATAAAACAATCTAAATAAAGTTACACTACAAAAAAATTTTTTTAAGGAAGAATGGTAAGCTATTAGTTTTGACAAATGTGGACTAGGGTGAATCCCTAAGGTCTTTGAAACATGAACTCTTAGCTACATAGCCTCTTCCCATCCTGTCTGATATGGTGGAAAGAGTGCTAGGCTTGCAGGTAGGTGAAAAGCTTTCTGACACCTGTTAGTTTTGTGACCATCGGAAAGTCACTTAACCTCTCTGAGACCCAGCTTCCTGACCTTTAAGTAAGGTATATAACTTCTCAGGTTGTTGTTGGTATCTAATGAAATTGTGTAAGAACACATATACTGTTATTAACTTTATATAGCTGATTTTTAAAACTCACATGTAGACCTTTTCATCATCCCTAATAAGTTTCTTCTCTTTAGACTGAATGCATTGTTCTAGATTCAATCCAGTAGAGCAAACAATTTGTTAAGTGTAGACCTTTCTAGATTCCAATTTTGCCATTCAATTTATCAGCTACCCCTCCTACTTCAGGTCATTCATAAATTTGATAAATATACTGAGCTTTCATCAAAGTCATTGGTATAAATGTTGAATAGAATAGGGTTGTGGTCAGGCATGTATAAGATATATAATGGCCTGTATAAAAAGGTACAGAAGTAGGAGGATAAACTGCTGAGTTTAGGGAACCACAAGTAAAATCATTCTGGACTGAGTGCATAAAGGAGAACCATGTGAACCAAGTCAGGAAAAGTAGGGGAAAGCTAGGATCTAATGTCAAGCTGAGAAGTCTGTATTTGTCTTAAAGGCAACAAATAAAGATTCTTGAGGAGGCAAATCAGAGAATGAGACTTGTGTTTCAGGGAAATTATTTGACAAGTGACAATATGGGGTGAGGGAAAGGTTAGGAGTCAAGAACGATTCCCAGATTATACAGCTGATCACAGAAAGATGGTGGGTGCTCTCAACAGAAACAAGGAAGTTTGGAAGAGGAAAGATACTAAGTTTAAGTTCCAGTTCAGGATGTTTAGTTGGAAATGCCTATAAGATTTCTAAGCAGAGACGTCCAGCGAACAGTTAGAGATGGAGAATTAGGGCTCAGAAAAGATATTAGGGCTAGATATATAGATTTTGGGAAGTCATCTGAAGAAAAAACATAATCAAACTCATGGAAACTGATCAATTCACCAATGAAGAAGATGTATGTATGTGTGTATATATATATATATGTATGTGTGTGTATATATATGTACACATATATGTATGTATGTATATACACATATTTATATGTAAAGAGAGAGAAGCCCTAAAGAGATCCTTAGAAAACACCCACAATTAGGGATCCAGATGTGAATGGTAATCCTACAAGGAAGCAGTCATCTAGATAGGATGAGAACCAAGGAAAAGTAGTCTTTTAGAGGGAAGAGAAAATATATAGAGGGAAGGAAGAGTCAACAGTATCACGACCACAAGAATAAGAAACAAAAATGGTTAGTGAGGAAGTTGGGCAGTCAGTTTAACAGCAGTAGAAGGTAGAAAGATGAGATGAGAGTTAAATGAGCCAGAAGGGTAAAGGACCCAGAATAAGGTTAAGTATCATCAGTATGGAGTGGGAAAAAGTTGTAGAGCCTCCTCTGCTTTCTCTAAAAATCCTCAATTGGAGATGGTACAGCTTCAAGAGACAGTGATATCTAAAATCTGACCACACTGGGATGTGGCTGAAGTGGGACAGAAGAAGTTAAAAGGTTTGAGGTTAAAGAACTGTGTGTTTGGAGCAATCAACAACAACATTTAGCTTCCTGATGATGAGGGCAGGGGATAGGGTAGAGTAAATGAAGGGTATTAAAGCTACTGACAAAGTTGGCAGAATGGCCAAATGTTGATAAATCTAGCCCAAACCTGTCAATTTATGAGGATGAGGAAAAAGGCAAGTTAGTGATAAAACCTGGTCCTGAACTTAGGCTCCAGATTACGAGGGTAGCATTCTATCTATAACATTATGCAAAAATCACTATTTTTCTGCTGTTCTCACATCAATACAACAGAAGTTTCTCTTTAAACTATTTCCTTCACATCAAAGTATAATTTGCTCAATTCAACAAATTTTTAATGAGTTCCTACTCTATCCAAAGAGTAGGTTAAGGTGGTTCAGTCGATAGAGTTCTAGGTTTTGAGTCAGGAAGATCTGAATTCAAATGGGTGCTCAGATACTAATTAGCTGTGTGACTCTGGGCAAGTCACTTAACCCTGTTTATCTCAGTTTCCTCATCTGTAAAATGATCTGGAGAAGAAAATAGCAGTATCTTTGCCAAGAAAACCATGGAGTTATGAAGAGTCAGGCACCACTGAAATGACTGAATAACAACAAACCATATGCAAGCCCCCATGCTAGAGTCACTGAATCATAAGGCCAGTAAATAAATTACTTTTTCCCAAGACTATGTTAATATATTTTCTATAAACATTAAAAAAAATGTATAAAAAGGGGAGAGGAGGGAGTCATTTATTATTTTCCAAATAAATATACCAAATTTCTTCAGTCAAAAGTCAAAGGAAGAAATTTTTCCAACCATCAGCTTTCTAAACCCCACCTGGGAATCTAGAAATCCAGCTGGGCTCTTTCTGCTTCATAAATCATTGCTGGCAAAAAAGATCCTGCAATTAGAACTCAGCTGTCTATTGTGCTGACAATGCCCTAGAGAACCAATGACAGGCTGGCTTTAGTATAGTTAAACTAACTCTATAATGTTTTTTATTGTATTTAGGGATAGTGAGGAGATCTCAAGGAGACTGACGTCAAAACCACAGATAGACAGACAGACAGATAGATAGATAGGTGGATAGATTAAGTCTCAAGGAAACTGTAGTAAAAATATATATATATTTTATACATACATACATATATATGTATATGTATATATATGCTCTGACATCTATAAGAATGTTTGTTCCATGTTCAAGGAGGTTTCCTTATGGGGTCCCAGCAACTTTAAAAATAATCTTTTCCCATATAGCTCCATTTTCTTTTTCTTCTTGAGGATTTTTTTTCCTCATTTAAGTGATATTTATTCAAGAAGCAATTATAACAGTCTCTATGGTTCTTTCCGGCTTAGCCTCTTAACTACTTACCCCTCCTCCAGTCCCTCCCTCTCCAGTCATCCTTGTACATGCTGCTACAGTAACCTTCATAATACTCATCTTCGGTCATTTTATGTCCTTGTTCAAGGTCTTTCAACAGCTCCCCAATTGCCTAGCAAATAAAGTCCAAATTCTTGGCCAAGAACTCAAGGCTCTGTACAAACTGGCTCTGATCTACCTTTTCAGGTTTATTTGAACACTTGTTTTCACATGAACTAAAGTCTAGATAAATGGGCCTGCTCAAATGTTCCCCAAACATATCCTGAACTCTTCTGCCCCTGTACCTTCACATAGAAACATTCCTTACACCTAGAATGCTCCCTTTCCATTTCCTATTTTAATTTCTAATAGCTGAAATCCTAGCCATCCTTCCAGGCTCAGCTTAAATGTAACCTCTACCATATAGCTTCCTTTATCTATTCCCCACCCCAACACTCAGCACTTTCTAACTCTCATGCACCTCTATATTCTACTTACTATTATTCCTAGTCACTTATGTCTTATTTGTTTCCCTGCCAGAAAACGAGCAACTGGAAGGCGGGGACTAGATATTACTTATATCTGTATCTAGCAACCAGTCAAGTATTTATTAAGTACTATTCAAGACACTGGGGATACAATATAAAAGTGAGACAGTTCTTTCCCTCAAGGAGTTTACATTTAACTTGTGGGATACAACATGTTCAAAGAAAAGGAAAGGACAGGCATAAAATAAATATAAAGGGATGGGGGAAAGGAAGTAACAACTGTAGGAATCAGGAAAGGCTTTATAAAGATGTTGGCACTAGGGGGCGGCTAGATGACGCAGTGAATAGAGAGCACTGGCCCTGGAGTTAGGAGGACCTGAGTTCAAATTCGGCCTCAGACACCTAACTCTTACTAGCTGTGTGACCTTGGGCAAGTCGCTTAAACCCAATTGCCCTGCCTTCCCCCCTCTAAAAAAAAAAAAAGCTGGCACTAAAGTCAAGCCTTGAAGGGAGATGGGGTTCCAAGAGATGGAAATGAGGATGGAGAGCATTCTAAAGGATGAAGGGGGAAGGAAGTGAGGAGGCAGGAGATGGAATATCATGTATAGGGAACAACAGTCATGAAGCTATTTGGCTAAAACATAGGCTGTGTGAGGGTGATCTTTGCACACAGCAAAGTACTTATTTATTGAAGGGCAATGTTATGATCATTCTAAAAGCTCCTCAAATTGGTTAAACCAGGTTCAGTTCATGAATGAACATGACTCACTTCCACCTTCTAGTTATGGTATAAAATATTGAGATGTCCTGCAGAGGTCAGCTAAGGCCATCATCCTACAACTTCACTGGGGATAAAACAGGCTATTCACAATAGGGAGAGGATTTAGGTACAGCTAGAGAAGGCTGTCACTATTACCAATTAATACACATCTATTAATCTTAGCAGGTGTTTGACAATGTGCCAGGTGTTATAGAGGATAAAGCAGTAGCACTATAAGTGGAATAGCATCTTTCAACAAACATTAACTAAGCACCAACCAAGATTGTGTTAGGCACTGGGGGATTTCTAAAGCACCTTTATACACAGGAAGAAGTAGCTCACTGGGGAAAAGATAAATGGAAACCAACAGTCTGCAGGTTGGTGCCGCTTCTAGGCCCGAGGAAATAAATGAACCACATAATGGCAGAAACTGGTCACAAGTACATTAAGGAGACTGATCTGCTTGAAAAGGGAAGGAGCTGCACAAGATGAAAACTATACATCATTTGAAGCATTCCTCCTAATTACAGTTCATAATGAAAATTTAATTGCTAAGTTAAAAGGAAATTTCCTTTTTTTCTACATGAGAACCACAGCAGAAGCTGATATTTTGTTTGAAAAGGAAATCAAAGTTACTTTAATGTTCAAATGAAATTTAGGGAGCTACAGACATTTCACTGGGAATAATCTTCAAAACTCAAGCCTGAAGTATAAGGCTAAAGCAAAATTACTGTTTCAGGCCAAATTCCTCAAACGTGTCGGGGGGGGGAAGGGGGGGTGATTCTGAGGTTTGGGAAACTATCCCAGTCCTTGACAAACAGAAATAAAAAACACTTTTCTGTCTCTAGCAGAATGCCTAGAAATAGAAAGCACCTATTCAAATCACAAATTCAAATCAAGGTTGTAATAGTTATTTTAGAAGACTTTATCTTAAAAAGTCCCTTTCCTTTCTCACCTAACCTGTTGGCCCACCTGGAAGGACTGCTTACCTGCAAGGTGCTGGTTAAGAAGTTGTCCTGAGAGATGATGTCCACAAAGAAGTCAGCAGGGATCTCAGCGAGCTGATGGTACAAGATGGAAATGAGGCGGCTGTAGAGGGCATTGTACTTCCCAATGGCTTCTTCTGCCCTGCACAGGAGGTTCAGCAGCTGCTTCCAGTGTTCAAATGCATCATATACATGCCCAATCAGGAAACAGATAAAGGCAAACTGCAGCTCAGCTGATGAGTCCCAGAGAAAGGAAATAAACATCTCAGGAGAAAGTTTGATAGCTAATACCTAATGTAAGATCTCTATAATAGTGAAATTATTCAAGATACACAATCACACAGTGTCAGAGATGGCAAGAACCTTAGTCCACTCCTCTTGTTTTATGAAGTAGGAAGCCTATGACTGGAAAGGCAAAAAGCAATTTGTGCAAGGTGTCCCAATCAGTTACTGACAGAGCTAGGTCTAGATCCTGGGTCTTCTGACCTCCACTTTGCACAGCTCTACTTTGTCTTTCCTCACTAAGACCAACAGTAACCTTCAATACTGAAAAAGAGATAAGATAAGCCATAGTAGAGGACAACTCAACTCTCAAAAATAGTTCCAGACAGCCTCTTCAATCAGAGCCCAGAAAGGAATACCTATAGTCCCCACAAGTTCATCCCAGTTTTTCCACTAGTCCCCTAAACGATCTTTCACACTGAATAGATGACCTTGACTGAGTACAACTATCAATTTTTAGGTCCCCTAAGTGGGAGAGCTTGGAGGAGATGGATGAAATCACAAGTAGGTAAGGGAGTACTAAGGAAGACAGCACTGCACGGTCAAAAAAATCACTAGACTGAAGGTTAGAGATCTCAGTTCAAGTAATGATTGTGCCATTAATTTTCTACAAGTGTCAATTTTTTTAATCTGTAAAATGGAGGAATTGAATTAGGCAGTGTCTAAGGGCCTATCCAGTGGGTATTCTAGATTCTAAGGCATTTGTATTCACAAGGGAACTTTTAAAGTCTCACCTGAAGGGGCTGAACAGAAGGCAATGCTCCTGAACACTGCAGCTCACCCCCAGCTTAACGATTCTGAGAAATAGAGCCTGAACTGTAGGGCTCTAAAGGGAAATTATCCTAACTTAATTTCTAAGTTCTCACAATTCTTAGGGGCAATGCATGTAGATGATCTGTGACTCACAGAACACAGAATTTTTGGAGTTGGATGATATATTAGAAATCATCTAATTTTACACCCTTATTCACAGATGGAGACACTAATGCCTAGAGTCGACTTGCCTGAGATCACACAGTAAGCAGGTGGCAGAACTGACACCAGTGCTCAAAGCATCCTGACCCACAATCCAGTGCTTTATACACTATAATTACATTGGGACTGGACAGATGTCAAAGACATGGGGAAGCATTTCAGGAACTGTAGGAAAGTCACAGGGGAATGAAAGAGAGCTATAGGATGTGTTAGGGGATACAGAGCAATGGAATAAACTATTTCCTCAAAGAGAGCAACAGGAGGCCAATGGGGGAAATGATAATGAACCATCAGGGTGAGCAGATGTGTTAAATGCTGTAAATCCACCAGCTACCTTTGTAATAAACAAACAGTAGCTGAGACCCACTGTTAAACTGTGGTGTTTAGCAATTAAACTTGAGTGTCCCTTGGTTATTCTGTTGGTGACTGGCAATGCTATCTCAGTTTCACAGGAGAACTGTAAAAATTTATTACAGCTTGAGAAGTACTTTGTAAAGCTTTATGTAGCCAAAAAAATCCTGCTCTACACTAATCAACTTTACACGTGCAACATTCCACACGAATAAATTCCATAAACCTGAGAGAACTAGTTCTTGGTTCACTGACTATGCAACTAGACTAGCATTCAAGAGAGCCCCCACACATCCTGTGACAAGACTCTGGGGGTGTCATGCAAAATTTTCCTCTTCTAAGCAAGAGAATAAAACTGTAAAGGAGTCAATAGTTCAAGAGGACTGTCCCTTCATCTCCACCTCTGGGCATCCTATGGTCATTCTAGGCCCAGCTCAAATTCTAGTTCCTCTGTGAACCCTTCCCTAAGTTCTTTGGCCAGTGGCATGGCATGTAGAACTCGAAGGGACCTTATAGGTCACATACTCCAACCCCTTCATTTAGAAACCTGGTCTTTGTACTGCTTCCTCCTATTCCATTTGTATTATCTTTATCTGTATACTTTTAACTGTAGTACTATATCTAGCTCCTTAGGAGAAGAGTTGTGTCTTACTTATCCTTTTATTTCCTATTGTGTTCTGTACATATGTTTAACATTTGTTAAATGTTGAAGAGCAAAGTTGAATAGTTAGATAAGCTCTAGACAAGGAGACTATAACTTTAGGCAAGTACCTTCTCTCTGGGTCTTAATATCAAGCCATCTAGAACATACAGGAGAAGATGGACTAGATCTGTTTTAGGTCTGACCATCTACAATTCCTTAAGAGGAGCTACAAAAGTGTCACGATCTCACAACACTTCGTATAAAGTATTGGGACTCAAGGAGGACCTTAAAAATTATGCTTCATTTTACAAAGGAGGCAACTAAAACGCCAGGATGGTAAAACGTCTGGTCCAAGACTAATGAATGGTAAAGCCTAGGCTCTAAAGCTTAATGACTCCAAACTGCGTGCTATTCTCACGACACCACCTCGACTTTCGGCCGTCCCTCTTACCTTCGGGGCAAAAGGAAACCAGTCATACCTACCCAGGACATCCTGGGGATTGGTGGAGTACTGACGGTTAATCACAGTCTCTAGGGCGTAGCTCAGATCCATGCTGTGCTTGGTAATCTCTGCCGGGCTGGCGCCGTCGGGGTAGGTCTGCTTGGGCAACTCGGTGAAACGGATCTCGGTGCCGGCTTTCTGCTTCATCTGGGGCAGGCGGGCCAGGCCCTCCTGGTAGCTCTTGCACTCGGCGGCGCAGGCCGGCGGGCCGCGCTCAGCGCGGTCCTTGGTGTAGGTCAGGGGCAGCACGGGCAGCACCTCGGAGAAGGCGCAGATCTGCCCGCTCTCGGGCTGCAGCCGCTGCACCGCCTCCTCGCTCAGGCAGCTGCTCAGGGAGACCCACTTCCTCAGCAGGTCGTAGGGGTAGGGCCCCAGGAAGCGATCCAGCTCCTGCAGGTTGTCCCGGACGGCCTCCAGCTGCTCCTCGGGCGGCGGGCTCAGATCCAGCTCCTCACGGGCCGCGTCCCAGCGCAGCAGCCGCAGCCCCCGCGGCCGCAGGGTCACGAAGAAGCCCGTGCGCGGGCCTGTCTCGCGGGTCCCGGCGGGGGTGCGGCCCGCCGCGCTGTAGTGCACCAAGTGGACGCCCGGAGGGATCATCTTGACGCCGCGGAAGCGCGGGCCCACCTGCCACGAGCTGCAGTCGATGCCGAACTCGGTGCCCTCGGGCACGTCCAGGGCCACCACCGTGGCGCCCTCGAAGAAGAGGCTCCGGGCCAGCTCCTGATCCATCGGGGAAGCCTGGCCGCCCTTCGAGGGCCTCCTGACCCGAACTTGGGCCGCGGGGGCCCCGGAGGACTGAGGACCGGTTGCCAAAGCCTCCCGAGGGATCGTTTCCCACCACCAGCTGACTGCTTCTCCTTAGTGGCCACTATCGCCGTGCGCCGGAAGTGCGGCCGCTTCCTCTCGGGATATGGGGACACGGGTGCAAGGGGAAAATGCTCCCTTCCCACCCGGGGGCAGTGAGAGAGGGGTTCCTACATCCTTGGGTTCCGCCTTCCACCCCATATAGGAATATTACACCACCCTCATTCCTCTAACTGCTAGTGTGTCTGACGCTCTAGAACTCGAAGGAGTCCTAAGAGGAAAGTGCCTGAAACATAGTAAGCGCTTAGTAAATGTTTATTGACTGACAGATGTTTATTGAAAAGAAGAGAAGAGTGACAACTATTCTGATCAATATAACAATCCAAGACAATTCCGAAGGACTTGGGAAAAATGTTATCCACTTCCAGAAAGAACTGATAGGAGTCCAGATGCAGATTGAAACATACTTTTTTAAACTTTATTTTTTTTGCTTTTTTTCTTTCATTCTTTCTTTGCAACATGGCTAATATGGAAATGTTTTGCATGATTTCATATATATATATAAAATTGGTTATCACATTTCTTGTCTTTTCATGGTGGGGGACTGAAGAGTGAGAGAATTTCAAAACAAATTTTTTTTTAATGTGAATGTTAAAAATAAATAAATAAATGATTTTTAAAAAGAAAAAGGAAAGGAGGGAAAGGAAGAGAGAGCCTTTCACTTAGGGATTTGCTCCAGGTCCTGCCCCACCCAGGCAGCCAGTCACCAAACCTCAGACTCTCAGACGCTCAGAGCTGGAAGGGACCTGGAAAATCAATTGCTAACAGGATCTCAGCAGCAATCCCTCCTATAATGTGGACAACCAGTGGCTCTCTTTCTTCCACTTGGAGACCTCTAGTGACAGGGAGCGCACCCCCTCACAAAGCATCTCAATCCACTTTTAGAAAATTTAGATTTTTAGGAAGATTTCTCTTTAGGTGAATCCAAAATCTGTCTTTCTAACTCCCACCAACAGCTCCTAATTTCACTTTGTTTAGGGCAAAAAAAGAAGGAGGTTTATCTCTCTTCCAGCAGAACCCTCCTTGATGCCATAGGCCTGGATCTTCTCCTTCCCCAATCCAGGCACCTGAGGGGCCTTTGCTTGGGAGACCCCATCTAGAATAGGTACCTTGTCAGTTTCTCAGAAGATTAAATTAAAGATATCTATAAGCATATGGAAAAATGTTCTAAAACACTGTTGATGCGAGAAATGCAAATAAAAACAACTCTGAGGTACCACATCTCACCAGCCAGATTGGCTAAGATGACAAAACAGGAAAATGATAAATGCTGGAGAGGACGTGGAAAAATTGGAACACTAATGCACTGTTGGTGGAGTTGTGAACTGATCCAACCATTCTGAAAAGCAATCTGGAATTATGCCCAAAGGGCTATAAATAATTGCATACCTTTTGATGCAGCAATACCACTTCTAGGGTTATATCCCAAAGAGATCAGAGATGTGGGAGGAGCACCCGTATGTACAAAAATATTTATAGTAACTCTTTTTGTGGTGGCAAAGAATTGGAAATCAAGGGGATGCCCATCAATTGGAGAATGGCTGAACAAGTTGTGGTATATGAATATACTATTGTGCTATAAGAAATGAAGAGCAGATGGACTTCATAATAACCTGGAGAGACTTATATAAACTGATGCTGAGCAAGAAGAGCAGAACCAGGAGAAATCTGTATACAATCACAGACACAACATATGTGTGACAACTAACTTCAATAGACTGGGCTCCTCTCAGCAATGTAAGGTTATAAGACAACTCCAAAAGACTCATGATAGAAAGAGATATCCACATCCAGAAAAAGAGAGGCAGAGTCTGAATGCAGATTGAAACAAACTACTTGCTGTTTCTTTTTCTTGTTTTGTTTTGTTTCCTCTTTCCCACTGATCATTCCATCAGTTATAATCCTTCTTTACAACCTGACTAATGATTACTGTGAAGATATTTGTAGATCCTATATTTGAGTGCATGGGGGTGGGGAAGAGGAGAGGAAGGGGGAGAAAAAATGAAACTCAAGGGACTGTGGAACTGAATATTGTAAACTAAAAATAAACAAATTAATTTTAAAAATAAAAACTTAAAAAATCATTTTCATTAAAAAAAATAGAAGAGGTGCCTTGTACTAACATTCTTAACTGGAACCTTGGGCTGATTTAATCTAGTTGGTACTCTCCCTGTTCCATGGAGAGAATGTTTCTATTATCTGCTCCTTTTCTTCCACACTTGGATAATGGCATTCATGTGGGAACTTCCAGGGATACAGATCACCACCCATATACACCCTATCCTTCTCTGTGATTCTTGACCACATCCTTCCATAAATCCTCTACAGGGTCTCCATTGGACCATTCAATGTGCTGGGATGGTGGAATGGAATGAAATGAAATAAGTATTTTTAAAGCACCTGCTATATGCCAGACACTGTGCTAAGCATTTTACAAATATCTCATTTAATCCTCACAACAACTCTGTGAGGTTGGTGGAGGAAGGGTCTTTCTCTAGTTCTCTCAACCTTACATGTATGGCAGCAAGAGAACTATCTATTGGTTATACTTCACTCCTTCAATATGATTTGCCCACCTTCTTTTTCAGTAGACCATAATATATCTAATGGCATCCTTTTTTATGCTTTTCTTGCTTGGTTAGTAATCTCTCTCTCTCTCTCTCTCTCTCTCTCTCTCTCTCTCTCTCTCTCTCACACACACACACACACACACACACACGTAAAGCATTTTGCAAGCCATCAAGCATTCTATAAATGTCAGCAATTATTATTAATGTGTCACAGATTATTCATGCTGATCATATGTTTCTCCATCACCTGTCCTCTAATCCCCAAAAGGAATATAGCAGCTGATTAAGATAATTAGCATTACTGACTCTATTTTGCCTTTCTCCACTGTTTTGTGAAGTTATGTTTCAACTCTATGTAAATCATTTAGGTTTCACACCTGACTTAATGTCACAAGAATACCCCCCCCTTTCTTCTTATCTCGGTATCTCCCGATACTCCCCCACACACACACTTCCACCAAGGAGAAACCAGATGTCTCAATCCCTATAATCCTGTGTTTTCCTGATTTTTCACTCCCTCTAAATTATATATTAACTATGAGAAACCAAGCTTCTGGGTCCTTGGCTACCGAGAGTCTTAGACACAATTTGTTTTGCAACCACATGCATTGCCAATACATTGTTGCCTGGATGCAATTACTCAGTTCCTTTATTCCACCATAATAGATGGGATTGGGGAATGGGGTGAGAAAAGAGGGAAAGGTTGCCATCTCCATCCAACAGCCTTTTCTAGTCTTGCTATTGAGTTATTGTGTGGACCATAGAGACTAGATGAGGCTTAAAAGTAATCTCACTATAACTCCACTAAGGTCTTTGCAGTTTTGCTAAATGGAACTCCTGGAGTGATCTTCAGGGACTCATGGGTAAGATAAGAATGAAAATTACTTTTCTGACCATAACACAAATTAGAATTTACACTGAAAGTTTGAAGTATAGCTGAGGAGTTAAGTTCAAAAGACCAATTTAAATGCCCAAGTGCATCTGAAACCATAAAAGAGGTTCCCTTGGCCACTGGGAAAAAAGTTGTACCAGAGCTAAAGACCAGCAGAGAGCAGCATTGCAGAGAAAAAATCAGGACAAGATTCCCAGCTCAGCAGAGAATCAGAAACACTATATTAGGGAACAAACCTCAATAACATAAGCAGGGCTTTCAGTCTTTCTCTCTCTCCCAACTCCTATCCTCATATTAGGAGACTTCAATATATGTTTTGATACACTCCCAGCTTCTCAATCTACTCAATTCACATGACCTAGCTCCCCCTCTTCCCCTCCTCTTTATCTCATATCAATCACATATTTTCCCTGCTTATCTCTTCCTTCATTCTGGTCTTGGATAAAGAGGTGGCCCTCCTCCAAAGGCAACCTTCCATATGCACCCTTGATACTGTTCCCTTCCATCTTCTCTAGCAGATTGCTTCCACTAGTTATAGTCCTATATCTCTTCTCTCGTCTTCTCAAACTCAACTCCTTGAGAAAGCTACCTATGCTTCACTTTGTCTTCTTACTCTCTTTTAAACTTCTGACTTCTAACCTCTAGTCATTCAAAACCATTCTAATCTCTAATGCCAATCTAAATTCTAGCCATTCTAATTATTCAATGGAAACAGCTTTCTCTAAAGTTATCAATTATCTCAATGACCTTTAATTGCAAAATCTAATAGTCTTTTCTCAATCTTGATCGTCCTACACCCCTCTGCAGGATTTAACACTGTTGATCACCTTCTCCTGAAAACTCTAAGCTCCATGGGGCTTGCAACACTGCTCTTTTCTAGCTCTCTTGCTTTGCTCCTTCTAATAAGCATTTACCCAGGTGCTAGGCCCCGCGCTGAGCATCGGGGGTACAAAGGAAGCAAGAACATGGTCCCTGCTCTGAAGGTGGACTCATTCTGGGGAATGGACCACATGCACATAAGTGGGGATATACAGATGCCTAGAGAAGAGATGGAAAGTTAAACTAGTTCTTCATCCACACCATGGGCTCTGTCCTGAATTATTTTCTCTTTTCACTCTATACTGTTTCACTTGGTCATCTCATCATTTCCTATAGGTTCAATTATTTCTCCCAAATCTATATATCCCAAATCTATGTATCCAGCCCTAAGCTTTCTTGGTCAGTTAGTCACTGAACAAATCTTGAAGTGCTTAGTATGTGTCAGAAAGGAAAAAAAAAAACCAACTCCAGAGTCCTTTCCTTTAAGGAGCTCACATTCTAACTACTTTTTGGATATCCTAACTCAATATTACATAGGCATTTCAAACTTAACATGTCCAAATTCATTATCTCCTCCCAACCCAACCCTTCCATCAGCTACACTTCTATTACCATTGAGGGATCCCCTATCTTCCTAGTCAGTCAGGCTCACAACCTTGACATTCTCAATGTTTGCTGACCCCACAAATCCATTCAGTTGCCAAATCTTGCCATCTCTTCCTCCCTGTTGTAACCTGTTTACATCCTCTTCTCTCACTCACACAGTCACCGGTCCAGTTCAGTAGCTTCTCACCTGAATGACTGCAATAACTTTCAGGTTGGTCTCTTCCTACATTCAGCTACTAGAGTGATTTTTCTAGTGTGGGTCTAACCAGGTAACTCCTCTTCTCAGTAAACTTCAGTGGCCCCTGTGACCTCCAGGATCAAATATTAAGACCTCTGACATTTAGGGCCCCTCATAACCTGGTCCTACCTTTCTTCTCACATTGTACGTCTCTCTACATACTCTATATATCTAGCAACACTGATCTACTTGCTACTCTTCAGATATGAGATTCCATCTCTGGTCTCTGCACATTTCTACTCGTTGTCCCCTGTGCATGGAATTCTTTCCTTGCTCACCTGTGTCTCTTATTTTCTATGGCTTCCTTCAAGATTTGGCTCAAGTCTCACCACTGCAAGACAGTTTTCCTGGTTTTTCCCAGTTGCTGGTGCTTTCTTTTATGAGATTGCTTTGCATCTGTTCTCTAGGTATCCGTATATGCTGCTTATTTACATGTTGTCCATCCCATTAGAAGGAGTCCTTAAGAGTAGGGACCATGTTTTGGCTTTTCTTTGTATCCCCAGTGCTCGGCACGGAGCCTGGCCCTTAGGTAAATACTTCATAAATGCTTAATGACTTGCTCGTTATCTTAGGAGTAGGGGTTGACCTGCCATATGTGCTTTCTATGTATATTCTCCCTTGATAAGTGCTTTCTGGCCGCATGTGTTCTTTTTCTGTGTTCCTTTTCTCATGAGTGCTGTGGTAACCTGTGGAAGACTATATCTCTGTGTATATCTGGTGATTTTTCTTGTCATTTATTTTGCCATGTTACATAACTAAAAGTCTTTTACTCTGAACTAATATGAACCCTAGCTGGCTTGTAAAAGAAACAAATGGGGATTCATGAGTGGACACTGATCCATAACATGTCTGGAACCTAAGGTTTCAAGGTCTTAGCTTTTAGAGTACTTGCACAAGGGGGACCTAGGGTTCTATACTCATGTTTCAGAACTTCTAACTAGGCAAAAAATTCTCTCCCTTCTTATGTCATTACCAAGTAATTCACAGAAGTAGCATGGTTTAATGAAAAAAGCAATGGATTTGGAATCAGAGGACCCAGGCTGAAACCCCATCTGCTTATTTACTACTTGTGGGACTTTGGGTTTCGTCACTCTTGGTCTCAATTTCCTCATCTGTAAAATGAGAGAGTCAGATTAAATGACCTCTATTAACAAAATGCTTTTTATCCTGTCCCTTTCTCTGTCATACTCCTATTTTCTGGTGCTCACTGAAACTTGGCTTTTTCCAAAAGATACCAGCCTCTGCCACCCCTCTGTAGGACTGACCAACGCCCTTCAGGACCTCAGGAGTTCTGGAATGGGAGGAGTCAGCTTACTCCTGGTTCCTTACTGCTTTCAGGCTCTCCCACTGCTGCCATCATGCAACAACCTTGTCTCCATTGCTTCTAATGATTAAGTACTGATATGACTCTGTCAAGAATAAACTGTTCAGTCTTCCTTTCCACCCCAACCACTGCCTTCATATTCAGGGTTCATATTTGAAGACATAACACCATGGTCTCTCAGTTCGTTAGTCACTTTAATGTCTATGACCTCTGTCTCTTCTCTACTTTAGTCAGCCGCAGGAGTGGTTGCAACTTAAATTTTACATTCATCCCAAACTAATACACCTCTAAGACCTTGAATTCTGAAATCCTTTTCTCTGATCATAATCTCTTTCCTCTATGTCCATCTCCTCTTAGATTTGGTCTTTGTCCTTGCCATGATTACCTCCCTGCAAGTCCTTCCACCCCTTGCTAGTCTCCCAGACTCCCACCACTCCTGCTCTGGCCTCCCTTTCTTCTCTTCACAGACTTGATCCTATAATTCACCAGTTTAATAAAGCACTGTCCTCTATTCTTGAATCTTTTGTTCTTTTGTCCTGTTGGGTCATCAACTTGTCCATGTTTATCCCAAGGTTATAAAGAGCTTTAAAGGTCAAAACAGGGTTTTATATTTTGTCCTGGAAGTAATATGGCACTGGTGTCAGAATCAAGAAGACCTGGGTTTAAATCCTGCCTCAGACTCTTATTAGCTGTGTGGCCCTGGGCAAGTCATTTAATATTTCTGTACCTCAGTTTCTTTATCTGTAAAAGGAGGGTTTGAATTTAATGGCCCCTACGGTCCCCTATTATTTCAAACCTATGATCCTATGATATTTTCACAAGTCTTCTCTCTTGCTGTAGTCTCAGGATGAGAATGTTCCCTCATCTGCATCTCAGGAAGTCCCTTCTTGCCAAGGCTAACCCTTCTATGTATAACCCATAGATCCTATCTCCCCTATCTCTAATGTAATTATTCCGTGACCTGTATATTCTAGGTATCTTTTTGTCTGTCACCCCACTCCCCCCATTAGACTGAGCAACGACAATGTTTTATTTAAACTTTACATCACCTTCTAGTTCTTAACACAATGTACTATGCACAGTAGGCCCTTAATAAATGTTTTATTTTTAATTTTTTCAGTTTTCAACATTCATTTCCAGAAGATTTTGAGTTACAAATTTTCTCCCCATCTTTCCCCTACCTTCACCTCAAGATGGCAAGTATACTGAATACCTCTTCCCCCAATCTGCCCTCTCTTATATTCCCCATACCCCGCCCCCTTACTTTGACCCTCTCTCTTAGATGACAGACACTGGTGACCCCATCACCAGACCCAAATGTAACTTCTTCCCAAGTTTGGTAGAATCTGCTATATATTGTGCTCTATTCATTTATTCTACAAACATTTATTAAGCATTTACTGAGTGGCAGGCATTGTGCATAGCCTTCAAAAACCCAAGACCACCATAATAAGGAAGGTATAAAAGTAGATTGCTAGTGGAGGATCCTTTTTTTTTAAAGGTATTGTAGTGGGTTTTCTTTCAATGGGATCTACCCATATATTATTTTCCCTTTAGCCCATAAATGCTGCTCTCTGTCATGCTCAATCAACATGTGATTTTTTAGCTTAAAGAACTTTCCTCTACTAATTCCAAGTGAATAAACATTCAGACAAGGATGGCCATAAACTCTTCCATCCACATATAAATTCTGTTCACCACATACAAATAAAAACTGACTGAACGCAGTTATGTTACACAATTATCTGTTCACCCAGGCTCATCCATATATTATGATAATAATAATAATTATTATCATTGTTATTTAACTATGCTTTGCAGTTTACAAAGCACTTACATAGGCTCATAGATTTAGAGATGGAAGGTACATTAAGGCCAATGAGTCCAACTCTTTCATTTTACAAATGACAAAACTGAATGAGAAAATTAAGTGATTTGCTCAGGGTCACTCAGCTTGTATGTGACTAAAGTGGAGTTTGAACTCAGGTCTTCCTGATTCCAAGTTGAGTACCTTATCCGCTATACAATACTGCTATTCAGACAGGCATTATCTCATTTTATTCTCACAACTTTAAGGTAGGAATTGCACATTATAGGGTTCTAATGTTATAAATGAGGAAACTGAGGCTGAGAAAGGTTAAGTGGAATGGGCTGCCTCAAGAGGTCGTCACTGATTTTCACTGGAGGCCTTTGTGCATTGGCTAGTTGGCCATTTGGTGATATCATAAAGAAGATTCCTGGTTGGGTACAGGATGGCCTACTGAGGACTCTCCCAATTTTGTGAGGTTAAGTGATTTGCCACAGATTAAACAGCAAAATTAGAAATAGAATCTCAACTGGAAATCTTGAGAATCTTAAATCCCATGTTTTTTCTAATTGCTGTCAGTCACAAAATCCACTGGGGGCTCAAACAGTGTTAAGCTAGGAAAGAGCTAAGAACAGGCCAGGGACAAGGAGAAAGAGAAAAAGGGAAGGAGACTGGGCTAAAAGACCACTAGGATCCTTTCCAGCTCTAGAGTTCTAAGGACCAGGGGATGGAGAAGGAAGAGATAGGCACAGAACAGGGCCTAAAAGTGACTTTCAGTGCCCTGTGGCAGCTCATGGGAGCAGCTAGGTGGTCAAGTGGATCGAGCCCTGGGCCTGGTATCAGGAAGATTCATCTTCCCTTAGTTCAAATCTGGCTTCAGCTGTGTGACCCTGGATAAATCAATGAATCCTGTCTGCCTCAGTTTCCTCATCTGTAAAATGAGCTGGAGAAGAAACTGGCAAACTGCTCCAGTATCTTTGCCAAGAAAACCCTGCAGGAGGTCATGAAGAGCTGGACAGGACTGGAATTACTGAACAACAACAAAAGAGGAACTCGTGAGGAGTGATTGCAGAGATAAGCAGAAAGAACAGAAGAGGAGTAAGAATCTGAAGCCCCCTAGTCCAAAGGAGCAGCACCTCAAACAGATTTTACAAAAACCCCAATAAGTCAGAGATTTTGCTTCATTCTTTCAGGTAAGATCAAGACCAAATTCAGCACCATCCATCTTTTTCTACTAAAATGAATCCTTCTGAAGGTCACTTTACTCCTACACCCTTGCATCTTCTGAAATCAAAGGAAGACAAAAAATTGGAAGTGTCAGAACTGACTGACCTCTTAGAGGTCACTGAATCCAAAGCTATTGTTTTTTACAGATGGGGAAACTGAGGACCGGAGAAAGAAAGGGAGCTGTCAATAAAGACAAATCTCCATACTCCTAAATCTACAGAATCCATCCAGCTCCTCTTTATATTCCCCCAAATGCCTCATAAATGTCTTTTCCTGCCTGGAAGGTCATTATGAAAAGAAATGATGAGGAGGGATGAAACGTTAAAGCTCACTAATCTGCTGGAAAAGCAGAGAATAGTTATACAGCCAGTGGTAAAGCACTGGGGACCTTATGTAATTCACTAACAGGAATATTACTTTCCTGGCTCATGCATTTCATCACTCACATTCCCTTTGGTATGGAAATGTGTTTTCTCCCTTTCATAAATTTGGTTTTAACTCCAATAGGTTGTAAAGAAAGAGATCTCCTATTTAGAAGAAAATCTAAATTGGTCTTCTCTGAAATTCCTGCTAATGAACTTAGCTTGCAAAAGGTTCTATTCTGGTGTAAAAAAGCTTCAGCCCAAAGCCATGGGAGAGAAGGTTGCTGTCACTCTCTAGCCTTTAACTCAATTCAACAAACTTTGATTAACCAGTCACCTACTGTATTGATCACTGGGGTAATAAAAACAAAAAATGCAATAACCCCTGCACTTAAGGAGTTTATGGACTAGTGGGGTTAGGAATAGATAGAACATTTACACAGATAACCATAGGACAGTGTAGCAGAGAGGTCATCCTTTATGGGAACACAAAAAACCTGGTCCAACAAGGAGCCATTTGCTGCACATATCCTTTAGCAAGGGACCAGAGCACAAGTGATTCACCAGAAGGGGCTAGGACACAAGCTCATCTTCATGCATGATCCATAGAATGGACACTGCCCCCACCATAAAATAAAAACTTGGTTAGAGCATGATTAAGTATATACTCAGACAGAATTACCTGGGAAATTTCAAGAGAGAGAGACCTCTCCTTATTGGGGATATAATGATCAACAGAGCTCAAATTTCTATGGAGTTTTAAACACATCCCCCATGATAATGCTTTGAGAGAAGAAATGTATGTGCAATCCCTGTCCCAAAGCCCACTGATGTAGGACTCTCTCCCTATTGGTGGATATGGAGCAGTATGGAGTGAGAGAGAGAGAGAGAAAGAGACAGAGAGAGAGAGAGAGAGAGAGAGAGAGAGAGAGAGAGACAGAGACAGAGACAGAGACAGAGAGACAGACAGAGAGAGAGACAGAAAGAGAGACACTGAGAGAGACACAGAGAGACA
>NW_027187393.1:7664065-7743164 GCF_028583685.1 Petaurus breviceps papuanus | reverse complement strand
AGAGAGAGAGAGAGAGAGAGAGAGAGAGAGAGAGAGAGCTAGGTGGCTCAGCAATTAGAGAACTGGAGTTAGAGTGAGGAAGAGCTGAGTTTAAAACGCTCACTAGTTGTATAATCCAGGGTAGGTCACAACCTCAGTCTTAGTTTTCTCAGCTAGAAAATGGGGATAATATGAGGACCAAATGAGAGAATATCCTTTGTTGTTGCTTGGTCTTTATTTTCAAAGAGGACCAAGGACATCATGATGTTGGGGTCAGGGTACAGTGTGATTGACTGTGGCTGATCAGTTCAATACGAATTTGGAAGGCTCTGCCTACCCTAGTTTGGGCATGAGTAATGTTAGAACATTTGGAATGGAGATGTCTCTGGATTTGCACAGCTTACATTTCCTTTGTGCTACTTTAAGTCTGCTTTGCTCATAGAGCACAGCACCTTCTTTGATGTGGGCATGCCATGCTAGGTGGTCCTGTGCCAGCATCTCCCATGTTTTACCCTAAAGTTCTTGAGAGAGACCTTGAGAGTGTCTTTATATTGCTTCTTCTGACCACCATGTGAGTGCTTGCCTACTTCAAGGCCTCTATAAAATAGTCATTTAGGCAACATACATTTGGTATTTTGGCTACGTGGCCAGAGCATCATAGTTGCACTCTCTGCAGTAGAGTGAATACTTGGCAGTTCAGTTCAAGAAAGGATCTCAGTGTTTGGTACTTTATGTTGCTAGATGATCTTCAAAATCTTCCCAAGACAATTCAAATGGAAGTGATTCCGTTTCCTAGCATGTTGCTGGTATACTGTCCAGGTTTCACAGGCATGTAACAATGAGGTCAGCACAAGGCTCTGTAGACCTTTGGTTTGGTAGGCAGTCTAATACTTCCTCTTCCTACACCCTTTAGAGTCTCCCGATCACTGAACTAGCTCTGGCAATGCATGTGTCAACCTCATCATCTATGTGTACGTCCCTGGAAAGTATACTACCAAGGTAAGCGAACTTATTCACAGCATTCAAAATTTCTCCATTTGCTGTAACCGATGGCTCCATGTATGGATGGTGCTGTCTTGGCTGGTGAGGGTCCTCTTGGGAAAGTGCTTTGCAGACCTCAAAGTACTAGATAAATGTGAACTCTCTTTTGTTTTCACATCCCCTACATTTTCCCCTGTATAGTCATTCCTCATGACAAAGAATTAGAAAGGGGTGTGGGCGAGTAAAAGTCCAGACAAACTAACCAATCACATCCATTGTTCCATCCCATAGTTCCCTACCCATGCTAACCAGGAGGTGCCTTCTCATATCCTATCTTTGAAGCCCTGCTCGGTCCCTGTACGTAACTTCACAGTAATCAGTTTTGATTGTTTGGTTCATCTTGTTCTTTGCCTTTACATTGTCGCTGTACACTGTACATTGTTTTCCCCTGTCCTGTTTACCTCACTCTGCATCAATTCATATGTCTTTCCACATTTGTTTATATTCTGTCTTACAGAGTAATATTCCATTACATTCATGAACCATAATTTGCTTGGCTGCTCCCTGGTTTCTGAATATTTGTTTCTAGTTCTTTGTTCTTATGAAAAGTGCTTCCATGAGTATTTTGGTGTATATAGGGCTTTTTTTTTTTTTTTTTGTAATTTGCTTCTTGAGGCACTTCCCTAGCAGTGGGATCTCTGGGTCAAAGGGAATGGATGTTTAAATCACTTTCTAAAGATAATCCTAAATCTTTTTTCTACAGTGGGTAGAACAATTTACAGCTATGCCAATCATGTATCAGTTTGCCTATCTTTCCAAAACCCTTCCAATACTGATTCTTATTTTAGTCACATTTTATCTATGAGGAAACTGAGGCTCAGAAGGGGTGAAGTGATTTGGTAAAGGTGGTACAGATGGTCAATGTTAAAGATAGGGCTTGGACCCAGGTCCTCTGACTTCAAATCCTATATTCTTTTCACTAGAACATTTGCTTTCAACTCTGCTCCACCCCCTACCAACTCTTTTTTTTTTTAATTTATAGTCTACAGATTCTCCCAGTCACCCAGATTCAGAACTTCCCAGTCATGTTTGGCCCTTCTCTCTCCTTCATCCTCTAATATCTAGTTGGGGTCAAGTCTCATGGATTCTTCATCTATAGGTGCCATGCACACTGGTGTCCTTTACTCTCCACTCCAAACCCATCCACCATTTCTGTCTCTCTTTTCCATTTCATTAAAAAAAAAAATTCTGAACTTAAAAGACACATCAAAGTTAATGTTTCCATATACAAAGTAGAATAGGAAAACAGAATTGTATCTGAAACCACAAATCTGTATTGTGCACAGCTTGCTTTTCCTTTGTGGAAGCACATTAAAAGCATCATTTCTAGTTTCTCTATAAATATTTCTCTAGTCTAAAAACCCTTTTCAGACTCATCTCTATTGGAAAATGTGTAGAAGAACAAAGGCCATTCTTGGGGATACGGACTAATTGACAAATAAGTTTCAATCAAATAATACTTTTAGTCTTGTTCAAATCATTGCCTTCCAGTCTTCCTCCCCACCCACCCACCCACCCAAAAGGGAAGTCCTCTTGTTCTCCTTCAGAATGATTATTATTATATTGATTACAGGGGAGGAGATCCTTTCAACACCTGACCGGAATGGTCAAGGAGGGAACTCGGTGGTTACTGAGTTTGCCTTTTTTTGAGACTTGAAGTAGAATGTTATAACAACAAACACAAATTGTATTTTAACATATTATGACATTTTCTGTGATCAAGATTTCCACAAATGTTACCTCAAATTATCTTGAGGTATAGAGACATCTGAAGGCACAATGGGACTATACCATCTTGAACATTTCTTTCTCTGATCTAGAACGTGCTTAGATTTAAAATAATGTTAAATTCTTAAAAATTGTTTCTGGCAGACTTGTGCCTAGAACAATCTTCTTTTCTTTGACACCTTTTAAGAATATAATTGATTTAATATGTAACTCTCAAATCCGTCCTGCTTGTCTGTGCTTCTTTCTGGCTGCTCCTTACATTCAATTCTCTATGTTAAAAATATGTCACTGATCCTTTTGGTTTCTCTTTAAGCAACCCTATTGATAACTCCTTTTCCTTCACCTCCCCTCATCGAAAAAAAGAAAAGAAAGAAAATACCCTCGTAACAAATCTCTGTAGTCAAGCAAAACGAATTCTCACTTTAGCTGAGTATAAAAAACGCGTGCATCTACATGGGTCCGCCACTACTCTCTGTCAGGGCTGGGTAGTACGTCTCATCATTTGTTCAGCCTATTTCAGTCATGCCTGACTCTTTGTGATCCCATTTGGGGTTTTCTTAGCAAAGATAACTGGAGTGGTTTGCCTTTCCCTTCTCCAGTTCATTTGACAGATGAGGAAACTGAGGCAAAGAGGATTAAATGACTTGCCCAGGGTCACACAGCTAGTAAGTGTCCAAGGCTGGATTTGAACTCATATTCCTGACCTCCAGCCCTGGTGCTCTATCCAATGCACCATCTAGCTGCTCCTATAGGCTTTAAGGGTTTCAAAAGCGGCTTGCAATTATTATCCCATTTTTATCTTCAAAACAACCCCAGAAAATAGGTGCTAATTAATTTCCTTAGTAGGAAATTGAAACTGAAGGATATTAAGTGACTTGCTCAGGGTCACACAGCAAGTACCTGAGGCTAGATCGGAACTCCAGCACTTGATCCAACCACTGTCCCAACAGAGCTGCCTCCAAATAGATTATTAAATATTTTTAAATTTTCATTTTAACCTGCTCACTCAGCATTTTTAAAAATAAATTTTAAAAACCAAGAAACAAATGTCAATTTTGTTTGCAGAACCAAGTGCATAGTACCCAATATTAATTCAATGAATGAATGAACCAAACCCGAATTTTTAAAGTTTACATTGAATGATTTTTTTTTAAATTAAAGTTTTAAAGTATACTTATTATGGCACTTTCAATATTCCACCTAGATGAGTTCCCGAGTCACTGAAGCCTCACCCTTTTAAAGTTATTTTCAGTTATTTTATTCAGTTTTTATCATCATTATTTTTATTTTGCATATGCCCTTCACAGAAATCACCATCCCCTTAGTGCCTCAGTAGCAGGTCTTGGTTAAGTTGTCACCTGATCCTGCCTCTGGGCAGGAGGCACTTCTAGGTCACTGAGGCTGGATCCTACCTAGTGAGAGATGACACAACATAAGATTTCAAGAATCCAGGATCCCCTCTCTGCCATGAGGAAGCATTATAACACCTTAGGTCTAGAGTTGAAAGGGACCTTCGAGGTCATCTAGTCCAATCCCCCCACTTAAAAGATGATGAGAGGCTAAGTGACTTGCTTAGAATCACATGGGTAGTAGTACAACCATTTTTTTTAAAGGCAATTGGGGTTAAGTGACTTGCCCAAGGTTACATAGATATTAAGCATCAACTGTCTGAAGCCAGATTCGAACTTGGGTACTCTAGCCACTACACCACCTAGCTGTCCCAATAGAGTTAAAATTTAAGCACTCTCTCCCCTACACCAAGTTACAATGGAAAAACAAAACAAAACATTTGGACATGAAAATGTTTTCTTGTTTTTGCCATTTTTGATAGAAATATTTTTTAAATGAATCACATGCCATCCTATACAGAGGATTATAAACAAAATTTAGCCTTTCCTTTTTGACTTGGGTTCATCATGATCATCAGTATGACTGAGGCTGTTTGGACCCACACTAATGGTACCAGATTGGACTCAGGGGTTTTGTGTTTGCCTTCTAGAGTTTTTGCCCACCCCTTGGCAGCAGCTCATAAATGTCTCACTTCTGGCAATGCCTGATTGAAGCAACAATTAAGGACTGGGAAAGCATAAAAAGCCAGGCTTTATAGAACTATGTGCAAAATAAGAATAAATAGGAATTGAGTGAGGTGTATGTGTCTGTTCATCCCCTCCCTTGTCCCAATTTCAACCCCTCCACTAAGCATGAACCTTACTTAGTTCACGCTTTTTAGAACACAGAGCTGGGAAGCTGAGGGGCCTTTTGTCTCTTTTTCTGACGCTTTGAATAAGGAGGTCTCCAGTTAAGTGAAATCAGGCTGATAATGTAACACCAGAGACCAGTGTGTTTGGGGAGTTAGTTACACCCCTCTCCAGTCTGTCAGAAACTCTGTTTGGTAGGTACCTATCCTGCTCGCACTCTTGGAGTCACAGACGGAGGCGGTGGGGTCACATCTGGTTCAGAATCAAACACATTTATTTCACTTTTATTGAGTACAAGAACAGAGAGCACACACGCATACAGCACGGAGCACTGGCAGGGAGGGGCAGGGGGCAAGAGGGAGCAGGGTTAGCGAGGGAACAAGAAGGAGGCTGTCGCAGTTGATTGGTCAGAGGTGCTTCTGAAAAAATAATTTATTTATAGTGTCGTTGTTCATGCAATCGCAGGCCAGTCTTGGAATGTGCTTGCAGGACTCGGTATTTTTAACAGGCACTGACACTTCCCGCACCCTCAACCAGAAGGGATCCAGAGAAATAAAACAGAAGGCTTCCAGAATCTCAGAAATGGAGGAGTCTCAGAGGGTCACCAGACCCAGCCCCGCCTTCCCCCCAGTTTTCATGGATGAGGACCTAAGGCTCAAAGAGGAATAAGTTCTCAGTCCAATGTGACACAGTGAGCTGGGGGCAGAGCCAAGAGTGGGACCTGGGTCTCCTGACCCCTAGATTCCTCCCCTGCCTCTAAGAGAGAAGAGCAAAGAAGAGGAGGGAGGGAGGGGGAGAAAGAGGCAAAGTCTATGCTTAATGTTTTCCATGGAGGGATGGGTGGCCAAGAGCCAATGGCTTTATTTTGCAGCTTCATACTCTCTAAAAGACTTGCTCCCTTGGTTCCCATCTCTTTGAGGAAGAAAAAGGTGGGACTGTCTTGAGTTCTCTAGTGAATGGATTTATCCTATAACTCCCAGTGATCATATGCACCCTAGAACCCCTCCAGAAAGAGTAACTACTGAACACACATGGGAGACAGAGGGCCTGTGGGAGTCATTAGAAGCTGAGACACATAGCTTGGGCCAGGTCATTTCTTGGGAATGGAGGTCTGGATCACAGACAAAAGGGTTTTGACACCTCTCCGTGGGACCTAAGGACCCTTATAGCACTCTGATCTTTTGTTTTACCTAGAGTGCTTGGGGATAGGGTAGGGTACAGACCTGTTATCTAATGTAAGCTAAGTAAGGAAGCACACTCAGCACCTCTTGGCTAGAGTTGGGATTGGGGGGAATCTACTCAGACCTGGGTAACCCCAAAGGAAAGTCACAATGGCACTGCTCTATCTCTCATACTACCCTATTTGTCAGGGAGGATGAAGAAGGGGTTCCTGTTCAGGTCAGGGTTAAAACTTGATTGCCTCTGAGATCTTTTCCAGCTCTGAGATTCTGTGAAGGTAGATAAATAGAATTTAAATGTGTTTGGGGAGTGGAGTGAGAGGAGATGTTTAAAGTGCAGTGGGGGCATTTCTCCCCTAATGCCCTACCCTGTGGCAGCCCACTTGGAGGGGGTCACCCAGCCCTGGCCCTGACTCCGCTGAGCCCCAGCCAGCAGCCAATGGAAAGCCTAAACACCAGATGTGGTGATGGGTATGGCCCAGGAGGACTGAAGCTTTCCTTGAAAGGCTCTTTGTGGACCTTCTAGGGGGCTCCATTGTTCTCAGGCTTGGAGTTCAGATGCAGATAGAAGAGGGTAAGGGGACCAGAATCTCTTCCAGGAAGTCAATGACCTGGGTCTCTCTTTATTCCCAGCTTGGATCATAATAGGATTTAGAGTATGGACTAAAGATTTAGTCCAACCTCATTTTACAGATCAGAAAACTAAGGCCCAGAGTAGTTAGATAAATTGTCCAAGGTCACTGGGTCATATCTGGGTTTTGGGAACAAGAGTCTGAGGTTGAGCTTTAAAGTCCTCTATGATCCATCACAATTCTTGTCCTGGGTCTGGGTACCCCCGGACCTTACTGACACTCTGGCTCATCCTTTGGCACATGAAGAGGAGGGAGACTGTGAATTTTAGGAAGACTGGGAGGTAGGGCCAGGGCAGGCCCTACCAAGCTCTTAGAATCAGGGCCAATGACCAGCCACTAATGTGTTCAGGGACGAAAAGGCATGTGGCCATTCAAAGGGGGTTCAGACCCTGGCCTATACCCTAAGGAAGGAGTCTGAGGTCCCAGGGTAGGTAAGCCCCAAGTCCTCTTCTTCCATTCCCAAAGCAACTGAATTCAGCTAGGCTGGTAGTGGGGGTGGGGTGGAGATGGGGACAGAGAATAGTGAGGCCTTTTGACCGGCACATTCTGGACAATGGCTCTGCTGCCTTCTTGCCAAACCCCTGCCCCTCCACCCCAAGACCTGCCCCCTCACTACCCACAACCCACCAAAGACGAACACCACACATTGTTTCACGACACCAATCCCTTCAGCCACCAAGACAGAACCTGCACACAGACTCTAGGCCTCTTGTGGGGAGGGATTTCAGTGTGATCTAAGAACCTCAGAATACATCAACCAAAGAATTATAATTTAAAAACTTCAGCATCATACTTACCAGCACTGTTTATTTTAATATTTTTCCCTGTTATATATAATATACATAACTTAAAAGCACATCCGTATGAATCCCCCCTGATGGGCTGCACCATTGTAGTGAGAAGCCACAGACGTGTAGCATCCACTTTTCCTCTCTTCGGGTTTGTCTCTCCAGCATTCTTTGCTTCCAATGATGAGTCGCCTGCAATTCCCTGGGCAGCCCTGGGTGAAACACAGGAGGTGAGGGGGCGATGAGGAGAGAGGAAGAGAGTGGGGCAATGGCGGTGAGAGAGTACGTCAAGACTAGCATGAGTTTGGGGGAGGGAGAAGAGAGGGGCATGGATACTAGACACGGGGCCCAGTGTCAGGCCCAAAAGAAAGAACTCCTTCCTTTTGTCAGTGGGGATCTTCTTTCCTTCTTTCAAACATTTTTCTTGTTGAAGCTTCTATGCCGCTTGCTTTGTTGCAAAGCATTTCCCCTTATACACATGGGTGACAGATGTTGGAAAAGAAGGAGTGGATCACACACGAGTCCTCGTGAGATGGGGTATGTAGAGCCTGCAGCTTGCTGTGCAGCTGCGATATCACGAGGGGTCTGGCTTTTATTTCTGTTTATCATGGTAGTATATTTTTTTTCTTCCTTTTCTTTTTTTCTTAAAAATCCCATCAATTTTTTTTGTCTGCAAAGGCGAACGTAGGTGGTTGGTTGGTTTGCTTTAGCTATTGGTTTGATTTCTTTCCCCCCAACTTCTGTAGCAGTGCAAGGCTGTGTTCTGTTTGCTGTGTGTATATATATATATATATATGTATATACCTATATATATCTATACATATATATGCTCTTCCTTTGTAGTCTCTCAGCAGGGACGGAACATTGCAGCTGGGTTGTCTGTGTCTAGTCGCGGAATCCAGTGTGAAGGCCCTTTCCTCAACTGCTCTCCAAGTTGGTTTGAATAAAGATGCCAACTTCTTTGCACAGGGGTCAAGATTCCTGAAAGTCCAGTGTGAGATGAAAGAAAAGAGAGAGAGATCAGAGGAAAAAAGAAAGAAAGAAAGAAGGAAGGAAGAAAGGAAGGAAAGGAAAAGAAAGAAAGAGACAAAATTAGTTAATGATTTCTGGCTATTTTCTTGCCACCTTCCCAATTCAGGCCTTCTCCTTCCTGGCTGAGCAAAGAGGCCCAGGTGGCTCATATGCTCCGTTTGTAACGTTCACAGAGAAGCATCATGCTGCTTTCTCAGTCTTTTTTGTGTCATGGCCCCCTTTGGTAGTCTGGTGAAGCTGATGGACCCCTTCCCAGAATCATGTTTTAGGGAAGGGGAAGAGAATAAGCATTTCTCTAGCATCTAGTATGTGCCAGGAACTTGTACTGAGTATTTTTACAAATATCTCATTTGATTCTCACAACTTCCCTGAGAGGTTTATTACTCCCATTTTTACAGCTGAAGAAAGTGAGGCAAACAGAGGTTAAATGACTTGCCCTGGGTCACACACGTAGGACATGTCAGAGGCCGCATTTGAATTCAGGTCTTCCTGACTCCAGGCCTGGTGCTCTCTCTACTGTGCCATCAGTTGTTTTTAGATGCAAAGTATAAAATACATAGGATTATGAAAGAAGCCAATTATATTGAAATACAGTTATCATAATTTTTTTTAAAACAAAGTTTATGAATGTCAGGTGAAGAACCTGTGTTGTAGGGTTGAAAAGAACTGAGCTAGGAGTCAGGAACGCTAGCTTTGAATCCCAGCACTTGTGCTTATGTGGCCTGGTACAAATCCCTTCATCTCTCTTGGCCTCTGTGTGCTCATCTGTAAAAATGAGGTTCCTTCCCTTCTAAATTCTCTGGTTAAGAACCTAACCCAGCATGTGCCCTTGGACAAGTCAATTTACTTGAGATACTTCAGAGGATGCTGCATTTGTAAAATGGGATAATTATACTTTTGCTACCTGCTTTATAGGATTATAGATCCTATGGGAAAGACCTGAAAGGGACCCTAGAAGAAACACTTAGTTCAACCTCCTCACTCCACATATCAGGAAACTGGTTAAGTGATTTGCCCAAAGACTTATGAGCAATAAGCCTTGGAGGCAGGATTTGAACTTAGATCCTCTAATTCCAGAGGAAGTGTTCTTGAGGAAGATGATTTGCTAATCTTCAGGCTTTATAGTAATGTGAATTATATTATCCATATGAACCACTGTTATCATCATCTCATTATCCCCAAAATGTCAGCTCTAGCAACTATAATTAATTAGCCACAGAATTTGGAGCTGAAAGTGACCTCAGACATTATCTGCTCCAATTCCTTCTTCTAACAGTGGACAACTGAGACCCAAATCACATTGGACTTGCCCAAGGTCACACACACAGTGGCAGAGGTAAGACTAAAACGGTGGCCTCCTGACTCCTAGTTCAGATCTCTCACCACTGCCCCACTCTGTTCCCCATTGTGATCAAAAGTTCTCTTCATGTAGAACATAGCATGGTATTCATGCAGTAGATGGTTACTGAGTCTCTGCCCTGCTGCTGCCCAGGGGTGTGGGCATGGTAACAGACACCTCCAATGAGGGCAGAGTTGTTTGACAACCAATCCCTCTGGATTAATGTGTCCAAAGGAAAAAGGGGTAGGAGAATAGCATCGGAGGCACTTTTGAAAGCTTTCAAATACTGAGTTTGGAGGAAACAGGTCACCAGTAGGAACCACAATCTCTTCAGTGTTCCCAGTGGTGTCTGGAGTAGGCTAGAGTCTGGGTAAGTGCTTGTGAGGGAGAATAGGGGAGGGAAGGAGCCAAGACCAATTCTATCATCCAGAGATGGGAGGAGAAGAGAAAGCCTCACTTTCTCCCAGCATCAACAGAACCAACTAGGACCACAGAATTGAGAGCTAAAAAGGCTCTTAGAGATCACAGGAGCCATAGATTTAATTTTGGAAGGGGAAATTTGAAGTCATCTAGTTCAGCCGTCTCATTTGACAGGCAAGGAACTAAGGCCAAGAGGGGTTAATTGGCTTGTCCAGGGTCCTACAGGAAGTGTCAGACAGTATTTGAAGGCAGGTTTTCCTTATTCCAAATCCAATGCTCTATCCACTACACCAGAGGTGTCAAATCCATATTCCTGAACCATATTAAAACATGACTGGGAAATGTTACATATTAAATATTACACATTAAATGAAATTACATATTAAAAATGTAACTGTAATGAAATAAGTAGAACTATATCATAATGCTAAGTTGTGATTAACTATCTGTTTGATACCTCTAGGTCATTTGGCTTAACTCCCCCCATTTTACAGAGGAGGAAACTGAGGCCTGGAAAAGTTAAGTGACTTGTCTAAAGTCACACAGGTATAAGTTGCAAGCCCTGGCTTTTCTGATGACCACTGACCCAACATTCTTTCCACTGTCCTTTGATCCTTCTCTAAAAATGACTTATGGTTCTTGCCTCCCCCCAACTTGTTCTGTCCAATCATGGAGGGTTATGAACAAACAAACAACATTCATGAGCTCTTTAGGCTGGGAGGTGATTCTTGGGGTGGAATGGTGGGGGCTGCCAGAGGCTGGGATAAAGAATAAAGAGAAGGAAGCTTCTGCTTCTGAAAGGCATCACTGCTAGAAAGTGGGATCTAAAAGAGAAAGATGGCACAGCGTGGGGTAATAGCATGAAAGAATTAAAGAAGGTAGATGGCAGAGCCCAACGAGGAGGAGAAGAAAGACGGGTTTGGATGCCAAAGAAGGAGCAGAGGCAGCTAGAAGCGAAAGCAGCTGTCACAGATCTACAGGTGGGAGCAGCAGGGGTGGGAGGATGCCAGAATGGGAAGCCTTGTTGGAAAGAACTTGTACATGTGTTTTGCTTGGGGGTAGGGGGAGGTGAGCTGTGAATGGAACAGAAAAAGGAGAGCAGGGGCAGGGGGATGTTAGATGGAGGAGACACAGCAGAAAAGATACTTCAGAGATGGGAGAGGAAGGACTGCAGACCTGGAAGGGACCTCACAGAGTTGGAAAACATCTTATAGATGAGGAAACTGAGGCACAGGACTTGCCTAGATGAATCAGTAGCAGACCTGGGACTAGAACCTAGAATACCTCACCATCTAGTCCTTCTTCTTTTCTGTTTTCCTTTCTTCCTCTTTCCCTTCCCTTTTCTCTTTATTTCTGAAAATGTATGTTTAATTCTATCCCCATAAAGACTCTTTTCTACATTCCCCAATGTGTTGCTCCCTAGTCCAAGAAGCCTATCCAGGGGAAGAAAAACTTGAGTGAGTTTGCAAAGATAGGAAGGATTAATAGTAGGCAATTTCCCCAGGGCTGAGGTCATCCATGCATCACAGGATACCAGATACTTGTGATTGCCCCTAAATTGAGGAATGCTACTTGTGTATGAAGCAGCTAGGTGGTACAGTGGATAGAATGCTGGGCCAGAAGTCAGGAAGACGCATCTTTCTGAGTTCAAATCTGGCCTCAGACACTTACTAGGTATATGATCTTGGGCAGGTCACTTAACCCTATTTGCCTCAGTTTCCTCATCTGTAAAATGAGCTGGAGAAGGAAATGGCAAACCACTCCAGTATCTCTACTAAGAGATGGCCCAAATGCGGCCACAGAGAGTCAGATACAACAAAACAACAGCAAACCTGTGCATGAGTGATCAGGGGTTAGAGGAAGGGCCTTGTAGGGCCTCTGCATGGCATTCATTACCTGTGGCTTCTTGTCCCTTTCTTCAGGAGATGGGTCTGTTTCTCTGTATACAACGGCTTTGGTTACCAGCATGTCTGGGTGTTGCAGTTTGGCCTCCTTGATGGCCAAAGCCAATGCCTGAGAGACGAGGATAGGACACTGTATGATATGAACGACCCCTAATTCGAACCCAGAGACTCACACCCAAGGATGCACAGGGGGAGGGGGAAGAGAGGAGAAAAGCAGATCCCTAAATGAACCCCATCCACTAACACTAGGGCTGAGATTCAGGGATTGGGGCACATGTCTTTGAGGTGGAAGCCAGGTCACCAACCAAACCCAAAGACTTCAGGGTCCACAGGGACTTTTCTATGCTAATTAGATTGGGAACTACCTGAGGGTAGGGACCACCACCTCCCCTCCCCACAACCAGGCCAAAACCCAGCACAGGGTTCTGCCCTGCAGTTACCAATTAAATGACAGCTCTGTATCTTATTGAATATATGTTTTATTTCCCCAGAAGATTAAAGAGCTTCGGGAGAAAAAAAAACTAGAGATGTGTTGGAACCAGCTTGAACTGGTTTTGGAAAGTTAATTAGTTAAAATTTCAATGTGAATGTTTATACACTAGAAATTGACAAGTGCTACAAATCAGGGATTGATTTATTATTCTGCTGATTATCATGACTTAAAAAAGCAATGAAGATGTTAATAATGCAGCTAGAACTTTAAAAAGAATGCTGTGTACATTTCACACACACACACACACACACACACACAGCTGGTTGTTAAACATTTACCAGCACACCTCTAGAAAAGACCAAGGATTGGTAATACTTCTTAGTTTTGCCTATAGGACCTCAACCTATTTCTGATTACCTAATGAACTCCATATACAAATACTGAATGAAGTGGAAACTGCTTGGTGAGTTTTCCTCTTCACGATCTGGCATTTGCTTTGAAGGAAACTTAAGGTATTTTGTTAGTTCTTTCAGTGGGGAAAATGGCTTGGTATTTTTGTTTAAATTCCAGATAAGTTACTTCCTGATACTAGAAAGGGATCTTAGGAACATTAAATTTACAACTAGAAAGGACAAGAGACCCCTCTTTTTACAGAGAAGGAAATTAGCCCAGAGAGGGAAAAGAATTTATTTTAGGATACACATAGTCAGAGAAAAGCAAAGATCTGAATGAATCCAGTTCACTGGCCTCTCAGGCCAGGGGATCTTTCTACTAAATCATTTCAGTTTCCTAGTCATTGCTTCTGGGGCATTCAAGGCCAGGTCACTGGATCAAAGGTGAGCAGGGGAAAAGATGAGTGATCAATACCACTAACACTGTCATTCACAGTGGTAACAGGTCCATGGCTGGTCAAAGGAAGATCTCAGCTTTGCACTGACATCTCACCCTTCTAAGACTGTCTGCTTCCAAATCAGAGCTTATAACATGGCCTCATTCCCCAGCCCACAGCTCTCCTCTTCTCCAGCCTGGACAGATCAAGGGGCAAGCTTCTAGGGAGAACAGATGACATACCTGGTCTTGATCTACATCTTCATCTCCTGTGATGATGATGCGTTTCTCTATCCTGGTCTCAGAAAATCCTCCTTTCACAGTCTGAAGGGAGGCACAGAAAAAGTTAGAAACTGTCTTGTCCAATTGCTACCTTCATTCACAGGTCAGAAGGTTAAGTCCCACACTGGGGAAGGTACTTAGCCAAAGTGACAAAAGGAGCAGGTAGAAGGGATGAGATTTGAGCCCAGGGATATTTCTAAAATTCAGTGTACTGGCACTGCCATGGAAAGTCTGTCCATGATCACCTCATATCTATGCCTTTTGACTGAGTCCAAGTTTTACAGAAAAAAAAAATCCTTGTATTAAGGGGATTTGTTCTGGAAAAGTTTGGATTTAGTCAAAGGGCTGTACCTGAGGACCTAGAGGGCCACATGTGGCTTCAAGGTGGCAGTTTCCTCACCCCTGGGATAGGAGAATACTACCTTTGTCTGGCACAGGGGCATGAAAGGGGAGGGTGTTTGGAGTCATATATAGATTTGAGGTGATCATGGACAAACAGTGGTGTCTGCCTCTGAAGTGACCTTCCAGTCCCATCTAGCCCAATCTAGTCTAGCACCTCCCACATGGCCCTCTAGTCCCATCTAGCCCAATCTAGTCTAGTGCCTCCCATTTCTAATTTTGCCCATAAAGGAGTACGAACTTGCTCAAGGTCATAAGAAGAGCTTGGGGGCAGATCCTGGCCTAAATTGAGATCTTTAGTGGCTTTCCCCAGGTATTCCAGGATCACTGATCTAGAGCTGAAAGGTTCCTTAGAGAACATCTAGGCCAAGGTCTTCATTTTACAGATGAGGAAACCAGGGAGGTTAAGCAAGTTGTGCAAGATTACACAGGTAGTATGAAGCAGAGCCAGGGTTCAAACCCAGGTCTCCAATTTCAAATCAAGAGTTCTTTCTACTGCACCACACTGTCTCAAGGGCCATAGAGCTGGGCTCATGAAAAGCCTCTGCATGCCACGAATACCTTTCCCCATCTCCTAAATGGTACTCACTTTGGTAACATGGGTGGTAGTAGAAGTGGAAAGGGTTTCTGCAGTGGCCCCATAGGCACCAGCAAGGACGTCTTTCCCAATGATCTGCAAGGGACACAAGCCCCACCCCATTCCCAGGCATTAGGTGGGGGAAGCCTCCCATAAGGATTCTAGGAAAGAATGTGGGAGTCAGCTTTGGGGGACACCCTCTGGAACAAGCCATCTTTGCAATTCCAGATTGGTGCTATAGTACACACTTTTGAGAATCATTAGTTTAATTAAAAAAGGAAAAGAGAGAGCCCTGGGGCATCTCTCTCCCCTACCCCCAGCCCAACCAGGAGGAATGACAAAGAAAGAAGAAGTAGACAGTGCCCTCTCCCCATTAGGACTGGATGAAAACCCCAGCGCCCCAGAGTCTTAGAACAGGGAAGGCATCTTCAAGATCACCAACTACAACATTTTATTTTAGGAGTCAGAAAAGAGGTGCAGAAGTCGCTTGACCTATTCAAGGCGTGAGACTAGAACCAAGTTTAGAACTTTTCAGGAACACGCCATGTTCATGCTGCTGCCTTGGACACACCCCTAGAGCTATGAAGGCCAGGACAGCCATGACCTGGAGGGCTGTGTTTAGATCTGGGGCTGAATTTCAGGAAGGATCACGTGCAAAGGAGGATGACTAGAACAGTCAAAAGATCTGAGATTCATGCCCTAAGATGGACAGTTAATGGCACTGGGAATGTTTAGTATGGAAAAAAGAAGATTGGGGGTGAGAAGAACCACTGTCTTCAAGTTTTTGAAAGGAGAAATTATATTTGTTCCATTTGGCCCTAGAAGCAATGGATGTAAATTATACAGAGGTACAAATTTTGCTTTAATATAAGGAAAATTTTCTAATGAACAGATGCACAGGGAACCTGAAACGATCCCAACTCCAGGAACTGGTACTGGTGGTCTACTCCTTTACCCCAGCCTCTGCGTTTACGGAACTGAATTAGAGGACGGACCACTTACCGGAGAAAGGGAACGGATTTCTGTTGCCACCGTCTGTGGGCCTGGAATCATGGCTGCTGCTCCCTTCCCAGACCTTAGACTGTTCTCCTTGAGAAACAACAATGGTAAGATCTCAAGGGCTTGCCAGGGGAGAGCGGGCAGGCACCCAGGGCCCTCCCCTATGAGCACCAGTACGCTTTAGCACAGGAACACTTCCACAGCCACAGAGTTTCTTATTAATTACTAGTTAACAAATGATTAGTGAATAGCAGTGGTAGTACTGAATCACCCGGTACATGATAGTCACTCGTTCATCATTCAACAAGCATTTGTTAATTGCCAATGATGTGCCAGGCATCGTGTTAAATGCTGAGGATAAAAGGAAATCACATTTTGCTGGAGGAACATTGAAGACAGACAAATCAAAGCAAAATATATACAAATTAAATGAAAGGTAATTTGGAATAGAGACCTGCGTTCTAACAGCCTGCCTCTGTTACTAACTCATGAAGTGAACCTACTTGGCAGGTTAATTCTCCCTTCTAAGCCCCTGGCTTCTCAGTCTATGAAATGAGAGGGCTGGACTCAGTGGGTTCTGTGGTTCCTTCTAGTTGTGAAATCCTCCAAGTTTAAGCTAGAGAGGACAGCAGCTATCTCTGATAAGTAGGGTTTCCCCTACAGCATCCCTAACCAGGGGCTGTCCAGTTTTAACTTGAACATTACCAGCAACAGTGAACTCACTACCTTCCAAGGTAGCCCTTTCTATTGTTGAACAGTTCTGATTGTTCACAGCTTCCTTATATTGAACTATAGTCTATTTCCCTTTAACTTCAATACATTAGGGGGCTAGTGGAACAAAAGTCAAGTGACCGGGGAGAAGTGTGGGGAAGAAAATCATGTGAACCTCTTTATATTATAAAGGAATTCGGAGTTCCAAATCAGGAATTAGGTTGAATTAAATTGACTTTTTTTCTTCTGTACTTTGTGTTTAGGAGAAAGTAGCAAATAACAAGAAAATAAGGAATTACTTTAAAAATTAAAAAAGAAACACAAACATTTTCCACGGGATAAAAATCAGTCTTGATATAAGTTTGCTCCAATCACCTATAGTTTCTCCATCCTCCTCTTCATTCCTGGATCATTGATGTTCAAAATCACGTATACACAATGGGAACCTTTAACTTCTTAAAGCAATTCTTCATCTCAATTCTTAAATTCTCTGTGAGGCAGCTACAGCAGGGATTATTACCCTATGGGACTGATAAGTGAAAATGAGGCTGAGAGTAAGGTGCCCTAACCCAAAGTCACACAGCAAGCTAAAGGCTGAGCTCCTAACTCTGGATTTCCAATACAGAGTTCTTTCTACTCCTCTTTGGCAGTTGTTGGGAAGGAGGTACCCATGATTCTGGGTAATAAGAATAATAATTTCATAGCTATAGAGCTAGCTGCTAGGTAGTACAGTGGATAGAGCACCAGACCTAGAATCAGGAAGACCTGAGTTCAAATCTGGTCTCAGATGCTAGCTATGTGACCCTGGGCAAGTCACTCTACCCTGTTTGTCTCAGTTTTCTCAACTGTAAAATGGGCTAGAAAAGGAAAAGGCAAACCATTCCAGTATCTTTGCCAAGAAAACCCAAATGGGGTCACAGAGGGCCAGACCCCACCGAAAAAATGACCGAACAGCAGCTATGGAGCTATAAAAGAGCTCAGAGGCCATATAATACAAACCCCTTATTTACAGCTCAGGGGGTTGTGACTTGCCCAAGGTTTTTATATTGTTCTTATTCAGCATGATGGAACTATGTTCTTTTTCTATCACACTGCGCTTTTTTTTTTTTTACTTTTTGGAGGGCAGTTGGGGTTAAGTGACTTGTCCAAGGTCACACAGCTAGGTTTTTTTTTTTGTGTGTGTGTTAAGTGTCTGAGGCCGGATTTGAACTCAGGTCCTCCTGACTCCAGGGCTGGTGTTCTATTCACTGTGCCACCTAGCCTTCCCCACACTGTGCTTTCTGAGGCTCAGATCAAAGCCCCACTCCTGGAGCCTGGATTTTACAGACCAAGCTGGGATCCTCGGATTTAGTAAGGGGGACAAGAACACAGAACTCAAAGCCAGATCTGGCTGGAAACACAAATACAACTTAGTCTAACCCATTTACTTTAAAGGAAAGAAAAATCAGGTGGAAAGGAGGGAAGGGAAAGGACTTGGCCCAAGGTCACATAGGTGGCAAGTAGAACGTAAATGCAGACACTGTCAGGAGGTAGCCTGCTGGGCGGTCTCCTTGTCACAAATCTCACCCCTGTCCAGTCCATCCTCCACCCAGCTATCAGGCATCTTCCTCAAGCTCAGATCTAACTATGTCACACTTTACTCAATCAGCTCCAGTGGTGCCCTATCCATCTCCAGGATTAAATACAAAATCCTCTGTTTAGTATTTAAAGTCCTTCATACCTGGCCCTCCTCTGACCTTTCCAGTCTTTTTATACCTCATACCTTCCACCCCAGCCCAGTCACATATTCTGCAACCTGGTGACCCAGGCTTCCTTGCTGGTCCTTGAACAAGACTCTAGGTATTGAACAATTCCAGGTATTTTCACTCATTGTTCCCCATGCCTGGAATTCTCTCTCTCCTCATCTCTGCTTCCTGGCTTCTTTCAAGTCCCAGCTACAATCCCACTTTTTACATGACACCTTTTAATACCCCCTTAATTCTAATGCCTTTGCTCTGATGATTATTTCAAGTTATCCCATAAAATAGTTTGTACATAGTTGTTGTAATGGTAATGTAATTTTGAACTTGAAGATCCCTTTTGTGTTGGAAAAAGTAGCAGGTGATTAACAACTGATCAAGCCTCTGATTGGGGGAACAGAAGGTATGAGCTCCTGCCCCTTGTTACTGATATAACAGGAAGTTGGCTGAAGGAAGTGAAGTAGGTAATACTGTATATAAGAAAAGCCCCAGAGAGGCACAGTCACAATTTCCTTGAGACCCAAGATCTGGTGGCAGAGCAGCTACAGAAGAATGGAGAACTGAGTCCTGAAAACTTATGGTGGTGGAGCTTCTTCTGAACAGGATCACAGGAGCCCAGAGCCAGGAGGCCAGGAGGCCAGGAGCCAGGAGCTCAGGTGACTGAAGCATGACTAGGATGCTGAGACTCTGTTTGTTTGTGGCTTGGTTGAGCCTTGAATTCCTTGGAGCAGAAATGGTGAAGGAGTGACATGGACCAGACCCTGTGAACGCCAGTGTGAAGCAGGACCTCCCCAGAGAGCTGGTCAAGGAACTGGGAGCTGTCTGCCATTGAACCCAGGTAGAATCTGGGACCATGGAAGGGGATCCAGGGAATCTAAGAACAGGCCCCAAGTCAAGATGAAGAAAAGACCTCTCCTTGGGTACTGAGTAATTATGGAATTATAGTTTACTAGTGACCTAAGGGGTAGAGGGTTTTGTGTATGATACTTAGTAAGACTTTGCTGAATAAGTGACTGATTTGTACTTTGAGTACTTTGACTATTGTTACTGATTAGTGACTGATTGAGTTAATCAAGACTTTGCCCCAAGAGTGGAAGACTTTGACTTTGATTGAGTTAACTTAAGAGTGACTATTTTACTTTGAGACTATGTTGTGAATATTATATTGTGATTTTCTGTGACAAGTTGTAATATGGTGAATGCTGTATTTTGAATTATGCTGTACCTTGATTTTCCATGGATGTTTTGCTTTTGTTATGGAATAGAATGATCACTATACTGAGTAATAAGAACCTTAAAAAAGCTGTTCACAATAGCAGTTCTTCTGGAAAGCTTCTGTGCATGGCATTACAGTTTTCTCCCCTATTAGTCTGGGGGCTCCTTCTTTGGATCCCCAGTGCTTAGCACAGAGCCTGACACATAGGAGGCACTTAATAAATGTTTGCCAACTGCCTAACTGAAGACAACCATGAGGACTCAAACAGATGTTCCCAATTATGCTTTAGCTGCATAGAAAAAATTAGTCTGTCAGACGTGCCCAATCTCCAGGCATCTTGGCTTATCAGAGTAAGCCCCCGCCCCCTACCAATAAGGGATCTTGGGATACCTGAAGCCCAGAGCCACACATCTGCCAAGGTTCAACCCCTTTCAGAGACTAAAGGTTTGACCACATGCCCTGTCTTTAGTCCTGTGAGGGGGACATTGAGAAGAGGGACTTGAGAGGCACATGTCCAACAATGCCTGTCACCTCCCCACCTTTTGCGCTGACTAGAGACCAGCTGGATGGGGCTATGTTCAGCTTACCATGGTAGTGCAGGTGGTTTCCGTAGTGACAGAGTGGGAAGTTGTTATCATCTCTTTTCCCCCAGTTGTGCCCCCATCCACCTGCCAACAAGAGGAAGGTTTAGGGGAAACTTAGAGCTGATTGGAACTGCTGACATGAACAGACTCATGATGAAATCACGGGAGGTCAAGAGCTGGGAAGGGGATCCCTCCTCTCCCTCAGTTTTACTGGCACTGGGACAAGCCAGTTTTACTGGCATTACTTGAGATAGTTCTTGAGAGATTTCCCAAGAGCAGGGGCCAGGATGGGGAGCAGGGGGAAGGGCAAGTCACCTGGGCTGTCTCCATTGTACTGACTCTAGCCTGCAATGCAGCCTCAGGTTCAATCTTCTTTCTGATTGCCATGCTGCTGACGGTCATTGTCTCGGTCTTCACAGGCTGGGGGGAATAAAAGGGATGAGGGACAACTTTCAGCAACCGACTGAGAACGGGGCTCAGCAGCCTACCGGTGGGGGTGGGACATGGTCTGAGCTTCACTGGCCTCCAGGATGTGGCAACTGTCAATGAGGTCTGGAAAGCCAACCCACCCTGAGAGATGACCCACTTCTCCAGCAGAAGTGACTCCCTCATCCTGAGTTTAAGGAGGAGGGAAGCCATCCAAGTTGTGGCCTGGAGGACACATGGAGTCATGCTTGTCTTAACACACCATAAATCAGAATAGGCCATACATAAAGGAGGCTGACATTTAGGTAACAGTAAATAAAAACAAATCACATTCACAAGGTGTTTTTTCATACACAGGAAATGAAAGGATGCAAAGTGAGCTAGAAAATGATGAATACAATGACATAAACAGGAAGCACAACAACAATACAGTCAAAACAGAATGCTATGAAATCATCATGACCAAGCCTGGCTTTGAAGGGAGATAGGAGAATGCTACCTCCCACCTTCTTTGCAGAGGTGGGGGGCTACGGGTAAGAAACTGCATATAGAGTCAGACTTGCTTGACATTCTGATTAGTGTTCAGGTGTTCTTCCTTACCTCCTTAAAAAAAAAAAGGGATGACTCCAGGAAGAGGGTGGGATATAGTAGGAAATGTAGGTAACATAAAAGCAAGAGGTAGCAATTAAGTTTTTTTTTTTCAAGTTTGTTTACCAGGTATTTCCTTTCCCATGAGAGAGAAAGGGTAGGTGTTGTTTCAGTTTAACAGATATGGAGACTGAAGTTCAGAAAAGCTATGCCTCAGTCACATAGTTAAGAAGTGTCTAAGTCAGGACTTGAAGCCAGGTCTCCTAACACCATGCTGATTCCCAAAAGGCTTGGTGGGAAACAGTAAAAACAGGACCCATAGACAAAGCTGTCCTGGGTACTGTAGACTGCAGGTCAGAATGAATCAGAATCTCAGAGCTGAGAGTTCCAAGACACCCTCTGGTCCACTGCTCTCATTCTAACCAAAGACCAAGGAAGTGGGGGCAGCTCAGAATCTTGTGAAGAACACAAGGGGGTCCAAGGGTTAGACCAGAGTCTCAGCTCTGCTACCTACAACTTGCGTGATCTTCTCTGGGCCTCAATCTCCTCTATGAAGAGTCTAGACGATTTCTCAGTTACTTTCCTGTCCTACAATCTGTGATCCTGTCAGAGGATCACACAAGGGAACCAATGGTAAGGCCAGGGCTAGAAGTCAGCTTCTCTTGATGTCTCTCACCCCCAGTGCCCCAGTCATGGCTCTGTCTGCACTGTACAATCTCCTGCATTTCTTGTAAGATCCATTTTAAACAGCTGGAGCTCAGAAGAAACCTGGAGATCATTTGCTCCCGTTCTCCTCTTTGAGCAAATCCTGGGATCACAGATTGAGAGTTGTGAGAGACCTTAAATAATAATGATCATCATAATATTATCATATCTAGCATTTTAAAAATGATCTATGTTTTTCAAAGTACATTACAAATATTACCTCATTCTACTCTCACAATAACCCTGGGAGGTAGGTGCTATTATTTTTCCCATTTTATAGATGAAACTGAGGTGGACAGAAGCTAAGTGACTTGCCCAAGGTCACACAGCTAGTAAGCATCTAAATCAGCATTTGAACTCAAGTCTTCTTGACTCCAGGTCCAATGTTCTATCCATTAGAGGTCAACTTGTCCAAGTCATTCATTTTACAATGGGAGAAAACTGAGGCTCCCCAAATGGAAAAGTACTTGTCTAAGGTCTCCCTGTCTAGGGCTTTTTCTCTAGCTCCACCCTGTCCTAAGGCTCCTCTGCATGTTATTAGCCAGGACACTCCTAAGCCCTAAAACTGTACCCCGCCCCTAAATTCCCCATCCCATGCTAGACCTCTTTCCTTTCCAAAACATGCCTTCTCCTAAGGGGCCTAAATACCAAAGTCAGAGGGAGTGCTGAACAACCTTGGGAACCCAAGAAAGCCAGGAGCTGTTGAGTCCCCACTGGGTTTCTCAGCCACCTCTTCCAGACAGCCTACCCTAAGTTACCCTGCCCTCCACACACCTTTATTTGACCTTCCTGTACTCCATCTGTACCAAGTCAAATCATTCTCAATTACTTTGAAACCCTTCCCAGGCTGTTTCCTGGCTTATCTCCCCAGCTAGAGCAGTTCTTCCCCTATTACCCTTCAGAACCCAGTTTAATAATGAGCTCACTGTAACAACTCATGTGCACTAGCCAAAAGAGAAATAATTACAGATAGTGCAGCCCATTACCCCCATACCCAGCTCACCTACTCTCCTCTTCTTGACACTGTACTTTATGGTTAAAAAAACACCTTATGTATGCTGTCCCCCTTAATCCTAAGAGCCATTCTAGGACTGAGGCAGAGCAGGGAGGAAGGGGCCAGGGAGGCAGACCTCTGATTTCACAGGCAGAGAGAATTCTCTCCAACAGGACAGATCAGCAATTATTTGGTAACATAATCTTAGAGGGCAGCCTGGGACACCAAGAGGTTGTGATCCATCTGTTGACTCACAGCAAAAGAGAAGGGCAGCTAGGTGGCAAAGTGAATAGGACACCAGCCCTGAAGTCAGGAGGACCTGAGTTCAAATCCGGCTTCAGACACTTAACACAAAAACTAGCTGTGTGACCTTGGGCAAGTCCCTTAATCCCAAATGCCCTCCAAGCAAAAAAAAAAGTGTTAGAGAAATCAACCCAGGTCTTCCTGACTCCAAAGCCAGCCTTCTCCCCATGATGCCATACTTCCTCTCCTCACTTTATAGAGGAAAGAGAGATACAGAAAAGTTAAATTATCTGCCCGAGGTCATATTGCTTCTAAGTGTCAGAGATGGAGCTAGTCTGAACTCAGATCCTTTCGTTCCAAGCCCATCCACTTTCTCTTCCTCAGACCCTTATTCATGAGCTGAGAACAAAGTCCATTCTCCAGGAAGCATCTCCTTGAGGCATGTTTTCTCCAGCCCAGGGACCATGACTCTTGGACACAGTCTAAGAAGTGACCAGACTTTGCAACAGACATGCTTGTTGATGACCATTGTGCCTAGCAGAGAGTAGAGTCTTGGTTGAGAAACCCCTAGATGCCCTCCACCCCCCACCCCCCAATCCAGGCATGGTCAGACCTGTGTTGTCAAGACTGATGTAACAAAATGAAATAGTGAGGTATGTGGCATTCTGGACAAGCCTTTGACTCAGCAAACACGCTAACAAACCCATGCAGTGGAGGGGGCTGGGGTCAATCATGCAATACAAGGCAATATTCCAAGAGGAGGAGGTGACTCTGGGCTGTCTAGCCATCTCCACAGTGGCCCTAGGGCCCAGGGAACATGCAGTACCAAGACAGGGGTCACGGTGAGAGACAATGAGAGGACTCGTGATGGACAGGGGTGCTTATGGCTCCCCACCATACCTCAAAGTGGGGCATGTCAGGGGCAGGGCAGATCCCTCGCTCTGGGGCTTCACTCGCTGCCTTAGAGTCTTCGTCTTGGCTGAGGGCTGCCTTGTCAAGGTCCCGTGGGAATACTGGCCCCTCGGCCTCGGAGTCGCTCCGATCTCGGTCAAGTTCAGGCAGACTACGTGAGAAATCCTCAAAGGCAGTACCATGGTAGTCACCAATCACTGTGAAGTCCACCTCTGCCTCCAGGCTGGACGTGGAGCTGACAGTGATGCTAGAACACTTGCGTTCGATGGCTAGGTGGTTGTCTTTCAGGAAGACCGAGTCCCGCTCCTGGTCCTGGTCCTCATCTCCTGGGTCACTCTCTGGGGCCTTGGGGCGTGGGGGTTTGACTTTCTCTTCTGAGCCCTCCCTCAGCCCCGCTCTCTAAACACCAGGTGAAAGCCAAGGAAAACACAGAGGAGAGAAACAAAAATCAAGAGGGTGAATGTCAGAGTATATGTGACTGTACAAAAGATGGAGTTTGGTAGTAGAGAATGAATCATCCCAAGAAAGTGTCATTGAAATCACAACGCAAGCCAAAACCATAACCTTCCCAAGAGCTCCATGGAGAGGCTGCAAAGTCCTGCTCAGGCATTTAAGGCAGAAGCGAGTAAAAAAGCAAACAGCCCACCCTGTATTTTCACCCTGGATGAGAGACCCCGTCCAAGGTTTGGTTCTTGGAGCTCATTAGAAGCAGCTTTGTGCAAGGGACACGGATGGCAGCTCAGATGCTGGGCCCTGACATGAAGTAAGTCCAGTGTTGCAAAACGGCAAAGGAAGTCCGCAGGGAGCGAGAAGGCAAGGAGGCTGGAGCCAGCTCTCAATAACAGAGAGAAAGCAAATCTGACTTGTCAATCCCACCAGGCCCATTGTGGAGCATGGGATGCTACCACCCACCATGCCCTAGAATACAATTTCTTTAACTTCCTCCTTCTCCTTGGGGAAGGAACCCTTATTTTCTACTCTAGGCATGAAGCAAAATGAAGCTGGGTACCTTTAGCTGAGAGCCACAAGGAGAATGAGGTGAATTGCTAAACTCAACCCTCAGCCCCCTTGGAGGGTGAAGACCATGGGCCATCCGTGTAATTGACAAGCACAGTGGGGAAACAGGTCCCTCCTGCCTATCATACATACCTCTCAACTGGCCCAACCTATTAGAGGCTAACGTCCACACAGACCATTCTACCTGCTTCATTTCCTTCTATTCCAAGTCTGCTTTTAGAGAATAAAAATAGCAACAAAACATTTCTGGTTGATTTGGTCTTGGACATTTGGAAGTTCCAAATTCAGCCCAAAGGAACAGTCTCTTCAGAGATTGAGGTTCTCAAGACCACCCTGCAAATGGGGCTGGATGGACCAACTGAGCCCCCGTCTATGAAGTTTCTGCGAGGTTGAGAGGTATGAGAGATCTGATTCCAAGCTGGAGACAGGCAGATAGGAGTGGGGAAGCCTAGGCTAAAGCATGTACAGTTGTGGCCCAGTAAAGGGGGTGGGTGGGCAGAGTGAGGATTAATGGCAGAGACCTGGGCAGCCTGGGGCCCAGCTGAACGGCTCTTCTCCTTTGGAGCAACTTTAGCTGCTGAACCTGACAAGTCCTTTTCTTCCCGAGCTGGTTCCCGAGTTTTGCTCTGAATTAGAGAAAAGGGTTAGTCTTAAGGAGGCAGAAAGGGAGCTTGACACTGAGCTGGAGCAGCAACTGAATGGGTAGAGACTGCAGGACAATCAGCTTGTCCCAGGTAGGAGAGGGGAGCAGGGCAGGAGAAGGGATGATCATTAAAGAAGCCAAGCAGGACAGGAGGAGGAACATGATAAAGCAAGGGGTACTAGGAGGACGATGGGTCATGGTTGGTGGCAAGACCACCCTGACTCTGTTCCAGGCGAGGAAGATTGTGCCTATGCCAAAGGTACTTCTGGCCCGAACAAAGGGAGGATATCACTGGGGCAACTGTTTGTATTCAGGTATAAGCTTGGGTTACACTTATGAAAAACGAAACAAAAACTGAGATGGCCAAGCACCCTCTGCTCTTGGTGATGGATATGAAGCTGTAGGAACATGCTCCAGGAAGAAGCACAAAAACATGCAGTCGGTTTCCATAGGGAGGTGGGGAGGAGAGAGGGATTCATGTGGCTGGTTACCCTGGCTTCTGCCAATATGGTCTTGGAGCCAGAGTCCAAGGATGCACATCTCTGCTCTTCATCCCTTTCCTGGTTCAATTCGGTGGCAACGAGCACAGCTCTGTTAGGATCTGCAGGTGTTCCAGGTTTAGCCATAAAGTGACTAGTATCTGATGCTGATCCAGTAAGCTCTGTAGCTTTGGGGCTAGAGATATTATTGGGGGGATGAAGTTGAACAAAACCTAGCTCCAAGAGTTTGTTACGCTGCTGTTCCACCTGCCCTGGGAAGGGTTCAGATGACTGCTCACTTGGAAGGGCCCTGGAATCACCCACATTTGTCCAGAGGTTATCTGCACCATGAGCATCACCTCGTTCAAATATTTTAATTTTATTGGCCACAGAGGTCTTGCTAATGTCTTCCTGGGAGCCCTCATGACCACTAGCTTGGAAAGATACCCCCTGCTTGGGTTCCCTTCCCAAGGCAGTGAGCACCAGGCCTCCTGCTTTGGTCTGCTTGGCTCCATTTTTTGGTTTCCCATTCGTAGTGGGCAGCTCCTCTGTCTTAGCTACATCAGGGACTACTGAGTTCTTGGTTCCCAGACTTCCCTTTGGAAAACGTACAGTCTTTGGAAAGACGATGGGATGTTCCATGTCGGAGGGCCCATTGTTGAACCGCTGCTCTTGTCCTGGAGGTGGTGGATCTGAACAATCTTCCCAAGCTTCCAGGACTTCAGAATTCCCTGGAAAAGCCAGGGCAGAGTCTTTCATCGTGATCCCTTCCATCTGAAGAAATACTGTAGAGGCTTTATTTTCATTCAGCTCAGTGTCTCCCTCTAGAGTATGAAATGACCTCTCTTGGAATAGAAAATGGTCCTCCTTTAGTCTGTCTGGTCCATTCACATCTCCTTGTGGGACCCTCCTTGGACCTGTTTTTGGGGACTCACTTCCTTCTTCTTTGCTTAGTAAGTGGTTCTCTAATTCATGTGGGGGGCTCTTTTGAACCTTTTCTATAGAATTTCCTGTCTTGGGCATTTCTTCCTCTATGTATTTGCTACCTGTTGGATCAAAAAACTCTCCTTTCCTCTCACAAGAGCTCTTTTCATTGCTAGTTGGTTTATGACTTAGGGATGTTTTCTTACTCAGTTGTTCTAAAAGGACTTTAAGTTCATCTAATCCTACATCTATGGTGGGGGGCTCATCTCCTTCTGAGGACATACAAGTATTACTGCCAAGACTTGAGACTGCTTGGTCTAAAGAATTAAGCTTGGGAGCCACTATTGACTCGCCTTCCAATTCCACTTGGCCTTTCTGATACTCCTGGATAGCACCCAGATCTGCCACCTTCCCATCTTCAGGGACAAAGGAGGCCAATTCCTCTTGCTCTTTGTCTGCAAAACTTAAGTAGAAACTCCTTTCTGCTGGGGAGGTCTCTGTCTCATCACTGGAATCTGCTCTAGTTGAGTCCCCTGGAGAGGCTTTCATACCTTCCTTCTCCAAGGCTGGAGATTCAGAGCGGGGGTCCCAAGGTTTCATCCCAGGCACTTCTTGTTGAACCTCTGGCCCTGTTACTGAAGGTTGTCTGCAGGCAGGGAATTCTTCAAGTTGCTTTTGGAGCTCTGTTTGTCCCTCAAGTTGGTTGGCTGAAGCTCTGCGTTCCCCAACAGCTGCCTCCCTGCTGCTGAGCCTGGGCTGGGAGGTATCTGGGATTTTCTCCTTTAATGCATGACTAACCAAGAGTGAAGTTCTTTTTAGGCCTTCCTGAGCCCACATGCCATCTTCCCACACAGACTCAAAGTCCTCGGGACTCGCAATCATCCTTCCTCTCTGGCAGGTCTCCCCTTGCCCCTTCATTCTGACCAATTCTTCAGTGGCCACTTCAACTCTGAATTTGTCCACCCGGACATCCACCTTGGAGACCCCTTTGCTGGAGAGGTCGTCTGACAGGACTGTGGCTGGGGCTTCCTCTGCTTGTGGGGTGCTCAGCTTCCGAAGCACAAGCTCTTCAGGCTGAGAGCACTCTCTTTCTATAAACACCCAGTGCTCCGAACCCTGCATTTCAATTGGAGCAAGAAAAGTTAGCATAGGGCTGAAATCAGAGCCTGTAACTTCTAGTCAGTGGAAGAAAAAATTGACATGACCAAAGGGTAGATCATGGCACTGTCCTCATGATACCAAGGGGGAGGGAAGAGAAAGGAAAGAAACACAGTACCAATTAGTGCCTTCTTATTTCTTCTACTGAGGGCTTCCTTTCATTACTACCTCCCCCAAATTCTGTGAAATGGGACAGAGCATCCAGACTTCAATGGTGGGGAACCTGATTAATTTATTGTTGGGAAAGATCTTAGCTTTCTAGTCTAGTTCAACCTTTTGATTTTAGAAAATGAAAAAAACCCCGTAGCTCAGAAAAGTCAAGGGATTTTCCTAAGGTGGTATAGCTTGCTAGGACAGAACCAGGATTAGAACCCCTTATCTCCTGATTTCTGGACCTGCTTTATAAATACAATTTCATTTGAACCTCACCATAACCCTGGAAGTAGGCGCTATTATTATCCCAATTTTACAAATGAGGAAACTGAGACAAATAGAGGAGAAGTGACTTTCCAAAGGTCCCACAGCCAGTAAGTTCTGGATTTGAATTCAGGTCTTTGTGACTCCAGGACCAGTGCTCTACTCACTTCACCATCTAGCTTCCCCTGTCTGTACTCTGTGAAGTACTGAGATATCCAGGTACCAAGAAAGTTAGAAGAGCTATAATGAGAAACAGCTAGAATTATCACCAGAATAAGATCGAATCTTTGTGGACCGATGAGACTAGGGAACGATGTCCAGAGACAACTAAATATTGAAGAAAACTAAGTTCAAAGATGGCAGCTTCTTGATGAGTCAGGTTATTTCCATACTCAGTCTAAAACCTTAAAATCTCATTTGGTTCTGGTCTTGGTTTACCTTCTTTTTCACCTTTTTCTTGGGAGGATGTGGCTCGCTCTTGCCTATAATCTCCTGTGCCATGGCACCTGAGCACACCTGCTCTATTAAGAGGGAAGTGTCCTGCTGGGTTCTGTGGGCATGTGAAGTGGAGGGGAGATGGTCTGTCAGCATAGTTTCTCTGACAGGAGGGAGAATGGTCATGCCCTCCTGCAGAAGACTATGCTTCTCTTCACACCTGGTTTGACCCTTCAAGCTGTCAGAGATATGGTAGGGATGGATCTGAAGAGGGCATAGTATTAAATCCTTATTGAAAAGCTTGATTTTCAAAAGAGCTGAAACATAGTACTACTGAAAGGACAAAATATTGAGATCAGGTTCTAAATCATGTATACTTCTTACTTCCTGCAATGATGCTATGCAGCCTGAGTGGACCATGTGCTCTGAGCTGTCAGAATCCAAGACTGGCCACATTAGGAGCATTCATCTGGAGTACAAAGAGGCCAAGGCTAGGAATATCACTATCATTTCTAGCCATAACAGAGGTCTTTTCTATGCAGTCTTAGGGCTTGTCTTCAGCCTTACCAGCACCACTGATCAGGCCACTGGCTCAACCAGCCAGCCTGAGGAAAGCTACCCATGAACAGTGTGGAAATGTCAGGGCTAGTGAAAAAGTCATATCCCAAGACAGGAAGGACCTACCAAGCCACAGACAAACAAGAAACCCCTTTAGTTTGGAAGGGCTTTCCCCTGGGCCACACAGCAAGGAAGGAACAAAGAAGGAACAAGAAAGTTGTGAATATAGTAAGGATTTGGACTCTTTATCATGACATTCATATACTGGTAAGCTAAACCCTGGAAAATATGGTGGACTAAGTTAGTGAAGTACTAACTGGAAGGTCGGTTGTTTGGTGTTTTTGTTTTTTGGTCTTTTTGGAGGGGAAAAGGCAGGCAATTGGGGTTAAGTTACTTGCCCAAGGTCACACAGCTAGTAAATGTTACGTGTCTGAGGCTGGATTTGAACTCAGGTCTTCCTGACTCCAGGTGCTCTATTCACTGTGCCACCAAGCTGACCCAAGGAAGGTCAGTTTTAAGCACAAGTTCAAGACCAAACTGGGAGGAAGGAATCCTAGATCTGTTGTTAAGCCATTTTTTCAGTCATGTCCAACTCTCTGTGACCCCATTTGGGGTTTTCTTGGCAGGGACACTGGAACAGTCTGTCATTTCCTTCCTTAGCTCATTGTACAGATAAGGAATTAAGGTAAGCAGGGTGAAGTGACTTGCCCAGGGTCTCACACCTAGGAAGTGTCTGAGGACAGATTTGAACTCATGAAGATGAGTCTTCCTGACTCCAGGCCCAGCACTCTGTGCACTGTACCACCTAGCTGCCCTGCATCCTGGACCTACAATCTGCCATTTTCATAAGACCCCCTGAGCAAAGAATTCTGAAGTCAATCACAGATATCAGCTATCCATTCCCCAAAGGGATACAGCTGGAAACCAAGAAGAATTGGAAAGTTTTGTTCTGGACAAGGTCCATTCTTGGGGAGGAACAATACAATCTCACAAAGGGAAAATATCAACCGAGGTTAAGAAGAAAGAAAGGATTCTTATTGGGTTCTGCTGTGAGATTGCAAGATGTATCCCAGAGAATTTAGCCAGAAATGTTTACATCTCAATCAGTCTCACTCTTGGCATCACAGTGGCACAAGAGATGTTGCCATTCTCCACCCCCTTCTTACTCTGCTGTAAGCCTGGCCTTTATTCCTATCGCATCAAAACTGTGACGGTGGCTAGGAACAAGGTTTTTAACAGCAGATTTCATAGGGGAGGAAGAGCATAGAAAGGAAGGGAGAATCCTAAAGAAAACTGGATTATGGAGACATGAGCCCAGGCCAATACTCAGGCAGCAGGAGCCAACACAGGCATGTGGAGAACATGCTGCCCTTTACCATGGAAAAATCCTGGACTGGTTTATATGAATCACCCGATCCATCCCCCTGCCCCTAAGCTCATCCCATGCTATGGTCTCATCACCAGCTAAGGAACCCTTTAAATAGAAGATTCTATCACTAAGGCCACTCCTGGTATTTCTCCAGTGCAGACCTGAATGGAAACAGACTCCCTCACTCAGAGAAAAAGATCAATGGAAGGGAAGATCATAAAATCTTGAGGTAGCTAACTAGTGAAGGAGACAGAGCACTGGACTCAGGAATCAGAAAGATCTGAGTTCAAGTCCTGACTCATATACTTATTAACTGTATGACCCTGAGTGAGTCATTTAACTTCTCTTTGTTTCAGTTTCCTCAGCTGTAAAATGAAGAGGGGTTGGACTTGATGGACCACAAGGTCCCTTCTAGCTCAAAAGTGTCTAGTCTAACCCTGATCTAAGCAGGAATGTTCTTTACAAGATCTCTCAAAAGTGGTCTTCCAACTTGTACAGGAAGACCTCTAGGGATAGAGAATTCACTACTTCCCCATCTTAACTGCTAACAGCATCGGTTCTTTTTTGGGGTGGAGGAGGCTCAGGGTTAAGTGACTTGCCCAGGGTCACACACCTATTAAGTATCTGAGGTTAAATTTGAATTCAGGTTCTCCTGATGCCAGGACCGGTATTCTATCCACTGTGCCACCTTACTGCCCCAAACCATTCATTTCTACTATTAGAAAAATTTTCCTTAAACAGAGCTGAAAAGTACAATTCTCATCCATTGCTCCTAATTCTTCCCCCTTGGGCCAAAAAAGTCTAATCCTTTCTCTGCATGACAGAACCCTTGAGTGCTTGAAGGAAGCTATCATGTCTCTACATTAAATAGACCAGTCAAGGGGAAGAATGAGGCTAACTAGAAAACAGATGGGGATCAAGTAAAATCCTGAAGGAAACAAAGTGAAGGCCCCAAGAGGTCCCTGAGGTACAAGCAAGAAAGAATAGATTGTTCCTGACTTCCCCCTTCTCTAGGGTTTGCCTATCCTCTTGGGTAGACCAAAAGTTCCTCCTTTTGTCTCCTGGGGGTAGGGGAGGAGGGCACTGCTGCCTGCTCTTAACAATGGCCAGGGCTCTCAGAGGATAAAGCTGCCCCCTCTGACCCCTTCCCCATGGACGGCTTGGGCAATGGGCCTCTGGCCAAGAGGAGTACATCTTGTAAGGAAGTGTCTTGCTGCTCTCCATCCCACTGGGGGAATGCTACCCACTGGGGAGCCCTGTAGCCAAGCCCATGGGTGAGGGTTAGACAGCAAAGAGAGAGAGGAAAGGGACACCCAGGCCTTCTTGCCATCCTTGACTTCAGGCACAGAAGTCGACATGTTCTCTCTCTGACTAGGTCGAGAGATAGCTACTCTTCTAGCAGGGAATCTAACAGACCCTAAAGGAGTTCAATCTAGACCAGAGCTAGAGGAGGAAGGGGGGATGGAAGGACCATCACCACCTAGATTAGGAGCTTCCCAGAACCTACAGAAATTAAAACAAGTCCTCAAGGACTGTGGTTGTCACAGCATTCTGATGCTCTCAGTCAACACAGAACTCAGCTAAGACAAATCCTGCCTGTTTGGTCAGACTCTGGGAAAGAAAGCCTGTCCATTCTCTCAGCCCATGCCCAGGATCCAATCCACCCTCTAAGGGGAGAGGACATTCAGGCTGCCCTTTCCTCACAGGTCAGGCTTAAAGGCCTTCTCATTCCTCTCTGGAGTAGGGCTTTGAAGAGGAGGGTGGCACCCTCCCCAACTGGGAACATGGACAGGTCCCCCCCACCCATCACGCCTGAGAAGGTGACAGATGAGTGAAGAGACCCCAGGGGAGATGGAAAATCCCCCAGGTGACAGAGGATGGACAGTAACCTCAGGAGAAGACGCAAGACTTTTCTGGATGAATGACTCCAAGCCTAAGGCAATTCCTGGCTCCAGCTGGGAGGCGTCCTCTGTCCTCTGGCTCTGCAGGTTAGGAAGATCCAGGGCCCAGGCAGAGGGAGAGCAGGGGCACAGGGAAAGGGAAGAGGGAAGGAGAAATGAGAGGGAGAGATACAGAAAGAAAGAGAGAAAGACGGACATACATTCCATGAACAGTTAGCCCTTCCTCACGTGGCCTTGGTTCAAATCCAACAGTATAAAGTTATCTTGTTTGGAAGTTCCAGGGAAGAATATTCATAGCTGACAATTATACAATAATTTATGGTTCACAAACAAAGCACTTTGAACCTTTACCTCATACCATCAACTTTGTGAGGTAGAACTACATAGGTATTATTATCTCCACTTTACAAATGAGAAAGTTAAAGTTCAGAGAGGTAGAATAATCATAATGCCTAATATTCATATAAGACTTTAGGTTGACGAACATGCTTTACATATATAATTATAGTTTATTTTCACATCGTTCCTGGGAGGTAGGTACTATTATTACACCCATTTAACAGATAGGAAGCTGGACTTAAAATGACTCGTTCACAGACACAGCAGCTAGTGTTGAAGGCAGACCTGTCGAACCCAAATCTTTCCTGACTCCAAGTTCATCATTCTATCCTCTTTGGAAGGGGCAGGAAAGTACTATGAGCAGGATGGAGCTGAGGAGGGAGGAAGTCAGAGTGCCTAATTCAGACCCAGAAGTGATCCATAGTATTAGGTTAGTTGGGGTGGAAACCCTTATGTAAGTCCCAAGATATATGTCTGATAAAATATATTAAAATAGTCCCAGGATCAAAGATTACATGGATATTCCAGCCAGCTTTCTTCCTGTTCAATTATTAGAAAAGGGAAGGGGTCAGGTCTCTTTTAAACAGCTTTCCTCAGTGGCTTTTTTTTTCCTCTTGTGGGAACAAAATTGGATTCATGGCATAGTTCAGTGAAAACGTTATTACTCAGGCTTAGTTAAGAGTGCAGGAAATTAACTCGGCTCCTTCCATCTTGATTTCCTATCCTTGCTCATCCTTCATAGATCACAGGAGCTGGGGACCATGAGATCTTGATTGCTGGTAGGATCTAGGCTCCTGAAATCTCAGGACACACTTCTAAATCCACCCTCTGAATCCCTCTGGAGACCCTTCCAGGACTATTCAAATACTAGCAGTGCTTCTGGATGCACCCAGTAGGCTCTGCTCACTGCCTCCTGAGATGCTTCCTCCCTGTGACTCAGCTAGAGTATCCTTCCTTCCCCCGACCATCTACTTTGAACAACTTGAGCACCTCCCAGGTACTCCCCCCTGACTGAGGCTAAGGAAGCAGAATGCCTCCCTTCTTGTCAAAGGATATTTGGCTCTCAGGGGATGACTGAGGCTGAGGTCATCCTCCACTCCCTGTTCCACAGTTATCATACATATCCAAGCTGCTCCAGGAGTCTGACTGATACTATCACTACCTCAGCCCCACTCATAATTCCTGAGGGTACAGGGCTCCTGACAGGCTATCTCAAGAGTGGAGCCAGAATCAAGCTTTGCCCAGCACCAAGAACACAGTGTCACAGCTGACTGAAACAACTGTCACTGAGAGCAAGGTAGACACAGGTGTGACAACCAGTCCAGCTGCCATTTTACTATCCATACCTCTAGGAACAGATTTCCATTCAAATCAATCATGAGCACCTTCACAGCAATCACTCCCATACCACCATCCAGTCAGCCCCTTTGCCCAAGAAGCCTGTCTCTGACAGAGATGCTAAGCATCGCCCAGAAGGACTCAGTACTATCCACCTCTCACAATGTTGGCTCTAAACATTAGGGTTTACGTCTGGGACTGGGGACACCCTAGAACATTCCAAGTTACACCATTAACTTGTCACAGAGCTTTCAGCATTAACTTCAAACTGTATTACTCCTTTTGGTGGAAATCTTACTCCCTACTGTTCAAATAAAGGCAGCAAACTCTCTATAATATGGCATAATAATGCCAATTCACATTTCTCTAGTCCTTTATAGTTTACAAATCACTTTTCTCACAATCACCCTGTAAAAGTAGGTTTTCCAAATCACTATCACTTTACAAATGGGGAAAGCAAGTGCTAGAGAGGAAGGGCCTTTCCCAAGGGCATATAAATAATAATTGTTAGAGGTGGGACTCAATCCCAGCTATAAGGCTGAGGAATGCTGAGTTAATTTAAAATTCTGGTTAACAGAGAAATACGAGGTATCCCATATGTAGATCAGTAATCTTTAAGGAATTAAAACAGATATATTAACTTCACACTAAACCTACATGGAGAATAATTTCATCTTCTTTCAGGTATTTAGAAACCTTCATATATAAGAGAAACCCATGAGCTTTGAAATATCACACAGCTAGAAAGAGAGCATACTTTGGATATGGAGTTGGAAAGCTAAGATTCAAGGCTACAATACTTGTTAGTTGACCTTAGATGAGTCTCTTAATCTAAGCCTCAATTTTCTCAATTTTATGAGGGGTTTTTTTTTTTTGGAAGGGGAAAGGTAGGGCAATTGGGGTTAAGTGACTTGCCCAAGGTCACTTGGCTAGTTTTTGTTTTAAGTGTCTGAGGCCGGATTTTCTCAATTTTAAAATGAATCTAATAACATTTATACTATCTACCTCCAAGAACTGTTATGATGTTCAATTGTGATGATGGCTAGAAAGAGCTATACAAATGTGAACTGTTATTATTTATAGTTATTGATTGTCAACTATGGCTGCATAATGGTACTTAGTAATCCTGCTAGATTTTAGGGAGAAAATACCTTTTTCATAACAAACATAGGTAAATATTTTTTAGAATTTGTTGTAGAAAAGGCTTAGAGTACTACCTTGGAGTTTTAAGTATGGGTTATAAAATTCTATCTTTTTTCCCTTTTCAATAGAGAAATTTACACTTGTGCTCTGAAAAATTGGGTTATATGGGTAACTCCCCACCTCATAGATTTGTAGCACATTCTTGCTGGAAATTTTTATCATGAATTTTTTTAAAATAATAGGCATTAAAGAATTTATTGGATATGTTAGTTAATAGAGTTTTCTTGTTAGTAGAACATTGAACAGTTAGAGAACATATTGTATTTCTTCTTGACCCCAAAGTTCCTTTATTCAAGTTTCAACAACTCTCTCCCACCCCAACTCTAACATCTCATATTCCAACATCAAGTAAATGAATCTATGGTCCCTGGCTCCATCCTTTTCTTCCAACAAAAATGGCTACTATGGAGCAGAGGATAAATGTAACAAACTCTATGTAAATCAATCCCAATTCCCACACCCCATCCTTCTTTCTGGAGCCCAAAGCCATAGAACCCACCTCATTAGCTTTCTCAGGGGTCCCTTTTGGGGTTCCTTCTTCATGCTTGGGGGAAGATGAGGCTGGTGAGGAAGGCAGCCTTCGCTCCCGTTCCCAGTCACGATCCCTATGGATCAATTTGCTATTGGGCTCCTTCAGTGTTCTCTTGAGTTCATTGATGCTGGCCTGGTGTTTCAGCAGTACATCCTCTGGTTTATCTAAGAACTTTGGATGGAGAAAGCAAGGGAGTTAAAAAAGGAAAGTACCTCCGAACTACACTAGTTTTCCATTCCAAAAACAAGAAGCAAGGGACAGGGGAGATTGGAAAAGTCAGAAGCTGCAAGTGTCTGTGCCTGTCCACTTAGATGCTCACGCTCTCTGGGCGTGCGTGGGGAGGACAGAGGGAAGGATTCATGTGAACTGTCCCCCATGCCTGGAATATTTTCTATCTTCATCCCTACCTAGTGAAATAACCTCTCTTTCCTTCAAGTCTTAGCTCAGGTGCCATTTCCTCTATGAAGCATTCCCTGATCTCCTCAGTTAAAAGAGATATCTCCTTTCTCAAACAGGACTTACTTATGTAGTTATCCTTTACCCTGATCACATTTCACCTTATAACAGATACTTGCATAGCCATCTTGTTCCCTAAATTAGATTGTAAGCTCCTTGAGGAAAAGGTCTAGGACATTTTTCAAATATGTATCCTCTGTGCCTTGTCCATAACAAATGCTTTCTAAGGACCTTTTAAATCTAGCTACCAGGTGTAGGGAACACCAACTACAGCACTGTGGCCTGCGACCAGTAGTTAGGGAAAGAAACGGCCAAGGCATCTGACCACAGGCTGGCTTCAATGAGGCTGGGAGTAGTCACCTGCCTGCTGTGGGGTGGAACCTGGGGAAGAGGAGCAATCTACATTTATTTTCCATATCCTCAGCAGGCTTCATCTTCAAGGTTATTTAAGAATGCTCAATTCATCACAATCCCACTTCACTGGTTCCAAAAAAAAAAAAGTCAGCAGAAACAATCACAAGATCACAGACCTAGGGACCTGGCCTGAAAATACAGCTAGAGGCCTTTAGAGTTAGCCTCTGCAGCCATGGAAATATACTAGCAAGGATGATAATAGTAATTACTCTACATTTAGGTGGCACTTTATAATAAAAAAGTGCCTTATATACATTACTGAATTTGATCCACACAACAACTGTGTGAGGGAGAGGAGTTATTACTGTTACTATTATTAGTCCCATTTTACGGATGAGTAAACAGACTCAGAGAAGTAAAGTGACTTAATCAAAGTCATATATGATGGAAATGAAAATCAAACATAAATCTTCTAACTCCAACTCCAGACCACAATCTGTAAACATGAACTCTTCAGCTACTCTAAGCAGAACGGAAAAGTGGGCTCCCCAAGAGCAAACGTGACCTGCCTCAATGCTTCTGCCTTTCCACAGTAAGCCCACTGCCTCACTCCCAGAGCTAGCACTCCACAGGGATAGTGAATCCTCAGGGAAGCTTGGAAAATCAAATGCCTTGGTCATGCTCCTCTGAAGGAGCATCTCCTAGCTCCTCCCTCTACCATGGGACAGGACTCCTATCCCAGGCAGGGTAATGTCCACTAGGGTTATGGCGGCCAGCTGAACCCATGGGGCTTTAGAGTATCTGAGGTCTCTATCGGAGAATGAGGATCATATTCCCTCCCCTTCTAGCATCTTCAAACTTAACTTTTTCCAAGACATCCAAAAGACAAGCATAGTTTGGCAGTGAACATACTATGAAGGGGCTGGGTTTGGATGGCAAGCAGAAGAGCTGGTTCTGGCTGGGGAAGTAGGAGTCAAAAGAAAGAATAAGGAAAGGAGAAAATAAAGGAAGGAAGAAAAAGAGAAAGGAAGAGGAAAGATGAAGAAAGAAAAAGAGGAAAATAAGAGAAATGAAGAAGAGGAAAAAGGAAGAAGGGAGAGGAAGAAATGGATAAGATGAAGGAATAAGAAGGAAGAGGGTGAGAACTTTACTGAGTAATAAACTCATGAGGGCAGAAAGCAGGCAGACAGCGCAACGATGAGCCCCTTTCCCAGGAATATGAATGACTCCCAACACAAGGGCAAAGAAGATGAGGACCAGCGATGGCATGTGGGGTGTCCTGGAATGGGAGGGCGTGGGCCTGAGATGAAGGCAGAATGGCACATGGCAGAGGGTGGGTGGCAGACAAATGGACCAGAAGGAGCAGGGGGGAATGATGCAGTCAGTACCTCCTGCTTGTGCCTCGGCGTGGTTTCCTGCTCCGGCTAGCAGTACATGGTGAGGGAGGAACCAGTAGGGTCAGTAGGAGGGATTACATTAGAGTCTAATGATTAGATACATCTAGATTCAGGACCAGTGGGGTGGTGAGGTAGGGAAGGGGGGGGAACTAGATCACTGAAGGAACCTTAAGCTGGGACTCTCAATAATATTATTGGGCGGACAGAGTGGGAAGCATGTTCATTTACTTATAAATGTCATGTCTATATATACATACAGCTGTGGTATGTGTGTATATTAATGAGGCATGTGTATATACAGATGTTGTGCCCGAAGACGTAGGTTGTTTCATATATGTGCATATACTCTGGACACACAGTGTTCTACGTTTGAATCCAAGTATGTGTGTGTGCATGTGACACATCACTACAAAGTAAAAGAGACAGATTCTTAGGCACCCACAAGCATAGGCTCCTTCTCTGAGTCAGTTAGAGACTACATCCTTAGGCCACTGGGGAAGGACTTGCTTATAAGTCACAAGAGAACACAGATCTCCTGCCTTGATAGTCTTGCCTCATGGCTGCCCCCAATGGGTGTGACCTCTTTGGCCACAAGCTTCAGTTTGTTGGGGGTTTTGGGAAAAATGAAATAATATACCTGTTTGGAAGGGTGGCAGCAAGCAAATGTGTCCTTTGAGGGAACTTCCCTGAAAGGCTGTGTCCATGTAGGACACAGGAGACCTTTCTGAGTTCCAGGCAAAGCCTACTCAGGTCTGAGAAACCCATGTCTGTGGCCCCAGTATTCCAGTTATGGGCTTCAGACAACAGTGATGCCATCAGAGAATCTGTGTGGGCAGGTCAGGCTTGTATGACAAGCTGCCATTACTAATTTAATCTTTATAGTCTTTTTTAAAAAATTCAAATAGTGCTGATTACATGGTTTTATTTCAAGTTTTAGTCCTTATTTGTATATATTTATTAAGCCTGACATTAAAGTTCAGAACCAAAAATAGCAACTTTTTAAAAACATATCACATGTGTGAGTTCCTGTAAGCACATCAATATAATGGTTTAAGGCAACTGTGTCTTCTTGGCAGAGATGTCAGTATGTTAAGTGTGTAGAAAGGCCTCTTCATGCAAGGGGTCATGGATGTGACATCTAAAGGTATGGGCATGCATAGAATATGCTCAGGAAAATGGGAGCCTATGTGCTTTGCAAATGTGTGTGTACACCTCTCCATGCACATGAAAGCCCCTCTCCTTTCTCAGGGGCACAGGCCTGTATGGGTATAATCACATACATAGCCCACCCACAGGCAGAGATGTACCTTGGTAGAGGTGAGGGAAGCAGTTCATGCTGCCTTTCATGAGGAAACAGAAAGGGCAGGTCATGGGGTGCACACACGTCCCACCCTAGATACATGACGAGGACCTTTGGCCCCCACAAACCAAAGCTGAGGACACCCAGGCACCCAGTATGTATTTCAGGTACTCTTGTCTCTAGGGAGGGAAAAGCCCAAGGTTCTCTTGCACCCAGGGGTGGAGTGAAGAAAGGCTTGAAAGTTTCATACCTTCAGCTCTTTGATCTTGGTGGGGGTTCGGAGCTCTCCTTCCTCCGACTCTGACTTTCTCCTCCCACCGCCATAGTCTCTGTCTTCTTCAGACTTCTCAGCCTCTGACCCCACATCATGATTCTCACTGACAGAGGCTGGGCGAGAAAATTCTGCTGGGGGATGATGGCAGGGAGGTAAAGAAGGGAGAATGGGCCAGTACAAAAGGTCAGGACTAGGACAGCTCCTAGGCAAGGGAGTCAGGCACACCTTAAGGAGACCCTGCTGGCTGCCCACTCCATTAATTCACTCAATTCTGGGCTCTGGGCTCACTCTGGTCCAGGCAGATATCTTATCAATGACCCTGCTCCTCCCTTTCTACCATTTTCTCAGGAAATAAAAATCAATTCAACCTTAAGCACTGCTTTTGGGAAGGGCAGGACTCCTTATTGCCTGTGACTGACATTCTGACTTCCTAGACCAGGCATTGTTAACTTGGGTTCCATGAACTTTTTGTAAAAATTTGTTTTCTTTATAAGTATATTGCAACATGGTTTCCTTCGAAATTCTATTTTTTTTTATTTCATGCACTTTAAATATTATTCTAAGAAGGGGTCTGGGCATGGTGGTACACCCCTGACACTAGGCAGGGCTAAGGCTGGAAGCTGAGCTCAGGGGGACTAAATGAAAGAGAGCTAAAGTCACTTGGGTGCCCTGATCTGGGCACCAATATGGTTAAGTCCCCAGCCTGGAAGGGTGTAGCACAGGGATCAGGCTACCTAAGGAGGGGCCAACCAGCCTAGGTTAGAACAGGAGCAGGTCAAAGTTTCCAGGCCAGTCAGCAGTGGAATCAGGCCTGTGAGTGACTGCTGCACCTCCAGGTAGACAAGATAAAAAGTCCTAGTCACTAAAAAATGGGGAGGAGGCTATAGGCTTTACCAGCTTGCCAAAGGGGTCCATGGCATGAGATAGTTCAAGAATCCCTTTGTTATTATTGTTGTTTGGCTATGTCCAGCTCTTTGTGACCCAATTTGGAATTTTCTTGACAAAGATAGTGGGGTGGTTTGCCATTTCCTTCTCCAGTTCATTTTACAGATGAGGAAACTGAGGCAAACAGGGTTGAGTGACTTGCCCAGGGTCACAGAGCCAGGAAGTATCTGAGGCCAGATTTGAATTCAGGTGTTTCTGATTCCAGGCCCAGCACTCTACCCACTGTGCTACCTAGCTTCCCCAAGAACCCCTAGCCTAGACCAAAATTACTTTCTTTGGTCACCACACCCATCTATCTCCCTCATATCCATCTATATTATTCCTCTCCAACTCTACCCTCCCCATTGCGCCAGCCTATATATTTCCAGCTGATCATACATTGCTCCCTAGTATACATTCTATGTTCCAGCCAAATGAGCCTATTTGCAGTAAAAAAGATTTTCATCATTCGTCATCATGCCTCTGCACAGGCCATTCCCCATGCCAGGAATGCCTCTTAGAACCACTAAGATTGCTTTGAGATTCAGTCTCAGACCCCTCATGGGTCTTGACTTTGGGTGTCAATCACTTGATAACCTGTCCCAGAGGCATTTACTTTTGAACAGAGGCCCCCAGGTGGCCAAAAAGCTTCCCAAACCCAAAAGGCTATAATATGCTCTAATGCATAGATGAGGAGCAATGGAATCATTCTTGGGTTAGGCTGGTACCATTGACTGACTACCCACCCTTCATTCAGATGCCCAAGTGCCTCCCAAATTTGGGGCATACCTCCATCGAGGCTTCGGGACATGGTGTACCGTTTGCTGGAGGATCTCTCAAAGAAGGGTGCAGGCCTGTCAATGAGGGCACTGGCCTGCCGGGTCTGTGCCTGTGTCCTCCCACTGTATCGGAACTTGGAGCCCATCACCAGGAAGCCCTTGGGTGGAGGCTCAGGAGATACTAGCCTGTATTGGGAACATGGGTTAGGGTTGGGAGGGTACAAGGATCACAAGAAGAGCCTAAAGTTACAAAGAGAAAGTACATGCTATCTTGTTATATTCTAGTTACCTGTGCCTGTATCTATAAAGTCCTAAAAAGTTCCATAAAAGGAAGAATCAAACCTTCTCTAAATTTTGTCTTTCATGCAATAAAGAGCTCAGTGCTCTGTATCCAGCAGACACTTAATCCTAAAACCTCTTGGCTGGAGCGGAACTTTAGCAGAATTCTTTAGCCTAGCTTTTCCTAAACCCATTTGAGGGAAATGGTGCTCCCAGAATACAATTTTAATACTAACAATATTCTGTCAAATATTAAACATGAAATTATGTGAATATCCAAAAATATAACTTGATGGAAACTGGGTCAAATTTCTTCTATTTCACCCCAGAATTTTCCTGATTCTTCCAAGGTCACATAGGGGAGAACTAAACTCCCAAGCCCTTGTGAACCAGCTTGTAAGTGTGCATGAATATATTTTAAGCTCTGCTATTACCCAATGTTCTACAGTCAAATGAGTCTATTAAGCATTGATTTAGTCTAGCCTCTTCATTTAGAAGGAAGGAAATTGAGGTCCAAAAAGGGAGAAGAAATATGTCCAAGGTCAACAGCAGAGCCAGGAAATGAACCTGGACCTCCCAACTCCCAAGTTCAATTGGCTGTTTCCCTGAATCAGTATAAGGGAGGAGGCAAAGGGAGGAACTTCCATGTGTGCTAGGTGAGCGGGGATGTCTGGGGGGCAAGAGGCCCTTTCCTGGATCTACCAAAGTCTTGGTTGCATTTGCCCCATCTTGCCCTGCCCTGCCCAGTTATGTCCTGCTCACCTGAAGAACGTGTGATGCTCAATGCAGACCTTCCAAAGTCTCTTAGCTGACCGGTGGTTGGGGAGCTTAAAGCCGATGGTACTCTCAAACTGCTCATACTAGGACACCAGGGAAGGGAGGATGAGTGGCATGGCCCTGACCCACTCTCCCCACCCTTTTTTTCCCTTATCAGACCCTCCTTCCCCCCAAGTCTTCTCTCTCCACTTAGCCAAACTCTGACCCTATGCTTCTAGGGCCTACTTTCTCTAAGGAATCTTCTCTACTATTCCTTTCAGGGAAAGGATCTAGCGAACTTTAACCTGGAGAAGAAAAGGGGAAAGGATGGGGAACTCGATCATTATCTTCAAGTATCTGAAGGGACATCAAGAACAAGGTGGGGTTACACTTCTGCTTGGTCTTGAAGGGAAGAATTAAGCACACAACGTGTAAATTGCAGAAAGGCAGATTTCAGATGGACTTAAGCAAAAACTCTAACAACTACATCTGGGTCAAAAGTTGGAAGGACTCATGAATAGTGAGTTCTCCAGCCATAGAGATCCTTAAGAAGAGGCCAGATGACTACCTATTAGGGAGGCTGTGGTGCCCTCTGAGGTCTCTCCTACACCAGATTTCATGAACTAGAGTCAAAGGTAAAGAAAACTCACCTCCCCTGGACGTATCTTGATGTAGAAATTACTCCTTTTATAGGAAATCTTAAGGATCTTGGGCCAGGCAAATCGGTTGATCCGTAGACGGTCTCTGTAGATCAACAGGCCGTTAGCACAGACTCCGAGCATGATGTCAATACCTTCTGAGTCCTAGGGGAGGAGAAAAGAGAGGAGAGAAGGAAAAGGGAGGTAAGAAAGTAGCAGTTAGGTGGGAAGGGGGTAAGGGAGACCAGCCATAAGGTCCTGGGCCATACAGATATAGGGTGCTTTGGGTATAAGCTATGCCTGGAGACTCCAGCCTGAGCCTAGGATGATCTGTCTCTATCTGCCCCAGAGATACCTACAGAATTAGAGGCAGCCTGTTGGGGATCCTCTTATCCAAAATCCTATTGGGGGAGGCCCAAGGTACCAGGCAGAAGGTACCTCTGGCTCTAAAGGAGCAAGGCCAAAGTTCACAGGACATACCATGTGGCAGGCATCTGTTCCATAAGCAGTACCTGGGAAGGTGCTTATATGTAAAGGAACCATTTGTACCTCAGAATATGAAGACCTAGGTTTATCATCCATTCAGAGCATATACGTCAAACAAGAAGAAACACTAAGCACACCCTGAAGCCAATTCCAACAGAAGAGGGCTGAGTCCAACTTAGTAAGAGGGCCAGTCTAACCCTACCTAAGTCAGAAAGCCAGTCCCCTTTCCTTCTCATCCAGACCATTATACCAACCTTCTAAACACTCTCCCTGCTTCTAGTTGCTAAGTCATCCTGTTCATTCTGCCTTATTGAGTTTTCTAAAGCCCAGTTCTTTTCACATCATTCTCCTGCTCAGAATCTTTCAATTGTTTCCAATTGCCTACAGAATCAAGTCCAAATTTCTTGGCTTAGCACTCTAGCTGCAATCTAGATTTCCAGTCACATCTCCCACTAAATTCCCTCCATGACTCCGGAATTCCAGGTGGGTTCCCTCTGAAGCAAATCCTCCATGTTTCAGCCTCACTGCCTTTGCTCACTCTCTCCCCCTCTGCTTATCTAAATCCTACTCAAATGACATCCCCTCCAGAAAGCCTCCTCTGGTCCCATTAAGCTCAGTAGGTCTCCATGAAATCCTGCAACCTTGACTGTCTGTACCATTGACATCTACCATAGAGGGCAGAAACTAAATCTTAGTTTTCTCTGTCTATGAAAAATACTGTCACAGGAGAAGATTAACTCCTTCCTGATGACTGGATTGGTCAGGCGAGTTCTGGGGCACTGATTCCCAAGCCCAAATAGTGAGTACCTCATTACCCAGCCTTCAGTGGATACCTTGGCATGATGTAGGTCCACTCCATACATGGACAGCTTCTTGGCATTCTCAAGGAAGTGGATTTCAGCTTCTCCAGGAGTCATGCCCCTGTGGGGAAAGAGGGTACACAGTGAGCCGGGAAAGGCCAGAGCCTAAGAGAGGTATCAATCTAGTCCACACCTGGAGTGTTGTGCTCAGCTCTGGGGCTACAGTTCACAAAGTACACTGACAGTCTGAATGAAACGTAGCCAGAAGAGCATAACCAAGATGGGCAGTGGCCTGGGGGCCATGTCATATGAGGAATGGCTGAAGAAACTAAAGGAAGCTTATTTTGGAAAAGAAAAAACCCCAGGGACCCAGGATAGCTGTCTTCAAATATCTGAAGGGGTATCATACATAAGAAACTCACATTTGTACAGCTTGGCCACAGGGGACAGGTCTAAGAGTAATGTGTATACCTTAAAAGGAAAAAACCTCACCCTATGGAAGAAGTTAAGCCCTTAATAATCAGGACTGCTTACACAACACTTGCAACAATGTAAGTGGGAAGAATAATAACAAAAATACCCAAACTGAAGGCTGGGTAATTATGACAATCAGGCTTAGCCCTAAAGATGAGATGAGAACACTCCACCCACCCCCTTCTTTGCAGAGGTGGAGAGACTATAGATGTGCATAGAATGCTGAATTGTTGGTTAGTTTTAAGGATTTTTTTCCTTTTTTCTTCTTTGTTATAAGAGATGGTTTTGTGGGAGGAGGGATAAGAAAACGGAATATACTGGGAAATGAGTATGATGTCAAAACAAAAGATATCAAGTTTTTTCAAAGAAAAGAATAGATATGCTGCATGTTTTTCTTTCACCTTTTTCGTTAACACAAATAATGTTACCATGAACACCTTGGCACATATAGGCCTTTGCTTGTCAATAACTTCCTAAGTCCCAGAAATGGATTTTCGGGGTCACAGGGTAAGAATAATTTAGTCATATTCCTGCATAACTGCAAACTGTTTTCTGGAAGGGGTGAACTGATTTACACATCCTCTAGCAATGTTCTTACATATCTGTCTCTTCCCATAACCTCTCCAATAATGAGTTTTTATATTTTTTAAAAACATATGTATCAGCTTGGTAGCTATAAGGGGACACTTTAGGGTTTCATTTCCAAGATCATTTGGATTTTTTTGAGATGGTAACTGGTAGTTTCTGTTTCTTCTTTGGAAAACTGTTCCTACCCTTGGAATATTTATTTGTCTACTATTTTTGTGAATTTGTATATCAAATTTGTATCAGTTATTAAATGAAAGATTCTTTTAATCAATCTGTATCTGTTCCCCTGGTTGTGGCTACAACAATTTATATAAAAGTGCTTTAAACTTTTATGACTGTCTACTTTGACTTTTAGGATCTCTTTTATCCCATATGTGGTTACTAATTTTTCCCCTCTCCACAACTATTAAAAATCTCTTTCCTTCTCCCCTAAGTTTTATACTGACTTTATCTATTTGAATCCTTTGTGGTATAGACATAAGATGCTGATCAAAATGTACTCTCTACCAGACTGCTTCCCCTTTTTTCCAGAGGTTCTCTTTGAATGGAGTCACTTCACCTGGGGCTCATTCTTGGCTTTATCAGACACTAGACTGCCACTGGTATTTGTTCCTAAGTCTTGCTATTTTAGTCTGCTCCATCTATTAACTTTTCTGCTTTTGAAATGCAGCATGAGAGCTATTATAATGACTGCTTTCTCATAAGATCTAATAACACTAAGCCTCCCTTACTCATTCCTTTTTGTAATTCTAGGGATAGGGATTAGACCTAGGGCTTCAATGATACAGGAAACTCCCAGATTAGGGAACTCCCTCTATCAGTGTAGACTGGCACCTTCTCTGCAATTTACAATCTTAGAGTTAGGTGCCTGGAGTACTTTGAATGACTAAGTCATTTTGACTACTATAAATATACAAATTAAAAATAAAGGACATAATGAGAAAAGATGCTATCTGCATCCAGAGAAAGAACTGATAAATAGATGTATAGAATAATTTTCTGTACATATACCTACTTATTTCTAATGGTATCCATCTCGGGTGGGGGGGGAGGAAGAAAAAAAGGCATTTATATGATAACTTAATAGAATAGAAAGTTGTGCATAATAGATTTGCAGTTTCATGTGCAATTATCTTTTTTTTATTATATTGTGTTATGGAAATGCTTATTTTATTTCACAAATTAAAAATAAAATTAAATTTTTAAATAATAGGAAAAAAGTTAAATGACCTGCCCAAGGTCACATAGTCAATATGTGTCGAAGATGAATCTTGAACTTTGAGTCTTCCTGTCTTTAAAGTTAGCTCTCTGTGTACTAATACCACATGGCCTCTCTTCTTGTCATTATATTCCTTGAAATTCTTGACCTTTTATTCCTCTAAATGAATTTTAGTATTTTGTATATTTACATCAAGTTGTTTGGCATAGCACTAAATCTAAAATTTGGGACATTAGCAGGACCTAGCCATAGATCTAGAATCATTCTTTAATTATTTTGGTTTTTTATTTACGTAAAAATGATCCTGTAGTTGTATTCATGTAAATCTTTATATATGCCCAATGCTTGGAGAACTGCTGAATAAATTATGGCACATGAATGTAATAGAATATTCCTACACCATAAGAAATTACGAGCATAAAGAATTCAGTGAAAGAAGCAAAAGGAGATATATTTGAAACACGGTAGACAATGTAGATTAATCTTCTAAGCTATGCTTAAACTCAGCTTTTTTTGGGGGGGGGGGGGGCAATCTAGGTTAAGTGATTTGCACAGGGTCACACAGCCAGTCAGTGTCTGAGACCACATTTGAACTCAGGTCCTCTTGATTTCAGGGCCGGTGCTCTACCCATTGTACTACCTAGCTTTTCCTTAAACATGATTTTGGCAGATGTAGAAGACACTGACAACTATAGAAACTGATGAAGGAATCTGTGAAAAGGTATATAAATGAATCAAGTGGAAAAGTCCAATGCCATGTGGTCCATGGTGATGGTATTTTTTAGTAGCATCTCCACTAGGATTTGGCTAAAACTAAGAATTTCCTCTCCAAAAAAAGATAAGGTTGAAAGGAGTCTATGATACTTTTTTTATATTAAGAAATAATCTTGGGTGGCTAGGTGGTGCAGTGAATAGAGCACTGGCCCTGAAGTCAGGAGAACCTGAGTTCAAATCCAGCCTCAGACACTTAACACAAAAACTAGCCATGTGACCTTGGGCAAGTCACTTAACCCCAGTTGCCCTCCAAAGAACAAAAAAATAAAAAAGAAAGAAAGAATCAAGGATTCCTCCACTCTTCAACACACTGCCAAAGGGGCCTACAGCACACACAAAAAAGATTCAGAACCCATGATCTCTTCTAGAGGGAATTCCTGCATAAGGTAAGGAAATAGATTAGTACAGGCACAGAGCACGATGTCATTATCTTCCTAGTCCTAGGAGAAGAGAGGAGAAATGAGAAAGGAAGTAAGGGGGATAAAGAAGGTAAGAGAGAGAGGTAATTAGAGAGAAGCAAATAGTATAGTGCAGAGAGCATTGAACGTGGGAGTCAGAGGGCCTGGGTTTGAATACCAGCCCTGATGCTTACTGGTTGTGTGTTCCTTGCCTCTCCGGGCCTCATTGCTGAGGTCACTTCTAACTCAGATGTTTTATTATTCCACAGCCTTCCCCAGGTCTGAGGCCAGGTAACTAATAGAGCAAAAGCAGAGAGCATGGCTCCCCAGGCTCCCAGGTGGGAGTGGGCTATGGCAGGCTTACCTATAAGTCTTGTGCAGCTCCATGATTCTCTCCTCCAGCTCTTTGGTCTGGTTGGGGGCAAAGCGGAGCTCACTGACATAGTTGCCCACGTGTTCCTCAGCATCAAAGTCTCCTAGCTCGGCCTGAACGGCGTAGGAGCCCAGCAACGCATGTGTGACAAAGGAGCAGGGCAGCCGGCCGGTGATGATGTCTGCCCTCAGCTGCAGACACAGGTAGTATCTGTAGGCAGCAGGAAGAGTGTGCTATGGAAGTGTAGCGTCCTTGCACAGAGTTTCAGGACAGGGGGGGCTCTAAGTAACAAGCCCATGGCATGGGATATTCTAGGGTGAAGGCGGCCTTCTAGGTGCCTCCCAGGATAATCCCAGACACAGCCAGATGGACTATAAGGGCCAAGGAAGGTCAAGTCCATTTAAGTCCAGTCAGAAGGCCATGTCTTCACTCACTACCCAGGGCCTCCTAACTACCTCAGGGACATAGAATATTATAGCTGGAAGAGATCAGAGGGAATATCTTCCCTGAACTTTTCATTTCTAGGTGAGACCCAGAGAGGGAAAGAGATTTACTCAGGATCTGATATAGTGCTGTTCTCCTGACGCCATGTTCAGGACACTTTCTACCACACCACATTTCTAGTCTCTCTTAATCACCTCCAACCAGTACATCTCCTATACTCCACACTTGCTCATTTGTACCAGGACCTCCTCTGGTCCCTAATGGTTCCTTACCCAGAAGGGCTTAGTGCCTGGAAGACAAAAATCAATCAAAATTCTTCAGTGGATTAAATGGGAAAATGGCCACCAAGTGATTTGCAAACCTTCAAGTGCTATATTGATGTCAACATGACACAGTGGGCTAGAGCACTGGACTTAAAGTTGAGATGGTTTGGATTCAAATCCCATCCCAGACCCTTATTGGCATTGTATCTGAGCAAACTACTTAACCTCAACATCTTCATCTGCAAATGGAGGATAATAGCACCTGCTGCACAGAGTTGTTCTGAGGATCAAATGAGATAATGCATCTAAATTGCTTGGCAAAACTTAAAGTGATGTATCAATGTCACCTATCCAAGCTCCATACGTGAGGTGCTAATAATAGTAAAAAAAAAAAATAGCTAGCATTTACATAGTGCTTTAAGATTTGCAAAGTGCTTTCCACATTTTATATCATTCGATCATCACAACAACCCTGGGAAGTAGGTGCTATTATTATCCCCATTTTACAGATGGAGAAACTGAGGTTGAGAAGGCTTAAATGACTTGCCCAGAATCACTCACCTAGCAGATATGTGAGGCAGAATTCAAACTCAGGTCTTACTCACTCTGAATCTAGTACTTAATCCAATTTGTCAACTAGCTGCCCCCAAGATACTAGCACCATAGTCTCTGGGGGCCCAGAGACCAAACAACATTGCTGGTATCCTCAGGTTGGGACAAGTGATTCTGAAGGTGGTATGGCCCAAGTCAAGGCCATGGTGGTTACTTTCTTTTTTGTTTGTTTGTTTTTTGGAGGGCAATTGGGGTTAAGTGACTTGCCCGAGGTCACACAACTGGTTTTTGTGTTAAGTGTCTGAGGCCGGATTTGAACTCAGGTCCTCCTGACTCCAGGGCCGATGCTCTATTCACTGCACCACCTAGCTGCCCCTATGGTGGTTACTTTCACAGGGGATAATGAGCTGATGTAGAATGACTCCAGTGTCATTTGTGATGCTGTCTTGCCAATGTCTCTGAGCCTGTTATAAGGTCAGCAAATGAACCTGAGGGGAGCCATCAGCACTGTTCTCAGCACACTGGCCAAGTATTGTATCTGTATCTCTGAAACCTAAAGTTCAGGGTCAGACACTTACTTAGCTGTGTGACTCTGGGCAAATCAACTAGCCTCTGAGTCTTAGTTTCCTTAAGTGTGAGGAGGGTCTGGACTCAAGGACTGCTAAGGTATCTCCAGTTCTAAATGGATGATCCTATGGGTCCATGTGGTTCCCCAAGGTCAGGAGGGGCAAGTCTGGCTTGAAGATCATAGGAACTGAAGTTGGAATGGTACCATAGATATAACTCAGTACGGCTCTCACTTACAAATGGGAAAACTGAGACCTAGAGTGACCAGGGAGCAGATGGGGCTGTGGCCAGATGATTTATTTCCCAGGAACCCTCTTACTCCAATTCCCTTGATGTCCCTCTGGCCCCTATCCTCCTCCCCATCTCCTGCCAAGGTAAATGAGTCATTATCTAAAGACATACAATAGTACCAGGCTTGACATTAGGTTTGAGTCTTGACTTGTATACTTACTAGCTGTGTGACCTTAGACAAGTCCCTTCCTCTCCCTGGCTGCTATGTTACCTCTACTATAAAATCAGGTGGTTACACCAGATGTTCTCTAAGGTTCTAGCTCTGACATTCTGAGCCCGAGTTGCCCTGTGATGAGTACCTCCCACATAAACAGTCTGCCCTCTGCCTGCCTTGCTCTCATCTAGTAACTTTTCTCTGAACATTTCTACCTTCACAAACTGACATCCACATTGGTCCCTATGTGAGCACACACATACTCAAGGTCACAAGATCACAGGGCCACATGCATCCCCTCCCATGCATACCCATCGTCCAGGCTGTGGGCACATGTATTTAAACAAAGGTTTGCTCACAGCCAGTTGTCTCTGGAACTGCCCAAGAAAGACCACCTGACCTCTCACCTTGTGATGTCTTCTGTGAGCTGGGCTGGATCCGGAGGATAGAATTTGACTGTGAAGGCAAAATTCCAGTGGCCACCTGCAGGGAGGAGACAAGCAGGGATCAGAAATGTCCCCATTACTGTGGATGGCTCAGTCACACTTATACCACTCCATGCACAACACCTGCTTTTAATGTTTCAATGTGACCTCATGTATATCATGTCACAACAATCCAATTAGGAAGGCAGGGCAGGACTTTGTTATGCCCATTTTATAGATGTGAGAACTGAGACCAAGAGGTATTTGCTCAACATCGCACAGGGATAGGCTGGAGTGTATAAAGAGAAGGGAACCAGGATGGGGAGGAGACACCAAATCAAGCTGAAGGAGGACCTGCTGAAGGAACCAAAGATGTCCTTTCCTGGAAAAGAGAAGCCTTAAATGAGATGGAGCTGCAGCCTGACAGTATATGATGGGTTGTCATAGGGAAGAGACATATGTGGCCCCTGAGAGCAGTGTGAGGAAGCAGTGGAAGTATACTTCAGTCCAATATAAAGAAGATCATTCTAATGATCAGAGCTGTCCAATGATGAAACAGACTGCTCCAGGGGGTAGTGAGTTTCACATCACTAGACATGTACAATCAGAGCCTACCTGAGTACCCGCTAGTATGGTACGGTATTAGAGAAACAGTCCTAGCCTTGGAGTTAGGACATCTGGGTTTGAATCCCAGTTCTGATACCTACTTGCTATATGACACTGGGCAAATCAATTCTCCTCTTGAGCCTCAGTTTCCTCATCTGTAAAAATACCATTTGTGTGGGGCAGCTAGGTGGCGCAGTGAATAGAGCACCGGTCCTGGAGTCAGGAGGACCTGAGTTCAAATTCAGCCTCAGACACTTAACACAAAAACTAGCCATGTAACCTTGGGCAAGTCACTTAACCCCAATTGCCCTTCCTTCCCCCCTCCAAAAAAAAAAGCAAAAAAAAAAATACCACTTATGTTATATGCCTTACTGGGTTATTTGTGGTGAAAATGCTTCGTAAACCTTCAAGTGTTAAAGAAATGTGAATGATTATTATTGTTAGGAACACTGTAGAAGGAATGCTTGAGGGTGGAGTAGTTAACTTTTAAGGTCCCTTCTAATTCTAAGACTCTGAATCCTGCCTCCTCCAAGAAACCATCTCTGATTTCTGCATCTCCCTGCAGCAGCTCCCTCTTACAGCTCAGGATCAAAAACTGATTCTCTGTTGTTGTGTCTTGCACTCCAGCCCAGACATTTTTGAACTGTTATGTTTTCTAAGATGGATTGGAACGTCTCCAGAGTAGCTAGGAGCCCCAGGTGGGACCTATAGACAGGCCCTAATAAATCTCTTTGGACCATAGGAACCAAAAAGAACAATCCTTCCAAACTCCCCCAACCCCCATCCATGAGTGATAGCTAACATCTCCTGCCTGTCTCCCAGTTGTCATGGAAACAGGCTCAGCTACAGTTTCCTAGCCAAAGGAGTAGGGAGCTAGGGGGCTTATCTCTCCATAGACTAAGAAGCTAAAGGTGGAGAGAAAAGAGGGCACAGGCATTTTGCCACCAAGCCTACCCATCCCCTCTCACCCAGAAGGGCCTCCCTCGCCCCATCTGTCCAAAGAGTCTGGCCTAGCCCCCACAACATGGCAACTCCCTCTGAGGTAAGGGGGTTCTTTCTGAGACTACAGATTCATAGAATATTCTAGTCAGAAGGAGTCTTAGAGATCATCTTGACCAATAATTACAGAGAAACTAAGGCCCAGGGAAAGGAAATGACTTGTCCAGGGTCACACCAATAAATAGTTGAGATAGGAATTGAATACATATCTTCTAACACTACATTTGGGGCTATTTTTACTATCAGCCTCTATCCTGTGCCATGTAGTGGTATAGCACTAGCCAGGGGTGGGGAACCAGCAGCCTTGAGGCCACATGTGGCCCTCTAGGACCTCAAGTGTGAATCCAAACTTCACAATTCAGTCAAGGGGCCACACTGAGGACCTAGAAGGACACATGTGGCCTCAAGGTTGCCAGCTCCCCACCCCTGCAAGACAGAATAAGAAGACCTGAGTTTTAATTCCAACTTCCCCAATTTACAATGCGACCTTGGGCAAATATCTTACCATCTTTGGGCCTCTGTCTTCTATAAAATAAGAAACTAGGCCAGATGATAATGTCTAAGCCTCTGGCAGTCTGTGCTTTAAGAATGACTTTGATTTCTCCCTGGTGGAACCAGAGTCTCTCCTGCCTCCGCATAATAAAGATAATAATGAGAGTTCTCGCTTCGATAGTGTCTTAAAATCTGCAAAGCACTTTACTCACCATAATCCAAAGAGGCAGGAAGCAAGCATGGCTATCTGAATTTTATAGATGAGGGAGCTGAATCTCACAGAAGTGAACTGATTTATACAGTATCATTCCTATTTGGTAGAAGGGATGGAAGTAGGATTTGAACTCAGGACTGATCCCCAGACTAAAGCTTTTTTCGAATGTGGCATCTGAATCTGTGTTACACACAAAGCTTGATCAGACAGAATCTAGGTCAAAAGTGCCTTCAATTAACCAGGAATGTTTCCCTGTATTCCTCTATGTAGAATTGGGAAGATGACAAGAAAACAGACCTGGTTGAAAGAGTGACCCTTGAAGTAAACTAGAATTCATAGAATCATAGAATACCACAGCTAGGATTATAGTTCTAGAGCTGGAAGTGACCTTGGAGGTCATCCAGTTTAACCCTCTCATTTTACAGGTGAAGAGGTTAAGTCACCTGCCCAAAGTGACAAAGGCAGTCAGTGGCAGAGCCATAATTTGAACCCAAGTCCTGACTCCAAAACCAATGCTCTTTCCAGCTAGAAAGGACCTTAGAGGCTGGTCAAGTCCAACTGTCTCATTTTACAGAGGAGGAAGCTAAAGCAGAGATAAGACTTACCCAGGGTCTCACAGCCAGTTAGCAGGACAGTCAGGAGTTGGGTATTATCTCCTAGCTTCAGAGTAAAGGTTCTATCAGGACTTCAAGGGAGTAGGGGGAGAGTAGTGAAGGGGAAGGGTTCCTACCCTGTGACAACTGTTATCCCCCTCTTCTATATAGGGTCAGGCAAGGAGAGCTCTCATTCAGAATGAGCCCAAAACCCTGCTAGATTCTCTAGTTCCAGAAAGACTGACTGGTCTGGACCCCTGTAGCGGCCCTGTTGACCCCAAGGGTCTGAGCAGCAGGAGGAACATTGGTAACCACCTCTTCCTTTCTGGATACTCTGCTCCCTTGGATTCCACAATTCAACCCTCTCTAATTCTCTAACTACCTATGTGGTTGCCCTCTGTTATATCATCATCAATCTCCCAGTCTTACCCCTTAACCATTGGTTCTCCCAAGATTCAGTCCTGAGTTCTCTTTCTTCCCTTCCCTACACTCTCTTTCCCTTGGTGATTTCATTGACTCTCTACATATCTGACAACCAAATTTGTATCATAAAACTTTAGAGTGAGAAAGGACCATAGAGGCCACTAATCTAGCCTTCATGTCTTTTCTCAACTACAGATTCATCCCTACCAGCTTGCTAGACAGATCCTCCAAGATACCCCATTGGCATCGTAAGCTCAACATGTTCAAAATAGAACTCCTTATTTCCTCCCCTAAGCTCCCCACAAAAACCTACTCTTCTCCCAAAATTTCCTATTTCTGTGAAGGGTTCCAAGATCCTCTTAAGTCACACAGATGGACAACTTACAATCACTCATATCCAATTGATCACCAAGTCTTATTAATTCTACCTTCATATGAATGGATATCCATTCATTTCTTTCCACTCATACTACTACTTACTACTTAAGCCCTCATTTCTCTCCTTGGTATTACAGTACGATTAGTATTATACATTAGCACGAATAATGAACATGCTATTTAAAGTTAAGGTTATATGAAATATGGTAAATAATTCTAGTCCAATGGAAATATGCAGTGAAAATTATTATCATTATAGCATATAATATATTATAAAGATTTTCTCATTAGCATTTCTGTTTCCAGTTGCTCTCATTTGTAATCTACTCTCTACCCAGCTGCCAAAAGGCTATCTTGACCATATGATTCCTCTGCTCAAAAATCTTCAGTGGCTCCCTATTGCCTTTAAGATAAAATGCAAACTGCTCAGCCTGGTTTTTAAAGCCCTCTATAATCTGGCTCCACCCACCATTCCATTTTACATTACTCTCCTTTAGAAATTTAGGTTCCAGCCAAACTGAATGACCAGCTGTCACCCAGCCTTAACAGCCTTCCATCATATCCCACCTCTGGACCTCTGCAGATGTTCTGCATGCACTCCTTCCTCATCTCTGACTTTCAAAATTATGACCCTCCAAAGTTCAGTTTCGGTGCTACCTCTCTATAAAGGCTTCCCTGATCCCTTCCAGTTGTTAATTCTTTCCCCCCCCCACCCTACCCCACTGCAAATTATCTTTCATTTATTTATCTGAGTATATATCACATCCCTCAAATGGAAGGTAGACTCCTTTTTAGGACAGAGACTATTAGCATCTTTATATCCCCAGCACTTAAAACAATTTTTGTGCAAAACAGGTGTCTGATAAATGTTTGCTGACTTCAATAATGTCCTGAGATGACATTTCTATTTTAAGCAGCCCTTGTTTTTCACAAAGTTTTTCTTTACATTGAGCCTAATTCCATCTCTCTGCAACTTGTACTGAAGGGCTAGCTCTGCCATTAAAATGAGTTATGTGAAGTTGAATAAGTCCTTTTACCTCTCTAGGGCTCAGATCTCCAGTCCCTATCTTAAGACCTGTTTCTCTGGGTGGATGGTCCAATTACCAAGTGAGAAAATGGATGTGAAGTTCCATTAAATAGCTAGGTAACCTGGCTGGCTGAGTGTAGCCAGGAGCCTATAGTTCATCTACTCAAGGTGCCAAGGATAAACCCTGCCCCATCTTTGGACCTCCCCACACATCTACCACTGGAATTTGGTGATTAGAGAGTAAGGAAAACCTGAGTTTAGATCCTGAAGTTTCAGATCTGAAATGTATCAATCATGGGACTACAGGCAAGTCACTTACAACCTCTCTGAGCTTCACTTTCCTCATCTTTAAAAAGGGGATATTGAAATCTATTGCATATTGATATTGCTTGTGAAGATCAAATGAAAAAGTATATAGAAAGTGCTGCAAATTTTAAATGGGGGTATCACTGTCATTTATCATTATTATCATCATCATTACCAACAACACTCCACCTGCCCCACCACAAATCTTCGGTCTTTGTTCTACTCACTACGTATCTGCTTCTTGATTTCCTTGGAAGGGTCCAGCCAGTTCTAAAAAAGAAAAGAGAGATGCTCAGAGAGAACAATAAAGTAGTTAGGGCTGTGATGGAAAGGAAAAAGTGGGGCTAAGAAGGGGCCAGGGCAAGGAGAAAGAGGCAGCTATCACTCACAAATCATAAAACTTGACCTGCTGGTCCTTCTATGAGACCTATTTCTTAAGGATGCTATAAAATTCCTTTATCTGATCGTAACCTCCTACCATTCATTCCTGCCTTACTCTTCCTGAACCAGTTCACCATCACTGTGACTATGCTTTCACCCCTCAGTACCTTCCCAGGTCAACAACCTTGTTCTGACTTTCACTTACCGCCCTTCCCAATCTCAACTTTATAATTAACCAGTTCAACTCTACATTGTCCTTTACTCTTGAATCCTTTGCCCCATTGCCCTGTCGACAGTCATGTCTTGCCAAAACCCAACCCTGGATTACTCCCACCTTCTATTTCCTTCCTTCCTACTCATATGCTCCTGAACAGAGCTGAAGGAAATCCTAAGGCTTGCAGATTGAGTTCACTAACAGTTTATGTTAACGTCAGTTGGCCGTTGCTAGTGCAAGGCAATCCATTTTACCACCTCCAATTGCTTCTCTTTCCCATCCCACAGCAGCTATTCCAGACCATTTTGTCTCTCCTTAAACCTCCCACAGAACCCCTCCCTTCTCAACTGAGGATCTCACCTCATCCTTTAATGAGAAAATAGAGACCACTTGCTATGAGTTTCCCTTTTGTCCTTTTTACTCCCTTATTCTATCCACCTGTAATAGAAATGCAAATTTAAAGATCTTCCCTGCCCCTAGGCTAAAATGCACCAGGAGCCTGGGGTGGGAGGCTTGTTTTTCAATAGATACTTCTTGATTGGCCAGTGGGTCCAGAAGGTTGTTACATTCTCTGAGCCAGGAAAAGGCTATATAAGCCCTGATGTGTAGCTTTGTTTTGGGGCTCACTTTGAGAAGTGTTCTGTGATTTCATTTGGATTTTGGGAAGCCGTTGTTGAGACCCCCCCCTTGGCTTTGAAAAACCCAGATGTTGATTTGGTATGGATGTAATGGTTGGACATTTTGGAAACTGTCTATTTGATCTGTTTCTCTGTCTTGATAATTCTGTCTGTATATTCTGAAGTTCTGACCTTTTTCCCCTGAACTAGGTGAACGATACATATCTGACTAATTAAAGTAAGCTTGTTAACCCATTTTGAGTTGCTTTCCCTTATCAAAGCAGATCCAAGAACCTGTGTTGGCAGACACCCTGGGGACACTGGGGTGCTTGCTGCTATGCCACCTTTACTCTAGGCTCTGATAAAAAGGTGGTTCTTACAAAGGCCAAACCCTCTACCTGTACTACAAATCCTAACATCTCCCATTTTCTCTGGCTAACTGCCCCCACAATCATGCCATCTCTCTCATCTTCAATTTCTGCTGTTGATTCCTTCCTTACTGTCTAGAAACACACCCAAGTCCTCTTGAAAAAAATTAAACACTACCATCCCCTCAAGTTATCATCTTTTTCTCAGCCAAATTCCTAGAAAAAGCTCCCTTGATGCCTTACATCTGCTTCCTTTTTAATTCTTATCTCAACCCCTTGAAATCTGGCTTCCGACTTCATCACAACTGAAACTGCTTTCCCCAAGGTTATCAACAATCCCCTTTTCGCCCAATTTAATAGCCTCTTTGCAGTCTCCATCCCTCTGGACTTCTCTGCTGCATTTGACATTACTGACTATCATCTCTACCTGGACACCCTCTTCATTCTGGCATTTTGTGACACTACTCCCCCATCTGTTTAGAATCCCCCCCCCCATCTGTTTCCTCTGCTGGACCATTATCCATCTTATACCCTAATGGTGTGTATACCCTAAGGCCTTGTCCTTAGCTCTCTTTTGTTCTCTTTCTATACTCACTCACATGTTGACCTCCTCACTCCAATGGGTTTAATTATCAGCACTACACATATGCCTTCCAAATCCATATATTGGGCCCCTCTATCCCCCCTAAACTTGAGTTCTATATCACCAACAGCCTAATTTTGAACTGGGTATCCCACATAAAGGAGAACTCACCAACTTTCCTCCCAAATCCACACTTCCAACTTCCTCATTTGCCTACAACAGTTAGTACAGTGCCTGGAAGAAAGCAGACACTTAACAAATGCTTACTGACTTGACCTTATTACAGGACACTATCATCCTTTCAGTTACCCAGCTTCTCAATTGTGGTGTCACCTTTGACTCCTCACTGTCTCTCCAACATTTCCAATGGATAGTCAAGTCTTGATGACCACACACCATCTCTCCCGTCCATCCCTTCTCTCTACTCATATACCACCACTCTAGTTCAGACCCTTAAGACTTGTCATCTGGACTACTGCAATAGCTTCCTAATTGGTCTCCAGGTTCTCAAGTATCTCCCCTTCCACATAGCTGCCAAAGCGACTTCCCCTCAGCAAGGCTGTGACCATGTCATTCCCCAATTCCAACTCCAGTGGCTCTAGGATCAAATTTCACAACCTGGTCCTAACCTATCTTTCCAGCCTTATTGCACACTACTCCCCTTTACATATGCTATGAGACCCAGCCAAACCAACCAACTTGGTATTTGCTATATGGAAGACTCCACTTTCCATCTATTTGTTTTTGGACCAGATGTTGTCCATACTCATAATGCACTCCTCACTCACCTCTGCCTCTTAAGATTCCTAGTTTTCTTAAAAACTCGTTTTATGTGCCACCTTCTACATGCAGCCTTTCCTGATCACCCTCTCAGTTGATAGTATGTTGTTCTCCCCACAAAATTACTTGTATTTATTTTGTTTATACTTACATAAGCACATGTTGTCTCCATGTATAAAATATAAACTTCTTGAGTTAGAGTTAGTGACTGGCTCATTCTTTTTCTTTTATCTCCAGCACTAAGTGCAGCACCTGGCACACAGAAGGTATTTAGAAATGCTTGCTGACTCACTAGCATGGTGTTTGGCATATAGTAAACTCTTGTTAATTGATTTTTTTAAAAAGTCACTCATTGGTCACATATATCAGTCATTCCTAATGGCTTTGTCTGTAACTGGGAGGGGAGAAAAACCATGTCAATGGTCTCCATGTCCAATGACAAATTGCAGTGCGTCAAAGTACTGTAAAATTACTGTTCCATAAGAACAGATATAAAGAACATAAAGAGACAGAGAAAGAAAGCTAATGCAAATTGAAGAAAGAAAAACTAGAATGTACAGAATGACTATACCACATGTGTGTGCATGTATGTATATAGACACATGTGCATACACATACATCTATGTACACACACATATACACGTCCTCTCTGGCCTTTGCTCAGGCTGCTTCCTATAAACCCATTTACTGGCTGAATTCTACCCACCCTTTAAAGTCCGACTCAAGTACCACCTTTTCCAAGAATCAATCAATAAACATTTATTAAGTTCTTGCTGTACCAGGCACCATGCCAAGTGCTCAGGAGACAGAGACTAAAATGAAATGGTCCTTGCCTGTCAGGGCTATACATTTTCTACTAGGGGACAACATGAGTACATAAGCTTATATAAGATATGTACCAAATGAATACAATGGGGGAGGGTGGGGAGGTGCCAGCAGCTGGGGGAGTTGAGAAAGGCCTCCAGTGGGAGCTGGTACTTGGGAACCCGGATTCCAAATGGTCAAGTGGAGGAGAAAGTGAATTCCAGGTAGAGCTGGGCGATGGGATGTGTGAGGAACAGCATGAAGTCTGGTTTGGCTAGAACAGAGAGTCAGTGACAGAGAATAATGTGTGATAAGTCTAGAAAAGTTTTATTATTAACAAGCTGGGCAGGAAGCTGAAGGAGGAGAGGAAGGCCTAGGATCATTAGGAATGCTGTCCATAAGCTCAGTCTGAAACTGACTTATCTCCCTCAGCTCCTCCTCCCAAGCCCCACCCGTCAGCACTGAACAACATTCCAACCCCGGAAAGCATCAGTACTTTCTCACCTCAGAAAGCTCCTAGAGCAGCTAAGAGCCCTGCCCCTCCCTACTATCAAATGACTACTCCTTCTTTAGCCTTTTCTGAGGCCCCCCAACTGAAAGTGATCTCCCCTCCTTTTTAGCTCCAGAGTTCCTTTATCATTCTCAATTGTGTATAATAGATCTCTTTGTCTTATCTCCTTCTAGTAGCCACTGGCTCCCTACCACTTCCCCCTCTTCTCAGTGAGGTCAGAGAATAGGTCTGTTCCATCTATCCTGTCTTCCCAGTCCCCAACAGGGGCAAAATACAGGGTCCTACACATAGTACAAGCTCCAGATATGTTTGCTAAGTGAGTGAATGAATGAATGAGGTATTTGGGGAATGGAAATGAAGGAGAAAGGGAGAAGGTCAGAGAGGGGCTTGCAGCCAGAGGAGGGAAAACTCAAGCAATCAGGAAGCTCCCTAGGCCTGGTCCTTAATTTCAGTACCTTCTGGCTGTCTGGGTCACAGAAGGTCAGCCCAAAGTAATCCTTCTCCAAGAGGTTGAGGTGTTCGCAGACCATGTCGAAAAGGACCTGCCCTCGGCCATGTTTCTGTGGATAGACACAAACGGCGTCAAGAAGTCAGCAAAGTAGGGCACCCAGGTGGTGGGTGGGGGCAGCTATTTCCAGAGTCCCCCGGGCATGGCCTGCTGCCAATCAGCTCAAGCCAGTGCCATAGGGGTGAGCAGTATGATGACACTGAACACCCTGCCCACAGTATGAGAAAGTGCAGTCACCCCCCTCCACTTCAGTCCCAAATCCTGAGTGGCCCTCAGAACAAACAGTAGCACCAGAGGGGCCTCCTTTTCATGATCTTCACCTAGACCTTGGTCCAGTGCCCAGGCTCCCAGGAATATTCCTAGCTCCCCCACAAAACCCCTCAGGGGCTCATCCACTTGGCAGCCTACATAGCTCTAGAAAAGGCAAAGTTCCACCTTCCTGAGGAAAATGGGCTGACTCTCCTTCTGTAGGTGGCACAAGGAACAAAGTACTAGGTCTGGAGTCTGGAAGACTTGAGTTCAAATCCAGATTTCAGACACTTACTAGCAATGTGACCCTGGGAGTCACTTTAACCTCTGTCTGGCTCAGTTTCCTCAAACTATAAAATGGGGATTAATAATAACACCTACCTCCCAGGGTTGTTGTGAGGATCACATAGTAGGAGCTTAGTAAATGTTAATTCCCTTCCCCCTTTCTGGGCCTCAGTCTCCCCATCTGTACAATAAAGAGGTTGGATGAGATGATCTCTAAGAGCCCTTCCTGCTCTGATACTGAATCACCAGAGTGACTGGGACTGATTTTCCTTCCCATGGGTCCAGGCCCAGCCTAATATCTTCTGGCCCTACCTCCACCTCACACTCATATTCTGAGGCATCCAGCAGGGTCACACGGCAAATGGCACTCTTGAATTTCTTGGCAATCTTCTGGGGAGATTTCTGGGTCTTGCTGGGTGTTGTCCTATCAGAGAGGCCATCGGTTTCGGCATAATCCTTTTCCTCCATGTCTAGGCCCTGCAGAGCAGCAGCAACATAAAGGACTTTTATCACAACTACCTGCAACCTTGAGAGAAAGAGACTTTACTGTCTCTCAGAAAGTAAGCTAGTAGAGGGCAGGAACTGTTACATTTTTGTCTTTGTATTACCGGTACCTTAGCACAATACCAAGAACATAGTATGTGCTGAATAAATGTCCTTTGATTAATTGACTGATTGTGAGATAAGCCATGGACTGGGAGCCAGGGTCCCAGGGTCTATTCCTGACTCCACTGATGATCCATTAAGAGACCCTGAGCAAATCTTTTATCCTTCCAGGCTTCTATTTCTATCTTTGTAAAATGGTCATAATAATTCCAACTCAATCTCCCTTCCAGGACTACTGAAATGGAAGTGCTTGGCAAAGAGAGCACCAGCGAAATGGGAACCAGCCCTCCCATCAGGCTGTAAGCTCATCTCCGTCTGCACTCAAACACAGAGCACTGTAGGTAATGAGTCAGCAGGAGGGATTCAAGCAATTAGATATCTGAGGGGAGAAAGGCTAACACTTTCACAGTCCCAGAGACTCATAAGATCTTTGAGTAGGAAGAGGACAGATAGATTGGTCCTGGGCAATAACCCTCTTGGACCCAGAGCAGCTCTCCTCCACCGGTGGTCTTGAATCACTTTTCAAGCTCAGGTTCCCAGCATCTCTCGAGGTGGCCTGCCCCATTGCTGGACATTGCTGAGATTTCTCAAGTTCTTCCTTGTATGGGACTAAACATGTGGGCCCAAAACTCTCCCACTTTTCTTCTAACTCCACCCTCTGGAGCTAAATGGAACACACCTGATCCCTCTTCCACATTCCCAGCAGTTTGTGCTACAAGACAGACTAGACCGCCCCCCATTACATCTCTTCTCTAGACTTGTCCTGCTCAGCCTCTGAAGGCAAAAGGGGGGAGGGGAAGAGGAAGGCCCAAAGGACCAGGATTTCAGCTCAGCAAGAGGAAGAATGCCCCAAGCCTTACTGTCTAATGATAGGGTTAGGTGATCTTGGGAGAAAGTGAACTCCCATCACAGAGCATCCTCAAGCCCAGGCTGCATGACTTCTCAGGAATGCTTCGAAGGGGATTCCTGCTCTTAGAGATTCTTTCCCACTCAGAGACTTTGGTCTAAACTTAAGGATTCTTCCACAAGTTATAGTTTTTATAAAGGAAAATATCTAGAACTAAAACATGTGCTAATGTTAACATTCTCTGTCAGTTGTTCACACCTGGGGTGGGGAGCCCGTACATTGGGATCTTTTTGGTCAAAGCTCGACAATCTTTTGTACCAGGTAGCAGGTACACAGAGTGTGGGCTAAGGCCTCAGCTAGCTCTCTTTGTGACTTCCAATGCCTCTACTGCCAGTTTTGTCTCCTTAGCCCAGGGATTCTCATCCTTCTTTGCTATCATGGATCCTTTGGCACTCTGCTGAGGCCTATGGACTCCTTGACAGAATAACGTTTACAAACTGAGACACAGTTACCAAACTATTTTGCTAAAAGCTTTTGGATCCTTCCTCCTTAAGTAAATGTGGGCAGTTAAAGGGAAGAGACTCATGCATTCTCCTTTTGCCTTGCCCTTGGTAAAATTAGGGTGGATAACACATGGACCTGAAGAACTGAACTGGGTAGAATGTCTTCTGGGTGTGCAGGGAGGAAAAATGGCCTTGGTGAAAGGAAACCTGGCCTATCTGTCGATATGACCTTTCCTTCTCTGAACCTGTTTCTTTTCCTATAAAATGAGAACCTAATCCAAATTAGAGCTCTAAGGCTCCTTCAAGCTTTGACATGTTTCTTTTAAAGAGTTCTGAACTAGAAATCAGCACACCTGGGTGTACTCTGAGACTAGCTATGTGACTGTGGGCAAGTCACTTAATCTCTCTGAGTCTGTTTCCTCATTTGTAAATAGGGATAACCAATGTTTGTGGTACCTACCTCACAAGGTTGTGGTGAAGTATAAATGGAAATATATATAAAGTGCTTTAGAAAACTTTAATTTTAATTTTTATATAAATCAGGTATTATTATTAGTCCCTATGTGACCTTGGATTAAGTTCCTTCCACTTTTTGGGTCTCAATGTCTTTAGTTAGAAATATGATGATCTCTAAGGCCCCTCCCAGTTCTGATCTTCTAGGAATTTGGTTTATTTTCATTGAATTAGACTGATTTGAATTGTTTCCAGTGAATAGTTCAGTAAGCCAGAGTAGGCAGGCTTGAGGAGAACCAATATCCCATTGGTACACAGAGCAGGGAAATTGTATTCTCAGCATCCCTGCTGACCATGGGATTTGGAAGAAGGACCTGTGGCCAGCCCCAGGCACACAGTGAGGCCCCTTTGGCAATTCAGGACACTCACCTGCTCCGAGTGCCTGGGATCAGGCTGGGTGCCCTGCTTCTCGTTGGAGTTTGCCTCAGGATGGCCAGCAGGGCCTGTGAAGGCTGCGGAGGCTTCAAGCTGCTGTGGGGGTTGGGGTGGAGGGTCTTCCTGTGCTTTCTTCACCTCAGCATCAGGGCCTGTCTCCATTGTCATGGTGACCAGCGAGCCTGAGCAGGCATAAATAAGGGTATGAGATGGGAGCAAGAAGTATAGGAATGATGGCAATGGAGGGGCGGGAGGGGCAGGAGCCACAGATGGAGGGAGGGAAAGAGACAGATGGAGGCAGATGGAGAGTCACAGGGAGGGACAGAAAAGACCAAGGGAACAGAAAGACAGAAACAGGTTAGCAGAGGACAGACCCTTAGCCCTACCAGCCAGACTTCTAGCCTCAGGCCTCTGGGACAGGATGCTTCTCTAGCTCGTGGTGACAAGCTCTCCCATAGGGGGCAACCCCTTTTTGATGAAGGATAAGGAGCCTCGTACTGAGAATCAGAGGACCTGGGTTCTACCACTCCCAGCTCTATCACTGACTTACTGAGTGACCTTGGCCAAGTTATTTTCCCCTCTGGGTCTCAATATTCTCTCCTTAACTGGAGAATAAAAATTTCTTTACGAAGTAGCTACGTAAAAAGTCAGCAATTATTATTCCTTGGCCCCTGGGGACCAAAATTTAGAGGGCTTGACAGCACAGGTATTCCTTCAGTCAGTCAGTCAACAAGCATTTCTTGAGTATTTATAACTTAGCCAAGCCCTGAGGATACAATGAAAGGCAAAAATACTCTACTGCCCCTGCCCTCAAGGAGCTTACATTCTAATAGGGGAGATAACATGTAAATAACCAGATACATACAGGATACACAGAAACTTAATGTAAGGTACTCTTAAGAGGAAGGCCCTAGCACCAGGGACTAGGAAAGGCCTCTGGCAAAAGGTAGGATATGGGCTTCATCCCTTACTAACAACTGATGGGTCACATCAATAGCAGCCAACCCTATACCCTCACAGTCCTCTACAGATCCCACATTAGGGTCTCCACATCCACAGCACAACCATCACCCTTCTTCACTGGGGTGCTGGCCACCATCCCAGAGCCACAGCACCCCTCTGCCAGGGCCCAAGGTTCACCTTTCCCCATTTTCATACTCCTTTCCCAGCTATGCAACAGATGGGGTTAACTTAACTCTCTGGGGAAGGGATGGGCCATGCCTCCCTGGGTGTGACTACACCCCATAAGTAGAAGAGGTGGTCTCATCACTGCTGGTCTTGATACACAGACCAATCTTCAATCTTCCCAAAGTCTGCCCTCTACCCCCAATCAATGGAATTTGACACAGTTGCTAGGAACAGCTCTGTGCCTAAGGAGGTCAAGGAGGAGAGGTGGTAATACTAGAAAAGGACATGGTAATATTAGGTTTACCCAACAGTCCTGCCCAGTTCCCTCTCTACTGCAGCAAAGAAGGTAAGGGTAACAGGGGTAGGGAACCTGTGACCTGCTAGGTCCTTGTGTGCAGCCTTTTGACTGAGTCCAAGTTTTACAGAACATATCCTTTTATTAAGGGGATTTGTTCTGTGAAGTTTGGATTCAGTCAAAGGACTGCACTTGAGGACCTATAGGGTCAACATGTGGGTCTCAAGGCTACAGATTCCCCACCCCTGGATAGCAGCTCTATACTACCAGTTAGGGCCCTTCTATTCATCTCTGGACTCCCAAGTTCTAAGTTTGCACCCACCAGCCCAAATAAAAGGTCCATATCTCAGTCTCATCCAAAAATAGCCTTCACACTAAGGTCTGGTTTCAGGTTCATTCTCATTCTATAGCTGGCCTATTTTCAACAGGGACAGACCTGACTCTTACACTTTTCTCTGACCGTCACTTCTCCTAGGGCCTATGCATGGGTTCACATACTGATCCAACAGTTTTCCACTATCTTGCTATGGGGTACCCTCATGTTCAGTGAAAGAAGGACAAATTCTCTGATACGACTACCCTTCCCTGTCCCATTCACACACACATGCCTTAAATGGCACATTAATTACAACTGTACGCCCTTTAGAATGGCACATAAGTGATTATGAAATGTTGGTTCAACTGGATGGAAGTTAAACTTTCATTCACTGTCTCATGACCTGAAATCCCCAATTAACCACAACCTTATAATGTGGAGTTCTTGGTTAACAACCAAGAATCTTCAATGAAAGACAAGTTTGAAACCTAGAACCTATGCTTAACCTATGATCATTTCTTTGTACTTCACTGTGAACTGAGAACCAGATTAGCAGGGGGCTGAAGAAACCCCCCAATTTATCCTGTAAAGATTTAATACTGTATAAATAAATGAATAAGTCAGACTCAGGCTACCCCAATCTCCTGTACCCGTCCAATTCCCACTCTAGACAGGATGGGAAAAATTCACATACATTCATTCAATAGGCATTTATTAAGCTACTAGTTCTAGGTATCAAAAATACAAAAAGCCTCAATCCCTGTCCTCAAACAACTTGCATTCTACTGTTCACAAAAACAGCTTTGATGCCCTTAATAAACCACAGTCTCTCCACTCCACAGCTTATGGCACAAAATTGGCCTCAATCATTAAAGAAATGTTTTCTAGACTGTAAGCTCCCTGAAGAGAGGGATCAGATGTTCTTCACCTTTGCCTCTTCCATTTAAACTCAGCACCAAGCCCTGTAGAAAATTGTTGTTGTTCAGCTGTTTTTTCAGTCGTGTCTAACCTTTTGTGGCCCCATTTGGGATTTTCTTGGCAAAGATACTGAAGTGGTTTGACATTTCCTTCTCCAGCTCACTTTACAGATGAGAAAACTGAGGCAACCATCATTAAGTGATTTGCCCAGGGTCACACACAGTTAGTAAGTGTCTGAGGTCAAATTTGAACTCAGGAAGAGGGGTCTTCCTGACTCTAGGGCCAATACTCTATTCACTGCTGCTTCACTTAGGTACTCCTGCACTTTAGCTGGCCAAAATGACAAAAGAAGAAAGGAGCCAACGTTGGTCAGGCCATGGAAGACCAGCTAATGGGCAAATGGCAGAGTTGTGAATTGGTCTAACAACTGAGGAAACAATTTGGAAAGATTCTCAGAAAATGATTACAATGTATATACTCTTACTGAACATATGCCTCAAGGAGACAAAAGATAAGAAGAAAGGTCCCATATTCACCAAAATACTTAGAAAAGCACGTTTTGTACAAAGAACTAGAAAAAAAGTTGTTATCCAATAATCAGAGACTAGGTAAACTAATCATGGTACATGGATGTAATGGAATATTACTGTGCTATGAGAAATGGTAACTATGGAGGAACACAGGAAGACTTGTAAGAACTGATGCAGAGTGAAGTAAGCAGAACCAGGACAACAATGGACACAATGACTACAAGATAAATGAAAAGCACAACAAAGCCACAATTGAAACCCAATGCAGTAAAATTATAATGACCAAGCTTGGCTCCAAAGAAAAGATAAAAAGGCCCTTCCCTCTCTCCCTGGTAGGGAGATGGGGCAGCAGAGGAGAACTATGATGTAGAACACTACAGTCATTCTTTTTCAATGAACAGGTTAATTGTGCTGAACTGTTTTGTTTTCTTTCCCCCTCGATTGTTTTAAGGGATAGCTGTCTGGGAGAAAGAGGTAGTGTATATTGGGAAATAGAGGGTGATGTTAAAAAAAAGAGAGAGAGACCAATAAATGTTTATTTAAAAAATAATGGTTCCCATTTATATTGTGCTTTATATATGTAATCTTCTTTGCTCCACTTGACGACTCTGTGATGTTAGGTGGTGCTGTCATTATTCTTTTTTTTAAGATGAGGAAACTGTAGCCCAGGTAGAAGAAAAGATTTGCTCAGAGTGGAACATCTAGTGAATAGCTAAACTGAGACAGAAAGCCAGATCTCCAAACTCCAAGGTCACTGCTCTCATGACAAGATGCTGCATTGGCCATGTGGTGTGGCACAGAGAAGCAGCAAAGGCTGACAGAGAAAGCTCTGGACTTAAAACCAGCACACCAGCATTCAAGCCTGCCTCTCCAAGAACTCATTGGGTGACTCTGGACAAGTCACTTCTCACTCTGATTCTAAATTCTGTGTTCTTTTCTCCAGATCCACAGCAAGAAAAGCAGATATTGTAATACATGGGACAAGAGCTGCCTCCTCTCAGCCCTCATCTGCTGAGACAGCAAACAGAACATATTATCTTTCCCCCCACACCTCTTCTGAACCCCTCTATTTCTGCTGAAGATATCACCATCCTCCCAAGTCTCCATCTTCCAGTCTTACCTGTTCTATTACAATGGCCTTTCAAGTGCCTCAAGTCTCCCTCTACTCCAATCCATCCCCCACACAGTTGATAAGAGTGGTTTACATGAAGTGCATGTCAGACCATGTTATTCCCCTACTCAATAAACTGCTCTGGCTCCCTCCTGCCTCCAGGATAAAAAAAAAAGCTCCTCTGTCTTTTTAAATCCTTCACAATCTGCCTCCAAAAAATAAGGCCAAATAGGTTTTCTTGCTCTTCCTCATCCAAGCACCCCATCTCCCATTTCCATGTTTTTGCACTGACCATTCCCATCCCTAAAATGTACTCCCTCCACCTTGTAGAATCCCCTTCTTCCTTTCTTCAGGTCCCAACTCAAGCTTCATCTTCTATAGGAAGCCATCCCCGACCCCCTCCCTCCTTATTTTATTTTGTTTTTTAAATGAAATTAAATTTTTATATGTGTTTATTGTGTAAATGCTTATATACACACAAGAGGACATGTTGTTATCCCTGATAGAATGTGTCAAGAGAACAGGGATGATTCCATTTTTATCTTTGCAGCCAGAAATGTTAGCTAATTATAGCTAACATTTACATAGATAGCACTTGAAGGTTTGTAAAGAGCTTTCTACTTGAGTGTATAGATGTATATATAATTTCCTAACTTCTTGGAGCACATTTACAAATGCTTATTGATCGAGGAGGAATGCTCTCTCCCCACTCCCCTGCAAATGGTCCCTGTTATCAACTAGGCGGGGACAGGGATGACAGAAGGCACCTTATGCTGCTCATTGTTTGAAGTCAGCAGAAATGTTACCCCCACATGCTAGCCCCTGGGGTCAGTACAGAGAAGCAAACCAGACACCCAGCAGGCATTTGTTACATGTACTAGGGTTTGGTTAAGCACCAAGTCCCAAAGATGGGTCTGGAGACCATGCAGCTACATTTGGCCAGAGAATTTCAAGCTGAAAATAACCTTAGAAATCAGCTTCTACCTCCTTCATTTTCATAAATTTCCTATGACCCAGAGAGGAGGAAGCCGCTCAAGGTCACCCAGGGAGTAGAAACCAGCAGAGCGGAGGGTCAAACACATACCTGCTGCTCATTCATCTCACACATATCACAACAATGACCATCCTAAGGATTGTAATTAACACTATATAGTACACAGCCAACCTCACACTTTTATATCTCTACCAAGCAATTAATAACAATGGCATTTATACAGCTCTTTAAGGCTTGTAAATTGCATATATTACCTCATTTGAGCCTCACAATAATCCTGTGATATAGGTGCTATCATTATTATCCTCATTTTACAACTGAGGAAACTAAGGTTCAAAAGTAAGGTGACTTGCTCAGGGTCACACAGTGTTTGAGACAGAATTCAAACTCAGGCCCAGCCCTCTATACACAATGCTGCATAGATAACTAACCCTCTGTTCCTTCATCTGAGAGGAAAGAGCTTTGTAAATCTTAGAACTCTATAGAAATATGGCTTAATATTATTACTTGAGTCTTGATATATGGAAAGAAAACTAGGTTGGGAGTCTGGAGACCTGGGTTCTAGTCCCAAGGTTTGCCTGTTAACTCACTGTGTATGTGGAGCATTTCTTTGGGCATTGATTTCTTCTTCTATAAAATGGGGACAATCATTCTCACACTACCTGCTTCCCAGGGGTGTCTGGAGACACTGAATGGGAAACTTGGAAAAAAATATGAGTTCTATGAATACCAGGGATGATACTTCAGCGTCTGGCAGATTCAAGTCTGCCAGGCAAAGGGGCTCAGGGCTGGGCCTGGGCACCATGTAGCACCCATCTATTCCTGGGGCCCACAGTACTCATGGGGAGGAGGTTGGCACACACTGGTTCTAGTGCAAGCTCCATCTGGCCATGGGCACACAGCCTCCTCTGTTATCTCTGGCTCAGGGTTAAGCACACTGAGCTCTCCCACTGGCCTCCTCTGGGGAACTACTCTTGGCCTCTTTACGCCTCTAGCATTGACCCTTTGAGGGGGACACACTCCTGGGTGGGGTGAAGCTGGCTCAATGCAACATGAAATCCAGGAGGCTGTAGGAGAATTTGCCTATCCCAGAGACCTTCCTTCCTCTTTTTGAGAGAAAGAGTGAGAGAGCTCAATAGAGAAAACCTGAGATTGAACCCAAAGATGCCATATGGTGGGGGAGTGCTGAGGGCAGAATCTGAGGTTCTTGCAAGAAAAACAGACTGGTTAAGAGAAGCCTGACTGACTGGCAAAGCCTGAATGGCAAAATTACAGCATGCCAGAGCTTAATGATTATTTCATCCAACTCCATCAGAACTAGAATGGAAATGCCAAGCTGCCAATTCCAACTCCAATATTCTTTCCACAACCACATCAACGGTCTTTATCTATAGCACCTGAGGGATTCCATCGGTCCTTCTCATTCTGTGTCCAGTGACATCCCATGAAGGGTCTCTAACCATACAACCCCCCCACCTCCTCCCACCAAGCACCAGGACCAATGCCCAGCCAGAGAGAGAGGAACCAAGGCAAGACCCAGGGTGGTCAGGACAGAAAGTCATAGTCTAGAAACCGAAGTAAGAGGGAAGGAAGGAGGAGGACTGAAAAGGACCCAGACCCAAAGAAAGAAGGGGAGGACGAAAAGTGAAGGGATTCTGGGAGGGCTTAGGCCTGCAGACCACACAGATAAAACTCTTAGGACTTAGAAGCCAGATTACTCTTGAGGTTCTGGACCTTTAGTACAAAGGAAAAGACCAGAGAGGACAAGACCTAGGGAGCCCAGCGCCCAGCCAGGCTTCATTCCAGATGCCAGTCTCCATCAGTAGACTAAGCACCCTGTCCAATCCTTCCCACCTCCAGCAACTCTAACCCAAAGCACCCAAGAGATAGACAAGGGGATTGGGAGACAGAAAGAGGCAGCAAAGGGCAGAAAAAAATGAGGCAAAATTCTCCTCCCCTCCCCCACAGTCTGCAAACTCCCACCTCCCCAGCATGCTCCTTCCAGAGGTCGGCAGGCCCACCAGGATCCTATTTGCTTATTCACAAGCAAGTTACCTCCCCAGCTGGGTCATCATTCCTACCTGGGGCTGGGCCATCCCCATCCTAGGAGGGGAGGGGAAAGACCTCTTGGCTCCGTTCTCCTCCAGGGTTGGGGGCTGCCCCACTCCGGGCGGGGTGGGACGGGGGAGGGGGAGCTCCCTCTGCAGAGCAGACTCCGCTCTAGACACCCCCGCTTGCTCCCGGTTCACTCGTTCCCCCACTGGCGGGGAGGGTGATTGATGCTGACTGCAGTCGCAGCAGCTCAGCCTGTTCAGGGAGCTGGGCGATGTGCCCGCAGCCCACAGCCCTGGGGGCCTGGTGCTGGACACACTGCCAACCTTCTCCCCTCCCTCCCACCCACCCCGCCCCCCAGCTCCGCAGGCACTAGATGGCCCAGCCCAGCCCAGCCCAAAGGGAAGCTGGCCACGTGCAGGCTGCATCAGCTCTGTGCTCTGACTTTCCACCCTCCTTCAGACCTCTGCCTCTATCTCTTCCTCTACAATTCTCCTTTATCTCATTCTGCCTCTCCCCATCTCTGAATCTCTAGATCTCTCCAAATCAGTTGGAAAGGACCTCGGCAGAATGCAGTCTAGTCCAACCATTCCTTATCTTCCCCTCTTTACCAGTGTGTCTGGCTGTTTCTGTCTCTCCTTCATCTCTCTGCCTCCAATCCCAGAAAATCCTAGAATTTTGGAGTAAGAAGTCACCCAGTCCAGCCTGTGCTTCCTTTCTCTGCTGTTCTCTCTTTTTTCTTTCTCCTTCATTTCTGAAGTTCTGCCCCACTGAGTTCTGCAACAGCCCTGCAGGAAAGGGTGGGAGAATCTTTGACTCATTCTTTATGACTCACCCTCATCTCTACTACAATCCCACCTGGGACTTGAGGCCCTGGGTGCCCCTAGCACCCATCCCACTCCCTCCAACTCCTTTCCACCTAAGCAATCCAAACTTACAAGTACCCTGGCACCTAGGAAGGGGGATACCAGCTGGAGTCAAACTGGGCCCCAGGCCCCTATGAGTCAAGCTTAACCTTGTTTTTGGAGTCTTCTCTAAAAGGATCATTACTCTCCTCCCCTCAGTCTACCCATCTTTCAAGGCCTTGTCCAAGTTCCACATACCCTGGGAAGGAAGCCTTTCCCAACCAGCCCTCAATCATCTCCTTTCTGAACTGTTATGGCCCTAACTATACCAACAAGGTGTTACTGGACAGGGTGGCACTTGGGTCTCACAACACTCTTGCAAGGCTGACTGGGTAGGCATCATTCTCTCAGAGAGAAGGGAATTGACCAAGGTCATACAGCAGGGTAGTGTTGTTGGTGGTCTCTTGACTCCCAATCCATTATACTCTGCTGAGAATAATAAGGGTGGTGTTCAGGCAGAGTTAGAAGAGGTCTTTTTATCATTACCACCCTCCTCACCCCCAACAATGTCTTAAGTCCCATTATCTGGATTCAACAATTGTGTGCTAGGCAGGCCCAACAGAAGGCACTGCATGAAGGGAGGCTGTGAGGTATACAAGCCAGGTGTGTGTTCAAGGTGTGTTTACAATGAAGGCAGAAATGTTTTCATGAATAAACAAGAAACAAAGCCTGGGCTAGGTCTCTCCCCACCCCCTCCCAATACGCTTTCAAGCTCCTGCTCCTCCCTTTCTTTCATCTGTGTCACCTCTGTGAAGCCCCTGAGCACCACCTCCTTCTCCTTTTCCTCCTCCTTTCTTCTGCCCCAGCAAGGCTTTCCTGATCACCACCCTTTCAAGGTGTAAGCCCATCTCCCTCACAATCATGACTGAGCACTCAATTGGCCTTTATTATTTCTTGAAGTGAAATAAAGTGCAGAAACATAGAGTCAGAGGTAGAAGGTCTCTCAGGTCATGTACCCTGGTCACCCAAGTTCACACCCTCTTCCCTCTCTCTCACTCCACCATATTCAGTCAGTTATCTCAAGCCTTGTTCAGTTCTCATCAACTGATCTTCTATCATAGCCTCCTGCCTGGCCTCCTAGCCTCCTGTCTCCCCTCTCCAATCTCCCACAGAGATCAGAGAACCATTGATTCAGAACAGTCAGGAACCTTGGAGGTCATCTGGTCCAAGTCCTTCTTTTTAAGCAACAAAGAGGCTGAAACGCAGAGGAATACATGTGTAAGGTCACACTTGTTAACTGTCAGAGGTGAGAGGTGAACCCAGCTCATGGAAATTCAGATCTAGTCCTTTTGTTGGTACATACAAGCCTATCTTCCCAAGGCACAATTCTGACAGGTTCCTTCCTTACTAAGCAAGCCTTTAGAAGCTTCCTACTTCTGACAGGATAACATATAAACTCCTTGCCTACAGTTTAAGCCCCTTCACAGTAGGGTTCTCACTCATCATTCCTGCCTTACTTCACAGTCCTCCCTCCTTCATAGACTCATGTTCCAGGCAAGATGAACCACTAGAAAGTCTTCAAATTCCACCTCCTGCCTGTCACCTTTGTGCACTGACAGAAACCTAGAACACATGCCCTCTTCCACAGAATTTTTCAGAGTTGGGAAGGGTCTCGGTAGCAATATACTCTAACACATACTCAAGAGAAATCTCCATTGTTGTTGCTGACTCTGTTGTGTCTGACTCTGTGTGACCTCATTTGAGGTTTTCTTGGCAAAGATACTGGAGTGGTTTGCCATTTCCTTGTCCAACTCATTTTACAGATGAGGAAACTGAGGCAAACAGGGTTAAGTGACTTGTCCAGGGTCACAGTGTCTGAGGCCAGATTTGATCTCAGGTCAAGAGCTCTGTGCACTATGGTGCCACCTAGCTGCCCCCAATAACACACACCCAACAAGTGGTTATTATTCAGACTCTTGAAGGATGGAAGACCCATTAGTCCCTGAAGCAGCCCATTCCCCTTCTTGACAGTTCTAATCTAGTTAATTTAGGCTTATTTTCCCTTGTTTTTTACATAAACCTAAGTTGCTCTCAAAATCCTTATCTTTTGGGGGGTGGCTAGGTGGCGCAGTGAGTAAAACATTGGCCCCAGAGTCGGGAGGACCTGAGTTTGGGGAGGACCTGAGTTCAGTTCCAGCCTCAGACACTTAACACCCACACACATACACACACACACACACACACACATACACACATACACACACAAACTAGCCGTGTAACCTTGGGCAAGTTACTTAACCCCAATTGCCCTCCAAAAGGGGAAAAAAAAATTCAAGGCTCAACTCAAGCTCATGAAGCATTTCCTGGCTCTGCCCCTCTTTACCCTCAATTTTCCTTATATTATACTGATCTGTATATGCTCATGAGCTGCTAAGTGGCACAGTGGACTAAGTGCCTGGCCTGGAGTCAGGAAAATTAATCTTCCTGAGTTCAATCTTGTCTCAGACACTTACTAACTGTGGGACCCTGAGCAAGTCACAACTCTGTTTACCTCAGTTTCCTCATCTGTCAAATGAGCTGGATAAGGAAATAGCAAACCACTCCAGTATCTTTGCAAAGAAAACCCCAAATGGGGTTATAAAGAGTCAGTCACAACTGAAATGATTGAACAACAACAAAAATACTTATTTGAGAACATGTTATAATGTCACCATATAATGGAAACTCCTGGTGGGCAGAGGATGAATTGTTTTAGTCTTTGAGTCCACAGTGTTTAGCATCCAGGGGGAGGAAGAGGAAGAGGGACTGGACCTGTCATTTCACTAGTATAATAACTCCCCTTTGAGGACATCTCCTCTACTAATAAAGGTTGGCCCCTGAAACTCTATAGAGAGTGGCCCAGAGCAGAAGGAAGTAAGCAACTTGCCCAGTGACTAGCCGAAAAGTTGACTCTTAATAAAAAAATGCTTGTTGACTGACAGCAAGTAATGTGGCAGAGATGAGACCAGAAGCTTCTTTTCTCCAGGGTAAGTATTGGCTCTTAAACCAATCTTCAATCCAATATTTGCTACCCCAATGTCTAGCATGGAACAGGCACTGAAGAAAATGTAGACTTGTCTTGTTGAGGAAGTGGTCTTAGGTAAGTGCCTTTGTTTCTCTGGGTCTCTGTAAAATGAAAGGTTTGACCTGGATGACAGATAAAATACCCTCACAGATTTATGAGTAGGGAGGGTCCTCAAGCATTCATTCAAACCAACTCATTCCCTAAAGGAATCATTACTAAAAAGCACTACCAATAAACAGTCATCTACCCTTGAAGACCTTCAATAAAAGGGAATTTGTCATTGCTCTTCAGTCTGACTCTTCATGACCCCATTTGGTGTCTTCTTGGCAAACATACTGAAGTGGTTTGCCATTTCCTTCTTCAACTCATTTTACAGATAAGGAAACTGAGGTAAACAGGGTTAAGTGACTTGCCCAGGGTTACACAGAGAGTAAGTTATGTGAGGTCAGATTTGAACTCTGAAAAATGAGTCTTCCTGATTCCAAGCCTAGTGTTCTATCTCCCAAAACAAGCCATTCCAATTTCAGATAGTTCTAATTGGTAGGAAGTTTTGTGGTTGGTTGTTTTTTCCTGACATCAAGCTGAAATTTGTCCTCTTTTAAACTTCCATTGCCCACTCTGCCCTCTGAGATTATACATAGCAAGGAGAATCCCTCTCACATAGAGATGTTTGAAGATGACTGTCAAGTTCCCCTGAACCTTCTTTTCTCCAGGGTAAGTATTCCCAGTTCTTGCAAATGATCCTCACATGGAAGGATTCAAGGCCCTTTTACAGTCTGGTTGCCCCTCAGCTTATCAGGGTCCTTCTGAGAAAGGTGGCAGACCTGAACACAAAATCCCAGAGGTGGTTAGAGCTGAGTAAAGAATGACTATCACCTCCTGATAGCTGGAAGCTATATCTTTCTCAACCCAGCCCAAGAATGCACAGACCTTTTTGGCTGCCATATTACATTGCTGACTCATTGAGATTGCAGTCTATTAAGCCTCCCAGATTTCTTCCAGATAAACCACACAGTGCTGATTAACTAATCCTCCTTTTCTTAGCACTTGTGAAGTTGAGTTTTTTAACACAAATGTAAATTTTTCATTTATCCCTACTGAATTTCATCTCATTCAACTCAATCCAATGCTCTAGTTTCTCAAGACCTTTTTGGATCCCTATTATCCAGTATGTTAGCTAACCCTCCAAGCAAATTGAGCATGATATCCATGCCTTTACCCAGCCTTCTCCCCCTGCTCTGGAAAATTACCTAATGTTTACTTTGTAAGTGTTCTGCATTTGTTTATAAGCGTACATGTTGTTCCCCCTCTCTCCCACTCAATAGACATAAGCTACTTGGTGACAGGAACAATTTTGACTTTGTCTTCGTAAGCTCTGCACCTGAGCATTTAATAAATGCTTGTTGAATGAATGAATGAGGACAACAATTTTTAAACAGATGTCACCATATTGAATACTCAAATCTCCAAACTCAGTGGAATGAATAGATTTCAAAATATAGAGACCAAGTGATAGACACAAAGCCATGTGGGAAGAGAATGAAGTCCATATCATCTCTGTTGTCCCATCTGCTCCTGGAGTTGTCCCTCCTGACATGTTCTAAGCCTAGAGAACAGAAATTTACAGCACAACTGTTTATTCAATTACAAAAAGCAGCTATTTTATCCACCGGCTCAACAGTCTACAGAACATTAAATATAAAAAAATATTAGGATAGCAACTTGTCCCATGACTGTTTGAATGCCATCAAAGAAGATAAAATTAGATGATAACGATACAAATATATAATAATATAATATGAATATAATATAATAATACATAATAATAGTAAGCCTTAGCCTTAATACAGTGACTGGCCATTGTAAGCATTTAGTAAATATTTATTGATTGACTTTAGTAAAACAGTCTCACGAATTGTTCTGATAGAAAAAATTCTGGTAGTGGCCAACCTGGGGAAGCTAGGCAATGGATAGAGTGTCAGGACTGGAGTCAGGAAGACTCCTCTTCCCAAGTTCAAATCTAGCCTCATACACTTACTAGCTCTGACCCTGCATACGTCACTTAACCCTGTTTGCCTCAGTTTCCTCATCTAAAAAATGAACTGGAGAAAGAAATGGCAAACCATTCCAGAATCCCTACCAGGAAAACCCCAAATGGGGTCACAGAGAGTCAGAAACAACTGGGAAAACAACTGAACAGCAAAGTGGCCAACTTTCTTTCTATTGGTATGCCCCTCTGGGAGGAAAGGCACACTGGAAGCATTCCCTTCCCAGCTGAGCACTGTATTCCAAAGACGACATTCTACTGGTATTACTTTCAGGATTCCAGGGTCACTTCATATTCCTACACTGCTTGATAGCTACAAAGCATTTCTACATTGGATTCTCACAATAGTCCTGGGAAGGAAAGAAAAACAAGTGACCCTTGTTTTTCAGGAGGTAATGGAGGCTAAGACAAGGTAAGAGACTTGCCTGAGGTCACACAGCTAAGAACTGGAATTAGAATCCAATACTCTTAAATCCATTCTTTATCCTACCCAAATTATTGAGCCAGTAATAGCCAAGTGCACAACTTCAGGAACCTTAATATTTTTCTTTCTACCTTCTGCTCACCCGCCCTATGGCAGTTCCTACAAACTCCCTATGCACTAGACAGCTTTAAGCCAGCTCCACAAGCTAGTCCTCCAAAGCAAGGCCTGGACCCTGTGCACAGATGGAGGCTGTGGCTCCCACTAGAGCTGATCTTCTTTCCTTGATAACTGCATCTCTTCTGTGAGCTGCTACCACAGCCCTGTCTGACTAAGCAATATATCAATTTCCAGACACTTTCCATTTGGACTGTACATGGCCTTCAGCATCATTTCTTCATCTAAATCTGCACTGGAAAAGCTCTGTTCTTCTCCATGTTTATATGGGGAGTGAGGTGGTGGAACACAGGTGCTGAATGAAGTATCCCTTATGATGAGATACAGGTAATTTCAAGGGTTCATAGGACCTCTACCTAAAGCAGGGGAATTACATCTTTATTTCAATATAATGTGGTTTCCTTTCAATCCCATGCATTTTATTTTATGTGTTTAAAAACATTAGATGGGGATCATAGACTTCACCAAACTATCAAAGCGGTCTCATCATTCAGAGTCAGAAGGAACCACAGAGTCTATCTGGTCTAACACTAACTCATTTTACAGATGAGGAAACCAAAGTCCAAGGAAATTAAATGAACTACTCAAAGTCATATAGGTAGTAGTAAGCATCAAATTTTGTGATTTGAACCCAGGCCCTCTGACTTTGGAGCCAGTGTTCTTTCTACTATATCATAGTGCCTCCCTATGTGTTGGTTTGTTTTGTTTCATTGTTTTGGTTTGTTTGTTTTTTAAATTTTTTTTGTTTTAAGGGAAAGTTGTGGAGGGAGGGGATGGTAAGTGGGGAGATTTATGGGAAATTGATCTTCCCCTCTCTGGGCCTCAGTTTCCTTCTCTGTAAAATGTAAGTGTTGAGAGGGGGTGGT
>NW_027187393.1:7565535-7664055 GCF_028583685.1 Petaurus breviceps papuanus | reverse complement strand
GAGGGGGCAGAAGACAAGGAAGGGAAGAAGGAGAAAGTTAGTGGAAAGGACCCCAGGTTTTTCCCTGCTCAGGAATTGGGTTTTAGTCCTGGCTCAGCCACTAACTGATTATGTGACCTTGGGGAAATATATTCTCTTCTCTGGGCCTCAGTTTCCTCCTCTATAAAATAGGGAAGTTGGACTGGACAGTTGGACTGCAGATTTTTCTAATTCCAATCAATGGTTTCTAACCAGTCATGAGAAAAGCTTGGGGGCCCCATGGCTAAACCTAACTTGAACTCAAAGGAAGTTGTCTCCAAGGTCAAAGGCCACTGGCCATAGGCAGGGACCATCTTAAACAAGCTAAATGGTGGGACCAAGGGACTAAGGACCTCCTACTCTCCCCTCCTCCATCTCTGATGAGTCACAGCCCAAAGCTGGGAGCTGATTCGGCAAAACTCCAGGTCTGTTTGAATTAGACGACAGGGCCTGGGACTTGTCCCAGGAGCTGACTGTGGCCTGGACACAACACCTAAGAATCCGTGGTTTGGACTGGAGATGGCATTGCTTATTACATGGAAAAATTAAAAATTTAGCCAATCCTCAAAGAGCTGGGCCCAACCCAGCCTAGAAACCAGCTAGACCCCAAGTCATATAGTCCATCCTAAAATAGATCAACACAGAATTTGGCCATCTCCAAATCACCTCAGTGCCCAGCTCATCTTTGTCACTTCCACAGAACCTAGTACAAGGCCTCAAACATAGCAGGTACTCAGTGAACACAGGCTGATTGTATGAGTCACACAGAATTAGGTTCTACATCTCCTCCTCCTCTTCCCCCACCCCAATTTTCTCTCTGTCCACTCCTCTGCCACACCCACTAGATTCTGGGGGGAAGAAAAAGAAAAACATCTCAGTCATCCTAAGGCCAGAGACAGAACTGCCACTTCCAACCACCCTTCCTGTCTCCTAGCAACAGGGCATCCCCTAGGGCCCTTTGGGGAGTGCTTGCTGGGTATGTGCCCTCCTCCTTTCCCCCAGCCTCCCTCAAAGCTTCCATCTGGGGAGGGGGAGCTCTTAGGAGGGACCACCCTGCCCTGCTCTCTCTGGCTTGTCACCAGTGACCCCCTGACCCTCAACTAACTGGACAGAAAGAGACAAGCGATTGAATCATACAGAGAGTTCAGTACAATTCCCATCTGGCCCTGCAATCAATTATCCTATCAACAAACACCAAACACCAAAAACACCTGCTATGCACTGGGACCTGTAAGGAATACAGAGACACCATAAAACCACAGGATGTCAGAGCTGGAAAAGCCCTTGGTGATTCTTTAGTTCAGGCTTTCATTTCAAAAAGGGGGGAAAACTTGCCTGTAGTAATGGAAATGTCAGGATGCTTTTGGCTTAAATTATATCAGGGGTTCTTAGCCTGAGGTCCAAGGGCAGATTTCAAGGAGGTCTATATGAATTTTTTTTAATATTTTGATAACTCTATTTCAACATAACTAGTTTCTTCTGTAATCCTGTTTTTTTTTTTATTTTATGCATTTAAAAAAATTACTCTGAGAAGGGGTCCATAGGATTCACCAGAGTGCCAGAGGAGATCATGGCCCAAACAAGATTAAGAACACAAGTCATACAGGGCAAAGAACCCATCAGAAAGAAGTCTATGGAGCCATGAAGCAAGAAAAGAAGCTAGCCAGAAGATCAGAAACCTAAGGAACCTGTTTTGGCCCAGAGAAGCTATGATTTGTCCAAGGTCACACAGGTAATAAATCTTTAGGCTTAAAGAGATGTTAACATGTATTATCTCACTGGATGCTCACAACAACCTCCATTTTACAGATAAGGAAACTGAGGAGGCTCAGAGGTGAAAATGACTTGCCCATGGTCTCCCACCTTATGTCACCACCTAGGCAGAGCTGTGACTTAAACCCAGGTCCCAGCTCCAAATCCACAGTCTTTCCACTGTACCTCCTGTTTGTTCTGCTTAGCTCAGGTCAGAGCTCATATATCCTGGCATCAGTGGTTCTTGTCAGATAATTCCATGTAGGCAAAGCCCAAGGAGCCCTCTCTAGAGAGGTTACCTGTCCATTCATCTGATCATCTTCCTTTCAGCCCCTACGTCCCCATCACTCCCCTTCATGTACTCCATTTCCCCCAAACTGGACCACCAGCCCCACATTTAACCTTGCCGCTGCAAAGATTACCCCTTTGTCTGAACTCAGTAACCCTGCCTATCTCTCCTTGTTGTCTTCTGTTTCCTCCTTAAGACTCAGTATGGGTGCCACCTCCTCCATGAAGCCTTCCTCAGTCAGAAGCCATCTTTCCTCTCCTCCCTCCCCCTACTTCCACCCTGGATTTCTCAGTTCCTCTATGTCTGACCCCCTTTCTTCATTTAATTATGTTCTAACTTGCCATATAGTTATTTGGGCACATATGTCCCACCCCCTAAACCTCACTAAACAGTGAACTTCTCAAGACTGGCTCAATATACAGCACATAGTAGGTACAGTTCAAATTGAACCATGCTGATTGGAATGGAATTGGTGAGGTGAACTGCCAAGCATTTACTGACACCCTGTGGGCACAGGCTGACTAAGCTGTGGTTACCCTTGGGAAGCTCCCGGTCTGTCTGGTAGGAGGCCAAGGATCTGCATGAGGCTGGTCCCACAATGGGTACCACTCACAGATAAATGAGATCATGTCTGAGCCCATGGAGACTCTGAGAAAGATGGACTACAAACTCAGAGCACTGTGATTAGGGCTAAATTATAGTTCTCCCTCCCCCATGATGCCCAGCTCATAAAACTTCAGGCTGCTCTTGGACATTCTGCTCAGGGTGACTGAAACTCCTTAGAAGAAGGGAAGAGAAGGGAAGAGGGAGATAGAGACTGAGGGGAAGAGATAGGAGGAAGGAGGCAGAGACTGAGGGGAAGAGATGAGAAGATGGACAGAGACTGAGGGGAAGAAATGGGAGGGAGATAGAGATTGAGGGGAAGAGATAGAAGGAAGGAGGCAGAGACTGAGAGGAAGAGATGGGAGGAGGGGGGACAGAGACAGAGGGGAAGAAATGGGAGGAGGGAAATAGAGACTGAGGGGAAGAGATGAGAGGAGAGGGGACAGAGATTGAGGGGAAGAGATAGGAGGATGGAGATAGAGACTGGGGGGAAGAGAGTGAGGGGCAAAGACAAGAGAGAATGGAGAGATAAGGACAGAAAAAAGGAGAGAAAAAGACAAGTAGGCATGAAAAAGAAGTAAAAAGATAGACAAGGAGACAGGCAATTCAAGGGGAGAGATATGGAGAAGCGGCAGCAAAGAAGACCACCCCAAATGAATTAAAGAAGTAAAGAACAGACCAATTTCAGAACAAATGTTATTTTCCAGGGGAAGATGCAGAACCAGACTGACCAGTGAATCTTTGAAGAAGGAAAGGAATTTCTCTGGTTGTTAAGCCAGGCCATCTTCCCTCACCCTGAACTCGTGGACTGGAAGCCCTTCCTCACCCCTGAAGACTCCAGACCACAGACAGAGAACAGAGACTGTCATGTCTTCCTGTGTCTAGGCTTCTCAGCAGGGATCAAGCTAGAGAAACTCGGTCACACATGAAACGACCCTAGAAACTGCCCACCCCCTCATCTTACAGAGAAACAGTCTCAAAGGAGGGCAGTGATCTGTTAAAGGTCACCCAGGGAGTTAGCAGAGCCTATACCAGAACTAAATCCCCTGGTTCCCAGCCTAGGCCTCTCTCCACCACAGTGCATGGTCATCCTTCCTGAAGAAGGCGGGGGCTTGGTGTGAGCCAGTGGCCACATTTATACAGAGGAGGTGACGTGCCGCAGTGGGAAGAACACGGAATTTGAGGCAAGCCCAAGAACAGGGTCAGGCTTTGGCCTCCTGGTCATTACAGGGCAGGTAGATAATGGTGGCTGCTCTGGGAGAGCCCAGCTCAAGAGGGAGAAGATGGTATCATTATCACCATAACAACTAAAGTGAATCTAATGCTTTGTAAATTGATTTACATATTATCTCACTTGATAGTCTCCTGATGGCACTATCTTTCCTTCAAACTCCCCACACATCACTCCCTTAGCCAGGGAGAGGCTGCCTAGAGTTCACAGGAGGCCCTGGCTGGGCCCCAACTGGCAGGGCACAAGTCATTTGCCATGCAAACCTGGTCAGGCTGTCAGGAGACAACAGGGAGCAGAAGCCCTGGTCCAGGAGTTAGGAAGGAGCCGGAAGCAAGGGATGTTACAGGGCAGAACCTCCATCTGCCCTCACACGCTATACAAATAACATGCCTTCATATGTACCCAAGCATGACTCACATGTACAACACACAGGCAGTACTTACATGTAAATATAAAATTCAGATTATTATATACACATGCATGTACACAACACGAATCAGCAGTAGCATTGTTTATCCTTATAGACAACTTTAATGACTTCCACAACCCTGTGAGCTAGGTCATGCAGGGATAATTAAGCTTGTTTTACAGTTGGGGAAACTAAGAATTTCAGAATTAGAAAGGACCTCATTGGTCATATAATCCAACTCACACTAGAAAAAGAAAGACCACAGCTAAGAAGTATATCTCCAGTGCTGAACAAAGTGCCTGACACATAGTAGGTGCTTAATAAATATTTGTTGAATGGCTGATATAGAAATATGTCTGGAATGATTTCACATATATAATGGGGATGATATTGTTTGCCTTCTCAATGGGTGGGAAGGACTGGAGAGAGAGAGAGACAGAGTCAGACAGAGACAGAAAGAGAGAGAGGAACTCAAAATGTGAAAACTGAATGTCAAAATCAATTAATTAATAAAAAAGGAAAAATGCTGATTTTTTTAAAGCACTCACATAGCTTCTGCTTTTGAGGGGGGGCTGTTCTACTTCAGACAACTCTAATTGTTAGGAAATCCTTCCAGATGCATGGAGCCTATATAATTCCCCTCCTCTCCCTGGTTCTGCCCTCAGCAGTCACTCAGAACAAGTCCCATGCCTCTTCCCCAGGCACCAGTTCATCACCATATCAGATAGACCCTGAACCCTGTGCTCTTGCTGCTGAATTCCACAAGGCTCCTGAATACACATACATATGGGAGCACCCAGAGAGAAAAAGATGATTCCAGGGCTGAAAGGACCCACCTAGGGGGCATGGCCCAACCCCTACCCCAGAGGACGAATTCCTTCTACACAAAGGGGTGGGCCAGTCTCCCCTTGAAGAAGACTGATAAGGTGATAGTAAAGTCACTATCTCCTGAGGCTGCTCATTCCACTGTGATTAGAAGGTTTCTCATTACAGCTAAAAGTCAATTTTTCCTGGCATAGAGCTGAAATTTGCTTCCCTGTACCTACCTTTTGCCTCATTCTACCCTCAGGAGCCAAAGAAAAAAAGGCTATTCTCTCTTCCATGTGACAGCCCTGTTGTTGTCTGTCCTTCATTCTTGAAGAGGACCGTGACATCAGGGAGGTGATGCCATGACATGCAAGTGAATTGGATTTAAGTGAGGGAGAGCTGTGCAGAGTCACCAGCCTCACTTTCACCTCCAGACCATCTGGGTCCAGTGGCAAGATGCAGATCAGGACATCTGGAGAGGGGATGAGGTGGGAGACCTTAGCCTTTTAAGTTAAAATCTTTAACAGGTCTCAGTTTGACTGAGGCAACACCCATTCAGTGATTAAGGCTAGGTTATCTCTGAGATAAGAGCTCCTCAACATATTCCACATACCCATCTCAACTATTTTCCAACTATATAGAAAAAAATTTAATTGTTTCTGGTGAGGATCCCAAAGCATTTCTCTCAGGTGAGCTCATAGATAATCTCTTCCCCCTCTCCCCCCAACAAAGTCACCAGCTGCAAAATCTTTCCGTCTCTGCCAACTGGGGAGGGTGGGAAAAGAAAAGATGGGAAAGAGGCTCAAAAGGCAATAATCCTTAGAATACCCTCATGGGGAGGGGCCAAGACCCCCCCCCCCCGCTTCCCCAAACAATCAGAGTATTAATGCATATTTGTATGGGCTTTAAAATCATAGGGCAGGAATTAGTTATCCCAGTTTTACAGAGGAGGAAACTGAGCCCCAGAAAAGGGAAGAGACTCAACAATGGTCAGAAACTGAGCTCCTATCAGAAGATTCAGACTCAAGTCCCTCCACCCCCCACAACAATCCCAACCCAGTCCAATCCTGCCCCAAGGCACAGCAGTAAAGGAGTAACACCCACACTACTGTTCTCAGGGCCTGGTTTAGCTCATCTGGAGGCCCAAATGAGGCAAGACAGACTATGAAGGTTGGTTGCTATTTGAAAGATCAACTTAGGGGAATGCTTTCCCCCAAGAAGGCCTCTCCTTAGAAAAAGACCAAACACTGCCTCAGCCAGCATGGCACAGGAGACCCTAGACTGGGCAGGAAGGGAAAACAGAAAGCTCAGGTTTAGTTCTTGTTCTCCTGATGGGGAAATCATGTGGAAAAGGGAGGGATCAGGGCAGAGAGAGCTTGGCAGAATGGGTGTTCAAGTTTTGGCTAGTTTTGTGATACTGGACAACCTCCCAACCTTTCTCTGAGCCTCAGTTTCCTCCTCTGTAAAATGAGGGTTTTAGAGTAGAGAACATTTCACACTAACATAGATCACATAAAGGTTTGCAAAGTGTTCCTCATAACAATCGTGTAAGAAAGGCATTAGTGTTAAGTATATTATATATAATATATATAGTATAAGTATATTATAATCATTAATAATGAAGGAATGCAGAATAGTAAGTGGAGACAGGAAGGCCTGGGTTCAAATCCAGTCTCTGACTCTTATTAGCCATATGACAAGTCATTGGGCAAGTCAATGAACCCTCTGAGCCTCAATGTTCTCATCCTAAAGCATGGGACTGGTACCTGTAGTACCCTCCCTTGTAGGATGGCTAGAGACTCAAATGAGCTAATCTGTATAAAGCACTTTGGGGTCAGCAAGGTGGTACAGTGGATAGAGCACTGGCCCTAGAGTCAAAAGGACCAGAATTCAAATCTGGCTTCAGATACTTCCTACTGTGAGACCCTGGGCAAGTCACTTAACCCCAAGTGCCTCCAAAAAAAAAGTACTCTGAAAAGTGATCCTTCGTGTGTGTGTGTGTGTGTGTGTGTGTGTGTGACCTTGGTCAAGTTACTTAACCTCTGAAGCCATTATCGAAATTGAGGTAGTTGGACTAGATAGCCTCTGGTGCTCCTCCAGCTCTACAGCTATGATCTTTAATGGGTTAAATGTTAGTTATAATTATTATTATCCCCATTTTACAGAAAGGGAAACTGAGGCTCCTAAAGGTTAGATGATTTTCACAATGTCCCACAACTATATAAGTACAAGAGCTGGGATCTAAACCCAGGTCTTTCTGGTCTAAATTCAGGGCTATTTCCATCCTACCACTCTGCAGCTCTCTAAGCTTCTTTCCTGCTCTCAGGTGCATGATGACATAGTTCTGCTCATAAAGAGAAAAGGTAAAGAGAGAAGGTCTGGAAAGCAGTTTGGAGTCAAGGACCTGGATTTGAATTCTGGCTCAACTTTTATATCCTCTGTAGTCTTGGATAAGTTCCATTTATTCAGACCTCAGTTTCCTCATGTATAAAATGAGAAGGCTGCCAAAAAAGGTCAAATAATAATAGCTAACATTTACATAGTACTTTAAGGTTTGCAAAGCAATTAAAAAGATTCTCTCACTTTATTCTCACAGCAACCCTGGGAAGCAGGTTCTATTATTGCCTCCATTTTCCAGATAAGAAAATCAAGGCAGATAGAAGTAAGGAGACTTTCACAGGGTCACACAACTAGTAAATAACATTCTACCCACTGTACCACCTGGCTACCCTAAGACAAACAGAAAGGACACATATATTTCCAAAATATTTATAACAGCAATTTTTGTGATAGCAAAAAACTGGAAACATAGTGTACACCTGTAAATTGGGAAAGGGCTGAACACATTTTAGTATATGAATGCAAGAGAATATTATTACCCTATTAAATGACTGACATAAGGAATCTGGAGAAAGATAGGAAGATTTCTATGAAATGACATAAAGTTAAACAAATAGAACCAAAAAAAAACACCAAACATGCAAAATGTCTTCAGAAACAGAAATGGAAAGAATGTTTTCAAAGAAACCACGTGCTGCATAATTGTAATGACAAATCTTGGCCCCAGAACATAAGTGAGGGAATGAACTCCCTCCTTTCCACAGAGAAGTGGGGAGCTATGAGTCTGGGGTGCTGCATACATTGTCATAGACACATGCTAAGTCCATTGGTTTTGCTTAACTTTCTCATAGTTACAAGGGAAGGCTCTCTGTGGCAGGGAAAATATCTAAAAATGACAGATAAAAAGAAAAGGTATCAATAGAACCTTTTGTTAGATATGATCATAGCATTATTCTGGCTAAGTAGGTTTTGTATTTTTACTTTTCTAATAATAAGTTCCATTTGAAAGTTTGCCATTGTATAATTGTCTCAATTTAAGAAATGGTTGGTGGCTACACTTCTGTCATGGATCCAAATTAATTTCTCCCCCCCCCCACACCACCTCCATTTTGTAGGTAAAACTCATCCTCTTCTTTATGCCTCCCCACCCCCCCAACTTCCAGTAAATAAAAGATAGTTTTGCAGGTCTAGGGGCAAACTGAACTGGGCCACTGAAAGGTGGACTTCACAGACAGAAATTTTGATGTAAGAAAGCTACCTAACTCAGCTGCGCAGAGGACTAACCTGGGTGAGGAAGGCTTAGGAATCACCACCTTGATTTCTTAGGGGGTTGGATAATGCACACCAATCTGAAATCCTACTGGGACAGGGTAGGAGGGAGACAATTCTACTAGGACAGTTTGGGAAGGCTACCTTGAGGAGGGGGGATCATGAGTATAGCTTTAAAAGATGGGTGGATTTTAAGTACCTTAATTTAAGCCTGTTGAGTATTTACTGAATGAGTGAATGAATGAGTTCTTTGAAAGAGAGGGAAAGCTTCGATGTATATATTTGGGGAACCGAATTCAATCCTGCCCTCCCTCTCCCAACCCCCCATCAGCAGGGATCTTCTTGGCCTCAGGAAAATTCGGGCAATAGGAAGGGCCTTCCACTCATAAATGCCAATTCCCCACCAGGAGCCAATCAGAGCCACAGGAACAGGCAGGAACCCCGGTTCCCGTGGCAACGCAGACAATGGCACCTTCTCAGTACAGGCTCCTGCTAAAAGCATTAGCGGAAAGCATTAGAGCCTGGGCTGCCTTCTCTCTGCTCTGGGGGGCCCTTCCCCTGGTTCATCCCAGAACACACATGGCAGCTCCAGCCCTAAGCCTCTCCTACTGAGGAGATGGGCTTTATTGGAGGAAGGGGAAGGTAGGAAAAGGGGACTCCCACTACCATCAACCCTAATGTAAGTGGGGTGAGATGGAGATGAAGACTTGTAATGAAGAGCTCACACACAACAATTCCTGACCCTCCAACCTCCCCAAGGAAAAACAGGGGCCAAGGGGAGAGACAGGCATTCATCCTAGAACAGGTTTATGGGAGCAGCCACATATCCACCTTAGATGGCACCTTAGATATCAGAGATCTGGTATGATAATTAGGAGATAAAGAGTCAAGTATCAGCTCTATTAATCACTAGCTGAATGACCTTGGGTAAATCTCTTCCTTCTCTGGGTCTCAGTTTTCCTTATTCTCTTGTAAAATGTTGTTATTCACTCATGTCTACCTCTTTATGACCGTGTGAACCATATTGTCCATGGGGGTTTCCTTGGTAAAGATACTTGAGTGGTTTGCCATTTCCTTCTCCAGTTCATTTTACAGATGAAGAAACTGAGGCAAATAGGGTTAAGTGACTTGCCCAGTATCACACAGTAGTGTTTGAGGTGATATTGGAACTCAGTCTTCCTGACTCCAGGCCCTACACTCTATCCACTTTGCCAAAATAAGAAAACTTAAAATGATGGTTTCTCAGGGTCTCTAATACAATGATTCAGCCCCACCAGGGCTGGTCAAACCGAATACTTCACCAGTAGTTAAAGCTACCATTCACCCTCAGGCCCTTTCTGAAAGACTCTTGCTTCTATCCTATACCCTGAGTCAGAGACAAAACTCAATGAGCCAGAACAGTTTCCCTTAGATCTCAGGACCCAGATGAGCCCAGTCTATATCAGTTCTGGCTCCAGACTGGACAGGGAAGGTTCCTACCATGAATGCACATAGGATACCCTATCAGTAAAAAGTCTCTCCCAGTGAGACCCATAACTAGGAGTTTTTACAACTAGGATAAGAACCACAAACTGCATCCAGTTGGCAAGGGATCCATGAAAGGCAGGAAAAGAGAAAAGAGGGATCATCAGCTGGCCATCTGGTGACTTCTTAATTTAAAGATTCTCACTAAGTAAATACTAAGCTCTGTTGTTTCTACCTGATGAAGGATCTCAAGTGTTATCAATGTTCTAGAAATCTGGTGACTCACTCTGCCCTAAGTTAAGGATCTGCCCCTAGTGACTTTACCTGATACAGGGAGGTAGGAGAGTAGGAGGGTAACTTCAGACATTTGACAAGGATTCTCCATATGAGTGGGAAACAAAAAAATGTTTCATCCTAACTCTCAATTACCCAGAAAGTTCAATCTCCCAGAATCTTTCCTGGGAGTATTTGAGCTGATCTGACTCCCCATCCTATTTTACCTCCAAAATCAGTGCCCCTCAGATCAATGCAGAACTGATGACAAGTCTCTGAAGTCTGAGATCCCATAGCACCTGAAGGACAATTCAGACTCCACTTCCCCCCTGGAATACCACAAACATCCTTGTCCCTTTGAACTCGGATCTGACCTAGTTTTGCTAGTTAATTCCTGCTTAGTCCCTTATTTGGTCCCATGTCTGCAACTTATCCCTCTAGTCAGAGGAAACTGAGGGCCCAGAACTGGGTGACCCATCACCTTTTCCTCTGGAATTTTCTGCTCTGTTCCCACCCCCTCCCAGCTCCACCCTTACCAGAGGGCGGGCCTGTCACTGCCAGCTACCATAGTCCTCCCAAGAGTAAATGCCCAGAGACAGAAAGACTGGCATGTCTCAACCTGTTGTGTAGGTGTACTGGGGTGAGTGTAAGGCCACACACGGCCTCTGTCTTTCCCCTACCACCACTACCATCACCATGCAGGTCCAAAACCAGTTTACCCAAGGAAGAAAAGGGCTTCCCCTCCTAGCCACAGGGTATCAGGTTCTCCTAGACAAAAAACAATTTTCTTCCTCAGTCCTCTCCCTTATCTAAGACCTGGGCATATAGTCCAAGACCTGGAACATTATGCCATTATCATTCAGAAAGAATGCTGAAGCATTATACCAAATATCTGGATTTGAATTTTGGCTCTGCTATGTACCCCTTGTGTATGATCTTTGGTAAGCCCCTCTCTGGGTTTCTAGGGAGTTGGAGTAGATGGTTTAGTCCCATATGACTCTGCCATTTTGCAATCCTATGATTCCCACCTAAGTGACCTTTCAATTGCCTGGGGGAAATGACTTGGGTTGTTTGGAGTCTTCTCTTGCATTATCAAGGGTCCCTGGAAGAAGAGAACAACTGGGTCCTGGGAAAAGTAAGTTCTGAGCTCAAAAAACCAGCCTTTCCAGCCTGACAGGAGCCAAACAGCTCAAAAGAAAATGTATACATTTATCTTTGTCAAAGCCCTTTTCTATCCATTTCATCATTTAATCCTTGCAAACACCTCTGTGATAAGGTCTACTACCCCTGGGCCTCAGTTTCTCCATTTAAAAAATGAGAAAGTTGGACTAGATGAGCCCTTTGAGTCTGACACCCTGTGTTCTAATGTCCCTTCCAGAGGACATGCTATGATTCTATCCTCATTACAGATGGAGAAATTGAGGCTTAGAGATGAGAAACGACATTCCCAAGGTCACAGTTAATCAGTGACAGACCTTATAACTGCCAGTCCAGTGCTCTTTACCTTATACCACATAGCCTAAGCTTTAGGAAGAAATCCAGAATCACTGATCAGGAAAACAGATAAGAAATGAGATAGGGAAAGTAATTGAGGCTGCTAAGTCCTGCCTCAGTCTCCTCCAGTATTTCCTCAGAGAGCCATTGGACCCTGTGGGCATGTGTGGCTTCATTGAGTTCTGGAAAAGCCCCAAGGCAGGGCAGGGAAGGGAGCCCAGCTATGAGGTTGTCAAACCAGTCTTTGCAAAACAGGAGAGCAGCCAACAGGCCAGAGGGGTTGCCTGCCCATTGAGTTGGAGGGAGGAGACAGAGAAGAGAAGAAGGGAGAGGGCAGGGGACCTAATGAAAAACTCTCTCTCCCTGGCCACCCACAGCCCAGCTCAAACAAGCCAGGCACAGGAAGAAAGGATAGAAAGGGAAGGCCAAACACAGGCTCCAGCATTTCTTCAGACAGTTCCTTCACACCAGAAACCATATTGCTGTCCAGGAAAAATCCCAGGACACAGGGGTCTGGAAGACTCCAAATTATTTGACTCCATTTGTTCAGAAATCTAAGCTCCCTCAATTTACTCCTACCTCCAGTGGTAGCTGGAAGGAACTTGGGATATCAAGATCATTTTACAGGAAGAAAATGAGGCCCAGAAAAGTCAAGAGAAGTGAGATAGTGGCAGAGCCAAGACTCTAGAACCAGTCTCCTGGTTCCTTTACCCGGCATTTATTCTGCTGCATCACTCAACCTTTCTCCTATCCTACACCATACAAGTTGTCAAATGAATCTTCCACAAGCATAGATCTGACTCTATTTCCCTCACTCAAAAGCCTTCAGCAATTGCCCAGAAACCAAAATCCTAACCCTGGAATTCCAAATAAATAGCAATACCAAAGCGTTCCATATCAAATGGGAAGAGCAGACCCTACTTTGGGCTGCAAAGACAATTTGCTGCTGCCACTGAAGAGATGGGACAGATGGGGAAGAAAAGAAATAAGCATTTATCTAGTGCCCACTATGGGGAACCTGCAGCTTCAAGGCCACATGTGGCCTTCTAGGTCCTCAAGTGTGTGGCCTTTTGGCTGAATACAAACTTCACAGAACAAATCTGGATTCCGTCAAAGGGCCACACTTGAGGACCTAGAGGGCCACATGTGGCCTCCAGGCCACAGGTTTCCCACCCTACTTTTTACTGCTATTCTCCCATTTGATCCTTACAACAACCCTACAAGGTAGGTGATATTATTATCCCCATTTTTACAGTTGAGGAAACTGAGGCTGAGAGAAATTAAGTGATTTGTCTGGGTTCAAAGAACTCTTGTTTGAGGCTGAATTTGAATTCAGATCTTCCTGAGTTCCTGGACTCCAGCTAGGTACACCAGCTGGCTGCCTCCCTCTGGGAAGACAGAAACCAATGAGGGAACAGACCACGGAGGGAGCAGGAATAGGAGTCTTCCCAAGCCTCTGACTTGTCCTGATCTCTTCTGATAATTGGGGCCTTTCCCAAATGGAAACTTTGTATCCCTAGGAAGGACACAGTGTCCACCATTCTGCTACATGCTATACCGCCTGCCCAGTAACCAGACAACTTTCCCAGGGCAATTTTGTGTCTAGTTAGGACAAGGAAATAGCAGTAACAACAACAGATTTACTATGGTCTGTCTGTGAAATCAACTCACTTCTAGCTTCTCTTGCAACTTAAAGCACTTTCCTCCCAAACCATCCTATATAGTAGATAACAATAGGACACAATAATGATGATATTGATATAGTAGTTTAAAGTTTGCAAAGTACTTTACATATATTTTCATTCAACCCTTAAAATACCTTGTAACAGAAATTTTGTTATTCCCATTTTATAGAGGAGAAAACAGGTTTTCTAGAGAGGTTACTACATTGCCCAGGGTCACAAAACTAGTAAGTGTATGAGATTAGATCTGAACCCAGGACTTCCTGGCTCCCAGTTCAGTGTTGTATCTACATTTTATAGATGGGCATGCTGAGACCCACTAAAAGGAAGAGAACTGCTCAATCTCACACATCATGCATCAGTTAAAACTCCAACTTAAACCCAGGCCTCATTACTCCAGGAGTATGCCCCTCTCATTGCATCACAGCATTACTTAACCCTTTTGTGCCTCAGTTTCCTTATCTGTAAAATGGGAACGATTTCACATTCCATCATTAGGTTGGTGGGGCATTTAAAAAAAAACTCTCATCAAACACCTCTGGTGACAGATTTAGAGGAAAGAAAACACTGAACAATGGGCAGCTTAGGAAAGGCTGCCTGGGACCTCTGTGAACTAGAGAAGACCCGTAGGTCAGGCAACACTAGGTCTGGCCAGAAAAGCCCAGATAGGAGAGGATGGTCTACTCTCAGCAACATGGACACCTCAACTGGCTCAAATACACCTTTGTCTTCCTTTGGAAAATGTCCACACCTTGTTTTTGAAAGACCTTATCTCTGAAGCTGCTTCCGTGAAACCTTGACAGCTACCTACCACACCTCACCAAGAGGGCAGCAAGAAGGCAGCCCCAGGTCCTTGTCAGCAGCACCTAGGCCCCCAGGAGAAGTCATCTGCCTAACTGTAGTGAAAAACATCCTACCCATTTTCAGGAGGAGAAACCAAGGCCAAGACCTTTATTCCATTACCAAGAAAGAGGGGCAACTAGGTGGCTCAGTGGATAGATTGCCAGGCCTGAAATTAGGAAGACCTGAGTTCAAATCCAACCTCAGACACTAGCTGTGAAACCATGGGCAAGTCACTTAACCTGTTTGCCTCAGTTTCCTCATTTGTAAAACGAGCTGGAGAAAGAAATGGCAAACCACTCCAGTCTCTTTGCCAAGAAAACTCCAAATGAGGTCACAAAGAGTCAGACACGACTGAACAACACCACCAAGAAAAAATCAGGCTGGAATGCTAGAGAAATGCTTTAGGGGATTGGGGAGGTCAGGGCTTGTGCCCATGCACATGAGTGCACGCTTGCACACAAACACACACCCTGTTATGCATAGACAAAAAAGTAGAATAAGATCCAAGTGAAAGAATAAGAAGAGTCCCCTAGAGGAACTCATATCCATCCTCATCACTTTGTTGTTATTTGTCCTTCTTTCTCAAAGAGGACCATGACGTCAGGAAGATGGTGACATGACTTGCAAATGAATCAGATTTGAGGAAGGGAGGGCATGCAAAGTCACCAGCCTCACTCTCTCCTCCAGAGTCATCTGGGTCCAGAGGCAAGGTATACACCAGGAAGACTGGAGATCCCCCTCCCCCACCCACCCCCATTGTGCAGATGAGCAAACAGAAGCCCAGAGAGGAGAAATGTTTTGCCTGGAATCCTACAGGTCAGAGACATAGACAAAACAAGAACCTGAGGTCTCCTGGCTCCCAGCCTAGTGATCTTTGCCCTCTACTCTGCTTCCTCATTCAGATGAAGAGGAATGCAGCCTCACAGGATCACAGAACTAAGGCTGGAGTTTATTGAGTAGGGGCATAACGGAGTCAGACCTTCCCTTAGGGAAAATGACTTTGGCACCACATAAGGGTGGATTAGAGAGGGTAAAGACTGGAGGTAAGGAGATCAGTTATGAGGCTATTACAATACTCCAGTGATAGCCTGAATTAGGGAGGTACCTATCCACTAGAGATAAGAGGGTATTGTGGAGATAGAAACAAGATCTGGTAACTGATTGAATACATAGGATAAGAAAGAGGAATTGAAGAGGGCACTGAGGTTGTGAACCTGGGTAACCAGAAAGATGGTGGTACCCTTGATAAAAGAGAGAAATGAAATCTCACAGGGAGAGGGCGAAGTCAAAGCCCAGTTCTGCCAGCTTCTCAACCACACAGGACTGAGAGGCCTCAAAGAGCCCTAACTCTGTGTCTACCACACATGCAGAGCTGTTAGGCATGGGACTTGCCCCTGAATAACAAGGCTTTTCTCAACTTCAGAGTTCCCACTCACATAGGCCTGAAAACTTCCCTAAGCAGCATGAGATCTAGATTCCAGTAAGATGCTCCCCTGGCCACAAGTCCTTCAAATCACAGAATCTCAGAGCTGGGAGACTCCTAGAGACCATCTAGGCCCATACTTTGACAGAGGAAGAGAATGAGGTCCAAAGAAGGAAAAGGATTTACCCAAGATCACACAGGGAGTCAGACTCACTGTAAAAAGAGTGTTAGGGAACTGGAAACAGAAGTAGATGACCCCTAATTCAGTAACAGCTGAACAATCTGCAGTACTTTAATGTAGTAGAATATTACTGTGCTGTAAGAAATGAAGAACAGGATGAGCACTGAGAAGCACAGAAAGACTTATATGGACTGATGCAAAGTGAAGTAAACAGAGGCAGGAAAATAACAAAGGTCTCAACCACACAAATAGAACAACCACAAAACTACTGAAACAAAAAAAATAATAATAAATTATAAATTAACTTACATTATAAAGACCAAACTTTACTCCAAACACATGAGAAGACAAGTATGCTCTGTAAAGGTGGGGAGGGAATTTACAGGCATGCAACCATGCAACCCTGTCCAAATTTTTAAGATGTGTTGATTGGGGCAGCTAGGTGGTACAGTGGATAGAGCACTGGGCCTGGAGTTCAAATTGGACCTCAGATACTTACTAGCTGTGTGAACCTGGCCAAGTTACTTAACCCCAATTGCCATAAAAAAAAAAAAAGATGTGTTGATCAATTTTGCTTAACTTTTTCCCTTTTCTTCCTCTTTATTGACATAAAGGATGGCTGGGTCAGGGAAGGAAAGCAGGTGATATAAAAGCAAAAGTTATCACTAAAATCTTTTTTTTTCCTTTTAAAAACTAAATTCAGCAGGGCAGCCAGTCGGGATGACCTGGGATCAAATCCGGGCTCAGATACTTAGCACCACACCCAGAAATGACTGGCCTTGTAACCTTGAGCAAGTTACTTAACCCCAATTGCTTTAAAAAAAAAACAAACTAAATTGAGAGGAAGGAAATTTTGGTAGTTCTAGCTCTATGCACTTTCTATGTGTGACCCTGGGCAAGCTGCTCAATCTCTCTGTGTCCATTTTCTCATTTGGGTTTGAACCTTGGCTCTCCCAATTCCCTACTGAATGACCTAGGGCAAGGCATTTCCCTTCTCTGAGACTCAGTTTCCTCATCTGTAAAGTGGGACTAGTACTACTATTACTCTAGTTGTAACACTACTATTTATCCCATAAGCTCTTCTGAGGAAAGTGTATTAGCAGTGGTGATGTCAGGACTCAAACTGGGATCTCTTGATCCCCCAGTCCAGGTTTCTTATAACCATAGTGTTGCCCTTAGAAGTCTGTTCCCAGTGACTAGTGCCTCTTGTGTCCCTATTTGGAATTTCAGAGCAAGGTGATATGAGTCAAGGTGACTCCCTAAAGCTGTCTCTCTGTCTGAGACTTGGGTTCACCTCAGGGCCCTAAGAGGAGAAAAGCAGACAAGTGCTGAATAGCAGCAGAGAAGAGAAAAGACAGCTGGGGCCCAAGGAGCACTTACCCCAGCCTCCAGCTCCCTGAGGGATGGGGATGTTGCTCAAGTACCAGAAAAGGCAGAACACAGGGTCAGTTCCCTGGCCCTGACATCATCACCACCATCAGCACCATCGTAAATAGCATTTATATTGAGTTTCAAGGTTTGTCAAGCACTTTACAGATATCTCATTTCATGCCTGCAACAACTTTGGGAGGTAGGTGTTATTATTATCCATTTCATGCCTGGACTTGGTTTGGCTCTACCATCAACCTAAAGTTCTTCATGAGCAAATCATTTGCCTCCCTTGGCCTTAGTTTCCCAATCCATGAATTGAGGATAATCTGTGCCTTGTATAAGATGGCTTAGACACAGGAGTCCATGCTACTGAGGAGGCCTGGAGATCCTAGGCCACATAATTGCATTTACCCAGACAACCATTTATTAAGCTCCTACTCTGTGTAAAGTTGCATGCTAGGGTCTGAGATGATAATATTTCATATCTGAAAGGTCTTAGACATTCAAGTTCTCTATTTGATTCTCTACAATAACCCTACCAAGAAGGCAAAACAGGTTTCATTCACTGTCTCCATATCCTCTTTCCTCTGGAAGAAGGTCTGGAGAGCCAGGATTTACCCAAGATCACCAAGGAAGTTCTAGCTTGCAGAACCAGGACTCAGGTAGGTGTCTGCTGACAGCAGGTATTCTTGCCAAGTTGCCCAGAGATGTGTCCTAGAATATTTTATAGATGAAGAAACTAAAGTCCAGTAAGTGACTTGCCCCAGAAGGCCCAGCAGGTTAGGCGCAAAGCCAGCACTAGCACAAGATCTCTTGAAGAGAAGTCTAGGGCTCTCCCTACCTCCAGAGGCTTATTTTGTGAATCTGAGGACAGGGAGTGGAATGGAATACATCCAGGCTTCTGGATGGATCTAACAGAAGGAGATACTCTTATAATCTCATAGTAGGGAGAGAACTCAGACTCAGAGAACATCTAATTCAACTCAACCCGGTAGAGTGATCTCCTCCATCACATTTCTGACAAGGGGCCATTCCTGGGGAACCATGGGGAACTCAAGCCACTGCCTCTCTCCCAGGACTGGTAGGAGGGAATAAGCATTTATTAAACACCTACTATGTGCCAAACTAAGCACCTTAATTTCATTTGATCCTCACAACAACCCTATGTGGTAGGTGATATTATCCTCATTTTCTATTTGGGGAAACTGAGGCAGAAAACAGTTAAGTGACTTGACCAGGATCAGTAAGTATCTAAGGTTGAATTTGAACTCAAGTCTCCCTGACTCTAGGCCTAGTATTCTAACTACTGCACCACCTCATTGCCTTTTCTACAGACAGAAGAAAAAATGTCCTGAGTTTCCTTCTACTTCCCCCCTCTCTCCCCTTTCTTCCCACTACTAGCCCCAATCCTCCCCCTTCCTCCAAGATCCAGCTTAATTCCAGGCCCTCCCAGCTCTCCCTTCTTTCCACAGTACTTAGAGGGGCATCAGACACCAGAGACACCACAATACATCAGAAGGCATTAGAATTTTAGGAATGGAAGGACCTAGAGCCAATCAGTTTCCATCTCCAATCTTTTCTGGAGTTCCAGAAGTGTTCACCATAGATCCAGCCTCTCATCCTGACCTCCTGACTTTTTCTTGATCCTCTCCCCATCCCCACCAAGGAGCAACTCCTGTACCAATCCTAAAAAAATAGAATGAAAGCTTAATATGTCAGCACCCTGATCTAGAAGTCAGGGAACCCGGGCACTGCAAGTTTCTTGCCCTCTCTAGACTTTAGGTTTCCTCTGGGTAAAACAGGGGTATTGTCAAGACAGTCCCTGAGGACCCTTCCATTTTTAACATGCCATAATCCCATGATTCAATCCCTCTAGGACCAACCATCAACCTCTGACATGTTCAATGAAGGCACCACAAATCACCAAGAGACAGCTGCTCCACAACTCAACAACCCCCACCCCACCCCAATCTCTGGTCCCTGAAAGCCAGAATGACTGGTAGTCACTTCCTTCTCTTCTACCAGTGACCAGGCCACTTTGGAAAGAACCAACTGGTGTGTCAGAGTTCCCAAAAAATGTGGAAAAATAATCCCTGCCCTGCTTCCCTCGCCACCACTATGTCTGTGGAAACATAATCTATAATAGTAATGACACTAATCTAACCTGCTGGACTAGGTCAACCTTCCCAGGTAATATGGGCCCAGTTTAAGAGTAGCCTTCTAGAGACAGTTTCTCAGTTCAAAGGAAGGATTCCTCTTTCAGGCACTGCATCTAACAGGCCAGGCAGATGTTAGCTACTTAGAGAGAGATAGTCCTTGTAATATTAGCCACCTCCTTACAGCTAAGATCCCACAGAAAGGGACCTAGGCAACCAAGAAAACCTATCTTTTGCCTGGTAACTTTCTGTATCTCCCTTCTCCACTCTCCTCACCAAAAGCCTCTTATCATCCTATCTGATGGGGTCCCAGGGGCTGGCCTGGGGTCACCCAGGTGGGATTGGCTGTAAGGTAGGGAGAGGAGTAGCAGTCAAGCAAAGAGGGGCCAGCCCTGGGGGGAGCAGCAGGTCAGAGCCAGACAAAACTGGAGGGCTCAAACTCTTCCCCACCCCCAAATGGGAGCAGTCTTCAATGCCAGCCTCTTTCCTTTAGTGTAGTACAGTAGGAAGGGCAATAGATTTGGAGTCAGAGGTCCTCAGTTTGAATCCTGACTCCTGGCTCTGTAGGTCTCAGTTTCTTCATATATGAAATAAGGAAATTGAACTCGGTGATGATAATGATAATATTAATTGCCAACATTTCAATATAGTTCTTTAAGTTTGGTAAAAACACTTAACAAATATCTCCATCCCCACAAAAACCTTAAAGGACAGGTGCTATTATTATCCCCATTTTACAAATGAGGAAACTGAGGCACGGGGAGCTTAAGTGACTTATCCAGGATCACAGATCCTGTGTCTGAGTAAGTGTCTGAGGTTGGATTTGATCTCAGTCCAGGTCCTAAGTGTTTTCCACTGTGTCACCTGGATATCCTTTAAAGTCCCTTCCAGCTCTGTATCTATGATCCTTCTCCCTCCTTCTTTTGTCCCCAGTCCCTCTGTCCTTCACTCTCTAAGTCAAGCTTTTGTTTGGGAGAAACTCTGCCCCAGTTTTGGATTAACAATTAACTCTAGTAACTCAGGCTAGTTTCTGTTCCAGGTGTGGCCTGTTCTTGCTCCTGCAGAATATAAGTGTGGGGGAAAGGGGAAAAGAAGTCAAACAGCCCCATCCCCTTTCCTGCAGAGGTGGCAGATGGACACAAAATAGGCCTTCCCTCCTGGTCTAATGGATCTGGCCCCACCTAGGCTGTCCCATGGCTGCTCAAATGGTCCAACAGACAATAGCCTAGAGACCCCTCACAGCTTGCCACCTGAAACCTCCATCATCCAGTCCCACTCTATTTGCCACACACACACACACACACACACTCTCCTCTCTCTCTCTCTCTCTCTCTCTCTCTCTCTCTCTCTCTCTCTCTCCCCCCCCTTCCTCTCCTCTAGTACCTCTGAATGCTCCCAGCCTTTCTCCCTCCTCCTCAGCCTATCCTAATCATTGCCCTCTCCACCTCCTTTAAGAAGATTCAGGAAGTCAATGCTGGACTTCTTAAAACAACTCCAGCCCTTAGTCTGTACCAGGTCTCTGAAGTCCCAGACTCTCAGGGACAGCACATGGCATTATACCATGAGGGAGAAAGCAGGAAACCTAAAGAGCTGTGAGACTCCTGGAAAAGTCCCATTTCTATCCATTTCTGGTCTTCCAACTCCCACCCTTTGGCAGACTAGTGAAACCTATGAACCCCTTTTCAGAATAAATGTTTTAGGTGTGAAAACTAAAATACACAGGATTACAAAGGAAACCAATTATAATGAAATACACTTAACAAAATATTAAAAAAAAAAAACAAACACAAGCCTGCTGATTAAGAATTCTTGCTTTAGATGGTCCCTAAGGTCCCCTCAATAATATTCTCATGTGCCACAATACTCCTGCCTGGTCCCTCTCCCCTCCCTTCCAATTCTCTGGTCCTTTGGGCTAGATTGGGCTATAAGAAAGAAGGTAAAAGCAAGCATATTTTTTGGAATGGCAAAGAGATCAAAGTATAAAGAGATGGGTCAACTTAGAAAAGCAGCTACTGAGGGAAGGGATGCCAAAAACCCTTCATTCCTCAAGTCCTGCCTCTGCTGGCCTCCTATCTCCTTCTTCCACCCAGCCTCCCTGCCTCCCTCCCCTTCCTTAGGTCCTAACTTAGCCCAGATTCTTCTCAGCTTCAGAGGACACTCCTGACAGGACCCTCACTAAACTCAGGTCAGCAAAGCCAATAACACAAAAGCAGAGGAAAAAGTCATTCATAACCATGTGTTAAGTGTACTAGAGAGAAGCAAAACAGGGTTTGATGTGAAGGCAAATGGGGAGGGGGGAGGCAGGGAAGCCTTCATCTTTTACCCCAAGTACAGCAGAGGACCTGGGGCATAAAAGGTCCTTAAATGTTTCGTATTTTATAGATCATAGCTAACAAGATGTAGGGTTGGAAGGTAACACAGAGACCATCCAATCCAAACTCCTCATTTTATAGTTGGGGAAACTGAGGCCCAGAGAGGGAAAGTAACTTGTGGAATACAACTAAGGAGATAGAGGTAGCATCTAAGCTGGGATTTAAAGGATGGGCAGAATGTCAGTGGGCAAATGTTGAGAGGAAGGGATGACCCAGAGGATCAGCCTATCCCAATTCCCTCTCCCCATCCCCCAATCTTTGCTAATGCCCCCTTCCCAGATAATTATTTTGTCCGGATTTTGTATTTAATTATCTGTCTTCATTCTGATAGTCTCTTCTCTTCCCCATTAATCTAAGTTCCTTGAGGACTCTTTTTTCTGTCTTGGCATACCTAGCACTAAAAACAGTTTCTGGTACATAGGAGGCATGTATTGTTTAATTTAGGACACGTGATTGTCAGAAGACTAGGAGAGATAAGGCTAGAAGGGAGGTTGGGTCAATTTGAATAGGGCTTGGAATACCTAACTAATGAATTTGAACTTTGCAGCAAGGGCCATAGGGAGGTATGAATAATAGCTCAAATTCCCATAAGGCCCATAAATCAATACAAAGTAATTTGCCTACAACAATTTTTCTGAGATAAGTAGAATGAATGTCATTCTCCCCATTTTAGAGATGAAGAGACTACCATCTCCAGAGCCCAAATGCAGCTCCTCTCAACTCTCAGTCCAAGTGAGTTTTCTACTATGCCAGCCAGGTGGCTCAGTGAGTAAGAGCACTGGCTCCAGTGTCGGGATGACCTGGATCAAATCCGGGCTCAGATACTCAGCAACACACACAGAAATAACTGGCCGTGTAACCTTGAGCAAGTTACTTAACCCCGATTGCTTTAAAAACAAAAAACTGAGATTTTTGAGCAAGGGCCACAAGACTATACAGAAGCCTTCTTAGGGGACCCTCCTACATGAAAGAGTAGCTGCTACTGCTGTGTGAGGGAAAAGAGAACCAATTCAGGGAGGTCAATTTCCTCTTGCCTCATACTCCAGAGTGAAGATAACCTATCCTAGTACACTTTGGAACTGCTAGAGGATCTCAAAGCACTCCACCTCTCTCCATCACTAGGAATTTTTTTTTTGAAGGTAGATCATTTGCCCAGGTAGAAGAGAAAAAAAAAAAGCCACTGGCATTAGAGCCAAAAACTCAAAGACTGAAGTATTGGGAAGAGTCCTAGGCTAGGAGCCAGGAGACCCAAGTTCCCATCCAGAATCTGTCAATGACTTCCTGAATGACTTTGAACAACTCTCTTCCCCTGGCTGGGCCTCCATTTCTCCATCCATAAAATGAGAGGGTTGGACCGAGAGGCAGGATGTTGCCCTGGAAAGAACAATGGGTCTTCAATCTAAGCACAGGACCTGGATTTGAATCCTGACTCTGCCTTTACTACCTGGGTGACTTCTGGGCAAGTTGCTAAATCTCTCTAGGCCTCAGTTTCCTCCTCTGTAAAATGAGGGGATTGAACTAAATAACTTACAAGGTCTCTTCTACTTCTAACACAATGACCTGATGACTGGATTCAGCTCTATTACATTCCTTTGGTCCCCACAACCCGATCAGCCTCCAGCACAGACCACTCTCCACCCCTCCTGATTTCTAATTCCAAAGAAAGAAAAGGAGAGAGTTAGTCACAAGCAGTTTTCTGTCATGAGGAAGAAGGATTAGATTTATTACGGATGACACCAGAGGAAAACTAAGACCAGTTTGTAAAAAGGAGTGGGGGTGGGGGGAGGGGGAGGGGAATGATAATTATGGGAAGGTGTATTTAATAACTCTCACTTCTGTAACTTTTTTCCCCATAGGTTGGTGTGTTGGAAAGACTACTGAATTTGGAGTAAAAAAAAACCCCAAACACCTGCCTTTTGAATCCAGCCTCTGCTATTAGATGCTAAGGCTTTAGCAGAAGAAAGCTAAAATTGCTTCTAGCTATAAATTCTATAAAGCCTCCAAAATCTACTACAAAGGTAGGCAGCACAGGCATCACTTTCCCCACACTATAGAGAAGGGAAAACTGAGATTTGGAGAGAGCCTGAAAGCTTTAAGTCATGTGATAATTGGCCAGTAAATCTGAGAACCCCAGTTGAAGGAATCTGAATTTAGAACTGCAAGGGATCTTTAAAGATCTAGTCCAACTCTGTCATTTGACTGAGAACGTGGAGGCACCCAGGGAAAGGACGTGTCTAGAACTACCCAGGTGGCAAGAACTAAAATTCAAACCCAGTTCCTTTGAGCCCAAATCGAAGGTTCCCACCCCCCAACCTCTCTTCCAACACACAGTATACTCCTCTTATTTCAAGCAGAAGAAAAAGAATGAAAATAAGAGGTATAAAAAAAAACCAGAATGGGCTGCCCCAGAGATAATGAGCTCCCTGTCACTGTAGGCCTCCAAGGAAGAGATGCCATGACCCCTTTGTCAGGAATGTTATACAGGCGATGCCTGCATCAGACAAAACATTGGATTAATTTTGTGGCACTGTGAAAACAAGGAAAACTGGACTGCCAGTCAAGGAACCTGGGTTTAACTCCCCCATCTGACACTCTCTGTGTGACCTTGGGCAAGTCTCTCTAGGCCTCAATGTCTTCATGTGTAAAAAGAGAGGCCTGGACATGATGGCTCCTGAAGCCTCTTTAAGCTGAGTTTAAGGCTGTATGATCACCTCTGTGGTCCCTTCTAGCCCTGAGATTCTATGATTCTAGCCAAGGGGGAGGGAGGGTAGAAAAAGGGAAGGAGCAGTGTTCTCATTTGAGTAACAGAACAAGATGATTTGGCCCAAACACTGACAGGACAAAATGTCTCTTCTTTCTAATTCCTTCCTGGGGCCTTGAATATTCCTGAGGCCAGGGAAAGATGGGAGGCTAGAAACAGCCTCAAAGAGATGCTCTCCAGTTTTAAATGAAGACATTCATGAGGAGAGTTACCTCAGCTCCAATCTCCTCCCCCTCACCCCTCCTCCATAGGCCTGGCAGAGGAGGCAACTGCAGGATTGATAACAGAACAACCTCCCCATTCACCAGCCAGGGTGGGAGAGGGAAGGGACAGAGGCTTCTCTTTCACCAGGGGCCCAGGCCCCTCTCCTGGCCAGGGGACCCAAAGGACAAAGGCCAGGTACCCACACACTCAGCACCCCCACAGGGCCCCACAACTATTCATAGGCATCCACTAACACCTCCAGAAAGTAACACCAGACACAGGCTGTAAACAGAGCAAGCCAAACAAACTAGCTGTGTCAGTGGCCCAGTACCTCCCTGGCTATGGAACCTTGGTCCCCTCTGCTGCTACAGGAAGGGGCTAGACTCTACATTCTTAGAAGTCTCTTCTAGACCTGAAGTTCTATAATTCTTTGATACTAAAGCATGAGGGCACAACCTCTGAGTATAGTGAGAAGGTGTGCAGAGAAATGAAAGCTCAGTGAGGCGGGGAGGAAGTATTCAGGGATGTCTTCCAGGAGGGAACTTGACTGGGAACTTCACAGGAGTTGGAGCTCATCTTTGACAGAAGGCACCAAGGACAGCTCAGTTTGATTCCACAAGGGCTAACATCCCTTCCATATACTGAGCTCAGCTCAGAGGTTGGGCAGAGGAAACCCCAGAAGAGCCAAGCCTCGGGGAGGCTCAATTTTGAACAATCAAACAATCAATCAATAAGTGCTTAATGAGACATTAACTACAAGCTAGGATCTGTGTAAAGGCCCAGGGATACAAAGAAGAAGCAGTCCCTGCCCTCACAGAGCAAATAAGTTAATGAGCAAGACAAAAGATATGTAAATAGGTATAAACAAGATACATACACAGAATATACATACATGCATTTCTAGAATGTATTCAAAGTAATCTTAGAGGGGAAAAAGCTAGAAGCTGGGAGGGGCCGGGTGGGGTTCTGGGAAAGGCCTCCAGCCTAAAGGAAGCCTGAGATGCTAAGATATGAAGAGGGAGAACATTTCAGATATGCAGACAGCCAGTGTAAAGGTAAAGAGATGGGAGAGGGAGGATCTGGCATGAAGAACACCAAGTAGTCTAGTATGGCTGGAAGGAGGGATAGTAAAATAAAAGAATATTGGAAAGACAGGAAGGGGCCAAGTTGTAAAGTGTTTTATATGCCAGAAAAGAGGCGTTTATAGGGAGCCACAAGTTCATGGAACAGTAGAAGGATATGGTCAGACCTGTACTTTAGGAAAAATCAGTTTGGCAGATGTGTAGGAGATAAACTGAAGAAGGGAAAGGTTTGAGGTAGGGAGAACAGCTCAATTAGGAGACTATTTCAATAGTACGAGAGAGGGATGAGAGTCTGAACTAGGTAGAGGGATATGATTCCCCCAGAGGAAACAAGGAAAGCACATAAACCAGCCAGAGAACCAAGGTCTGGAATTCAGATGCTGAATTGTAGGATCTAAAAAGCAAAATATCAAAGAAGGATTAAATGTTAGGTAACTCCCATTTCCATATCACTTTGAGGTGTACAAAGAAGGAAGACAATACATTCTCATTTTAAAGAGGAAAAGTGACTTGCCCCAGTCTGACAGCTAATGTGTGCTGAAACCAGAACAGGAACCTTGGTCTTCTAACTCCAAATCCAATGGGACTTGGAGAACAATCTCTGAAGGCTTCCAGGAAAAAGGCAGGCTTGAATAGGCTTTGAAAGAAGGGTAGGAATGAGGAAGAGGGAAATGACAGAGTATGTACCTTCATCTTTGTTAGAGTCTCCCCTAGTAGAAGAGATCTGTCCTGAGTCCCCACCCCACACACACATACTCTCATCCTTCCCTTCTTTTAGGCAGAACTAATTGGACCACTGCTCTCCCAGAAATTCAGAAGCAAAATCATAGATTTACAGCAGGAAGGGACCTTAGAGGTCATCTGGTGCAACCACCTCATTTTACAGATGAGGAAACCAAGGCTTAGCCCCTATTAAGTGATTCACCCAAGGCAACAGCCAGAATGTCAGAAGTGGGATTTCAACTCAGGTCTTCCTGACTCCAAGTTCAGCACTCTACCCATTAGACCATACTGCCTACTTGATGGGAACCTCTTACCCAGCACTGTCCCTCCCCTCACCTACCTCAAGGCCCAAAAAAGATCTGGATAGGGGTGGATAGGCAATATATTACAGGAATTTCTGTCCTACCCTTTCCTGGGGATTAAAAGGGAGAAAGATGGGAAGCAAGTATGCCTTGAGGTAGATGGGTGGAAGGAAGGACTGGAAACCTCGCCTTAGGATTTGGCCACCAGGGCTTTGGGACCCAGGGCCAATCTCATGTGGGTGAGAAGGGAGACCTAGGGTGTGTGAAAGGGAAGAGAAGAACAGCTTAACCAGAACACTGGGTGAAGGCAGTGACTGAGAAGAAAGAAAGAGGGTGGCTTCACCCTTGGCAAACAAAAGCTACTATGGAACGAATCCTAAAATCAGAATGTCACAGCCACCAAAGGCCTTTAGTGATTAGTTAGGTTAGCCCTCATTTCAAAGGACCTGATGCAAAGCAAAAAATCCTTAATATGGAGTCAGAGGTCCTGGGTTTGAATCCTGGCTACCATGTGACCTCAAACAAGTCAATTAACCACCCTAGACCTCACTTTCTTCATCTGTGAGATGAGAGGGTTAGACAAGATGGTCTCTGATGTTCCTTCAGACCCTATCTTTTCCAACAGGGATTTTTATCAAGCCAAACTACCTTTATTCTCTGTATACTTGATTTTTTGAATCTCATTTAGGATTTTACATTTATCCCTATTCAATTCCATGTTATTAAATTATTCTAACCCAGGGATTCTTAAACTTTTTTTTTTCAAGGACCCCTTCAGCAATCTAGGGAATGGATGCCATTCTCAGAATCATGCTTTTAAATACATAAAGTAAAATACACAGGATTATAAAGTCAATTATATTGAAATACATTTATGAGAGTATTTAAAAAAAAAAACAAGTTCACAGACCCCAAGTTAAGAACTCCTGTCAATCATTTTTAGACTCTGACTCTGTAGTCCAATTCCTTAGCTATCTATCCCAACTTCCTATAATCTACTAATCTGCAAATGTGTGTTATCTCTGCTCCTGTGCATTCAGTTCTATGCTAGGTGCTAATGAGAAGTCCAAGGGGTGAACAGCCTCCAGGAATCTCTTACCATACAAGACATGACCTAAGTGCTAGTTAACAAAAGTAGTTCAGATAATAGATCCCCGGAATTGCTTACTTCTATGTGGGATGGTCAAGATTTCATGGAGCAGATAGAATTTAAGCTATGGAAAGTTTGCGTGGCCCAAGTCAAGACACCCCAGCCACCCCTCAGGGGTCCTGGGAGAGTGAAAAGCGCCCAAAAATTACTTCAGGACATCTATTAGGTTGAGGTGACTGAGCTATTCTGATATACACATGTCCTGATCACAACCTACACCCAGACATAGACCACAACTGGAACCCCACAACACAGACTCCTTTGGGAAACAAAGCATTCCAGTGTCAGAAATGGGCAGATCTTTAGAGACCAGAGTCCAACTCTCTCACCTTATAGAAGGGTAAAGAAAGAATCAGAAGGAAAAAAGATTTGCTCAAAGTCAAAGACTTACTTAGCAGCAGAGCTAGGACTAGTGCCCAAATCATTATCCCCTTAACCTTTTTGTGCCTCAGTTTCTTCAACTATAAAAGACAGGAGTTGGACTACATGGACTAAGGTCTCTTCCTGCTCTAAATCTAGGAACCTCTTATCTTAGGAACACATATTACATATAGGAAAGGCTACCAGGCCCAGCTTAATGACATCCATGGAGTTTTTTCTTTTCCTTCCAGAGTACCTTCTTGTCCAGATGAACATTTAAATGGTTACAGAAAGCATACAAGTCACAACAAACATAGGCATACACAGAAGTCCCTCATCCAGAGAAGAGAATTCCATCCTAGCAGCCTCAAAGGCCCCAATAATGTAGGGGAAAGGAAACTTGGGTCCTGAATTCTTCCCAGGCAGCTTCCCTAACCTGAGGCCAACTCAGCACAACTGTGGCCAACAAGAGGCAAAATGCTTTCCCTTTACATAGACCTATATGCATGCAGATGTCTCCCCTCTCCTTACAGATACTAGCATTACATACACACAATGACCCACCATATACAGAAATATATTTCTTATGCCCAAAGACACATATACATTCAAAGAAACACCACTCTCATCCCTTTCAACGTGGAAAAGGGCAGGGAGGGGATTCTGGGGATGGGAGGAATAGGAACACTGGCCCTTTAAGAGGGCGAGTCCCACTAGGACCAGGAAAGGTGACCGCAGCCCCAGAGCTAGAACACGGCCTGGGGCCAAAAGCTAGAGGAGTCCCCCAACCCCAAAATCCCAATTCTTGCCCCTTCCGGGGGGGGGAAGGGGGGTAAAGGGGGCGTCCAGTTGTCACCTGCTTTGCCTGAGGGGCGGAGCCCCTCCGTGGGCGGAGCCCCGCAGGTGTAGGAGTAGGAAAGGCTCCCCCCCATTTCCCCACCCCACCCTACCCCACCCACATAAATGATTTCCCCCAAGCCGGACAGCACAGGACCCGAAGCCTGCGCCGCTAATCCCCACCCCCGAGTGTCTGCAGGGGTCTCCCAGAGGGGGTTCTGCAGCCACCTCCACCAGCCCCTCCCACACAACCCCCAAATTATCAAGCCACCAAGCTCGCTAAGCTTTCCAATACACGCAGCCCACCCCAAACCTCCAACGCCCACCCCCACCAATCACACTGGAACCGTCGGCTGGGTCTCCCAGAGGGGCCCTCCGGCTGCCTCCCCCAAAGCCTTCCCAAACCTCCAGACACATACAGTTCCCAACCTCCCCCCCCACAGCCACCGCCCTCCCAATGCCTTCCCCCAAAGCCCCCCAATCTCTCAAATCCTCTACCAAAACCCAACCACCTCAGACAACCATTGCGCTCCTGAAACCTTCCTGCCTCTCCCCCCTCCCCTACAACGTCCCTCACACCCACAGCCCTATAACCTCCGAGCCCCTCAACCTCTCACCGATCCCCCCTCGCAACACATACACCGCCCATCGGTGCGGAGACAAAGCCACATACATACACACATACAATCACACGGAAACACAGACACACAAGCTGTCACACAAAATCACACACACACACACACACACCCAATGGTTCTGAAAGAACGGGGTCAGGGCTTTGGGGGGGAGTAGCCCCCCAATCCTGGGGTTTGGGTCCAGGCCTGTCACCCCCCCCCCACCTCTGCGGCGCGCATCGCCCCCTCCCCCCCCAGTGGAGCCTGGGCCGCCCCTCACTGTGTCTTAAGAAGGAGGGTATGGGGAGACGCCCCAGGGGAGGCGAAAGGTGGGGGTGGGGAAGCTGACCTGTCCGTGGTCCAGCCTCGGGCTGTCCAGCGTCCGGGACAGCGACGCTCCCGCAGCGACTCGGGCCGGAGGGACCCAGGCTCCGGGGCTCCCAGTCTCGCCTGCGCTGCGCAGATATGGCCCGCCCCGTCGGTGCCCCCCCCCCCCCCCCCCCCCCACTCCCTCTGCCCCGCCCGCCGCGCACACCCCCGGCCCCCCTCCCCCCGCGGCCCCGCCCCGGACCCTCCCCCCTGAGAGCCGGGTAGGCGAGCGCAGGCGCCGAGGAACTGCGGCGGCGGGGCCGATCCCTGTGCAAGAGTCAGGGGGAGGGAATGGGTCCTGAGGACCAGCTAGGGAGCTGCCTGCGCTCCTCAAGAGCCAAGGGTTCTAATTCCCGATCCCTAAGCGCTCCTCCTAGCTTACCTGGGCTGGGAACGCACGGCCGTCCTAGGCTTCCGGCTGCGAGATAAAGAGAACCAGAGATTCAGCCCCAGCGGGCCCCTCCCTCCTTCTCTGCCGCGCCCCCCTTCTCGAGGTAGGGGGGGATCCTGCTGGACTTACCCCGCCCCTTCTCGGGTAAAGCCCGGGGGATCCCTAGCTCCGGCTTGTGACCGGTACTAGGTAGCTCCTTGCCCCCACGAGTTCACAATCTGGCACCAGGCCTTCCACAAACCCACTGGAGTCTACACTGACAGTGGCCTGGCTCCGGGCTGTGGACCTGTCTGTGAGTTCCCAGGTCTTTCTTCTCTGGGCTCCTCCCCACATTCCCCCCACCAGCATCCCCTCCACAATGTCTCCCCTCCCCTCCCCTCCCCCCTTCTTGCCTGTCAAAGGCCTGGGAATTCCCCAAAGGTGTCTTCAGTAGCGTTCCAGAGACCATTGAATCCAAACTTCTCATTTTACAGTTGGGCAAACTGAGGTCCAGAAAAGGAAAGGGGCTTGCACAAGATTTTACAGCAAGGTGGTATTGGAGACACAATTAGAAAGCAGGTCTCCCCACTCTCAGCCCTGGCTCTTTCCCCTGCATCTTATTATCTGTGTAATCTACCTGTGTGTCTGCAGATCATGCTTACCGAGGTTTGGCTAAAGGAACTGGAGCTATTTATCAAGACTTAAGTGGAGACAGCATAGCCGGCTTCAAACATTTGGTGGTTTGTTTGATGGATCTTTGGGTGAAAGAGGGATTAGACTTGTTCTGCTTGTTATGGGACAGGAGGGGTAGGGAGAGGTTAGAAAAAAGAGGAATGAGTAGAAGCTGCAGGTAGATCTCAGCTTGATCTAAAGGAAATTTTCCAAGTGACAAAATGGAATGGGCTGCCTAAGGAGAAACCCGGCTCCCTCTTACAGGAAGCCTTCCAGCTGGATGATGAACACTCACTGGGAGGTTGTAAGAGATTCTCAGTCAAGTACAAGTTGGACTAACCTTATGAGGACCCTTTCAACTCTGAGATTCTTTGTGATTCTGGTTCATTCCACCTTGCTATGCTTCTTCATCTGTCTTCCATGCCTGGAACCAGTAGAATGTAAATTCCTTGAGGGCAGGAACTATTTGTTTTGTAATTTTATCCCCAGTGCCTAGTTCAGTGCCTTTCAATAGTAGATGCTTAGTAAAAGCTTATTGGATTAAATTGAAACATGCTCCCTCTTCATCTGCAGTCATTGAAATCCTTCCTTTACTTCAAAGCCAAGTGAATCCATAGGTGCCACCTCTTCCATAAAACCTGCCTTGAAACTCCAAGTAAAAAGCAATCTCTCCCAGGTCAAATTCCCCACAGCACCTCTGCTTTGCACTTATCTCACCCTCCCCCCCCCCCCCCCCATCAGCAGCATCTACCTATAGTAGCAAAATATTCTGGAAGATCTGGATTCAAATACTGCCTCTGAAACTACCTTATAACCTTGGACAAATCACCTAACAACCTATATTGGCCTTGGTTTCTTCATCTGTAAAATAAGGGGGTTGGACTAGGTGGGGACCTTTCCAGCTCTAGAGCTATGATCCTCTGACCAACTAACAGTTATTTGAGTATATCTTTCCCCCTGTTAGGTTCAATTAAAAGCTGCTTGAGGTGAGAAGCACCATCTGTGTATTTCTGCCTGGAAAAATCATACTTTAGGTCACACCTGGGGAAGGGAAAGAGGCAGAGTCCTCTCTCTTCCCCCAGCTCATAATAATAGTGTCTCCCTTTGGAGACTGGGGTAGGCCAAAGCTGTCCAGTAGACAAAAAGAAGTAACATTAAATGTCCCTTAACAAGGAGCAGGGTGAGGGAAGCTGTTCCTTGGAGACCTCACCCAAATTAATCCCTAGCCCTGCCACCCAGTATTTGTTTCTGCCTTCTTCCCTAGTCCTGAAGGTACAATAGATAGAACCAGCTTGGGTTAGTGACATAGTTACCTCCCAGATGGTACTAAACTCATCTCCAAGGAGTGGGAAAAAATGGGTTCAGAGCCAGAACCAAGTCAGCAGAAGAAAAAGACTGAACCAAAGAGTTTCATTCTTTCCTCAGAGTGGCAGAAGTTCAAACCCAAGATGTGTGACTCCAAATCCAGTGTTCTCTGTAAAGAGGCATCCAAAGTCTAGGGTGGAACTTTGTGAACCCGGACAAGTCACTTTCCTTCTCTGGGCCTTGGTTTCCCCATTTGTAAAATAAGAAGACTAACATATAATTAAAAGCTAGAAGAAGTTTTTAAAGATCCATTAGTCCAAACCCCCCCCCCCCAATTTTATAGTGGGAAAACTGAGACTGAGTGGGAAAACTGAGAGGTGAAATGAGTTTTCAAAAGTCACAGAGGTAGCAAGTGGCAGAGCCAAGGTTTGGACCTATTCTCCTGGCTCCCAGTTCAGGATCTTTCTCACTCTGTAATCTAGGAAGATTATCAGATGGGGAAACTGAGGCCCAGAGAGGTTGCCCAAAATTACATAACTAGTAAGTCAGTGTCAGAACTAGAATGGAGAGTAGGTAAGGCTTTGATGAGATTCAATATTAGAACTGCTTGGGTTAGATATGAAAGGGCTTAAATGATCTTAAAAGTATTTTGCAGATTCAGTGGGGGGGGGAAGAAATTGGGGTGGAAATGCTTAATGATTTTGTGAGTAGCAGTGCTCACTAGGCATCAGATGACAGATGACATCAGATGACCAAGGGAGAGAATTAGGCAGCAGAGAGAGGGATTTAGATTAGACAGCAAAGAGAATTTCCTGACTCCTTAAAGTCTAAGCTAAGAGAACCTTTATCTGTTTCCAAAGAAGGCTGCAGACTTTGTCTATCAGCAAAGAACTGGAAACAGTGTATTTTTCCATCAGTTGGGGAGTGGCTAAAGAAATTTTGTTACATGAGCATAGTGTAATATTACTGTACTATGAGAAATAATGATTATGAAAAATATAGGGAAGTGTTGGAGGACTGATATGAATGGGAGCAAAGTGAAGTAAGCAAATCGGGACAATGACTTCAACAGTATAAATGCAAAGAATAAAGGGAAAAAAGCAAACTGAATGAATCCTGTGTAACTATATGAATCAAGGATGGCACCCCCAAAAGAGGAAAATGTACCTCCCTTCCTTCTTTGCAGAGGTGGGAAACTACGGGTACAAAACATTATATATGCCATCTCTGTTGGTAATGTTGATAGTTTTCTAGAATTGCTTCTCTTTCTCTCTAAAAAAAGATTCTTTGTTTTGAGAGACAGATCTCAGGGGAAGGGAGGAACCTTTCTTTCTCTTTTTTTAAAGGATGCTGCGGAGTCTCCTCTGGAGATGCTTCAGAAAAGGATTGAGATTGTCATGGTTTTAGGACTGGAGCCAGCATCCTTTCTGTAGTGGGTGCAGGCTAACTTGACTCCTTAGACGACTTTCCTCAGACCCACAGCAAAGATAGGCTGATTTCTCTCTTCCCTGTTCAGCCAGGAACAATACCTGTTTGGTCTTCAAAAGCCTTTGGTGAGAGCTCACTTGCCCCTGTGAACAGCCATATATCCATTACCAGTATGGAAATTGCTGAGGACTCTCACTATGAGATTAACTAGTGAGTGACAGCTGTAATTCCAACCCACCTCATAGAAGGCATATTGGGACAGACTGCCCCTTTTCCACAGCTCTCTTCCCAACCCAGACATCAACTGGGAGGGATCAAAGGTCAACTAGTCCACTGCCACTGAATCATGTTGTCCTTAACTCCAAAGCCAGTACTCCTTCCAAAATATCACACCACCTCTAACCCTGCAGAGATGGAACCAGTTCTGGTATCTTCCAATATCTTGGATCCTCCAAGGCCAAGCATTTCTATAAAAGATTGCTTCAGGCCAGGAAAGGGGGCAGCAGCCTCCTTGGGTGTGGGACAGGGCAGAAAAGACCTAAAACAGCCCAGTTGCTGTCTGGGCTGGGAAGGGAGCGATGGAAAAGGGACAGTCTGTCCCAATACACCTCCTGTATATAGGTGCTCTGGCAACATCTCCAGGGTATCTTGAGCAGTCATTTCACCTTTTCTGGGGCAGGAGAGGGGGAGAGCTATTCTCAAATGCATCATCTTGTGTGCTCCTTGGTTTGACCATAGGACAGTAAAGGCCTTCCCATGTCTTCCCTCTGGACAGCATAGGGCTCCCATTTCACATTCAAGTCATCTCAGATGGAGAGTGACCTGTACTGAGAAGGGGATGTGTCTCATACTGCAGCCCCTTCCAGACCTGCTCCTCCCTCCCTCCACAAAGGGCCACTGTCTGGAGCTCAGGCAGACATTCCTAGGAGGCCTCCCAAGGTGAACAGCAACAGGATTGGTTTCACCACACCCCTAGGGCCACAGTCCAAGGCTGGGAATGAGGCCCAATGGTTAGAGAAGATAGCTTGGAACTGCTCCTTTCTTCCCCACCCCACCCTCTGCCCCAGGCTGACCTGGATTTGAGTCCTTCACTTCTCATTTACAAGTTGTAGGACTGACAAGTTCCCTTTTCTCTCTGGACCTCTGTTTCTCATCTCTAAGGTCCTTTCCAACTCTGATATTCTCTGGTTCTAGCCTATGGTTTTGGTCCTTGACTCACCCAAATGACATCCCAATCTTTTTACATTAGCCTTCATAGGTTGTATAGCGGAAAAAGTCCCAAAAGTCCCAGCCAGGAGACTGAGTTTGAACCTCAGCTCTGCCACTTGCCACCTGTGTAACTCCCTCAGTTAGGCCTCAGATTCCCCACTTGTAAAATTAGGCAGGTTTGCCTAAATGATCTCCGAGAACCCTTCTGGCTTTAACTTCTATGATCCATGAGTCCTGCCTTTGTCTTTGACTTGCTATATCACCTAAGACATGTGGCAGTATCAAAGTCGGAGAACTAGAAGGTGCCTCAGAGACCATCCAGACCAACTCATACCTGAACAAGAATTTGCTCTACAACATTTATTTGATAAATGGTCACTAATCTCTGCTTGAAGACTTCCAGTGACAGAGAAATCATTACCTGCTGAGGTAACCCATTTCATTTTTAGAGAATTCTTCCCCTCTCTGTACCTGTTTCATCATTTGTATAACTAGGGTTTAGCTGACATCTCCAGGGTCCCTTTTCAGTTCTAAACCCGAGGATTCTAAGGGATGTGATTAAACTTTGGGAGAGGAAGAGGGGAGCTGACTCACATATTCAGGTGGCATTGAAGAATCCTAAAACCTTTGCTAAGAGGCCTCCTTGAGGGAGGCAGAAAGGAGAGAGGGGAAAATGTTCTAAAAACTGCTTCTCAAAGGAGAAACAAGAGATTCTTTCCCCAAAGTGTGGCATTTAGGAATTCTCCAGGGCCTTTGTTTCTCCTCCCTCTCTCCTAATACTAAGCAACATTACTGACTTCATTATTCAAGCCTCAGGAGGATTGAGAGAAGAGGAAAAAACTCAGCTCCAGAGTATAATTAGACACCAAGTCTGACTGGGCTTCTCACTGTGTTAGTTTGGGAAAGTTACTTCTCCAAACTAGGTCTCAGTTTCCCCATATGAAAAATGAAGGAGTTGACCTAGATTAGGGGTTCTTAAACTGGGGTCTGTGAACTTATTAAATAACTATTTGATGACTACTTCAAAATAATTTGTTTCCTTTGTCCTTTGTATTTTCTGCATTTAAAACATTATTCTGAGAAGCAACCCATAGATTTGACTGGACTACCAAAAGGGTCTATTATACAAAAAAAGTTAAGAACTAGCCCAGATCCTCTAAGGGTTCCTCCAGTCATTAGGGTACCACAGTTCTCTAGGGAAAACTGTAATTTTGACAGCAATATAAAACAAAAGATTTCAGTTCTGCCCTAGCCCTCTAGATCAAAAAGTAAAGCTTAACAGTAACTTGAATGGCCCTATGCTAGTAGCCAGGAGAATTTTCTTACTCCTATCTAAATAGCAGACAGGCCTGGGGGAGTGGTCACTGAGAAAAAACATTTTTGTTGTTGTTCGGTTGTGTCTGACTCTGTGAACCCATATGGAATTTTCTTGGCAAAGACACTGGAATGCTTTGCCATTTCCTTGCCCCGCTCATTTTACAGATGAGGAACTGAGGCAAAGTGGGTTAAGTGACTCGCCCAGGGTCACACAGCTAGTCTGTGTCTGAGGTCAAATTTGAACTCAGGGGATGTCTTCCTGATTGCAGTCCCAGAACTCTATCCACAGTGCCATCTAGCTGCCTAAGGCAAATATAAAGCTGCTCAAAAGATAGACTTGACCTAAAGATATTTTGTTGGTTGGCTGGGTGTGGATGTGAGTCTGATGCACAAAAGAGTAAAATAGAGCCTATGGGTTAGGATTTTTAAAACTATGCCATTCCCTTGAGAAAAGGATTGCATAGCCATTGCAATTCAGCTGACTCAAAAGCTGGCGATAACAGCTCACTAGAGAACCAGCAGGTGGCAGCACAGCAGAGAAAGTAGCTCAGCAAATGAAAGTGGCAGCTCATAGTTCATCTGAATAAGCAGCCCAACAGAAGACATCAGCAGCTCTATGGGGAACTGAGATAGCTTCAGAGACAACCCCAAGAGGCATGTTGATAAATGTTTAAGTGTGACATACTTTTAAGTTCAATGTTTTATTAACATTTTCTCCATCACTTTCTTGTCTAGACAATTAAAAAAAAAAACAAAAATAAGTCAAGACTTGATTTCTAGCATTTGGCCATTTCTAAACTGTAAACATTCATGCTGAAAATTTAATTCTGAGAAGGTACAGAACACCCCTAGGTCTAGAACACCCCTGCACCAAGACCATGAGCTGCCCTGGCTATACTTGTATCCTTGTTGTGTTTGCCTTTCATTCTAGAAGAGGACCAGGGAAATGATGATATGACTTACACTTGACTTGGATTTAAGTGAGGAAGGGCTATGCAAGCCTCACTTTCTCCTCCAGAGCCATCTGGGTCCAGTGGCTAGATATTCCTCTGGAAGACTGGAGATGGTCCAGGATGCAATGTGAGACCCTGGCCCTTGTAGGCCAAGGTCTTTTCTATGAGTATTCTCTCTCCCACTAGTGACTTCAGAATGGGTAAGAAAGTAACCCTGTTGGAGGGAGAGGGCAGAGAGGGATATTTCTCTCCATATTAACTTACTATTCTGTTTAATTAAGTGTCTTTTATTTTGAATTAATAATGGATCCTCCAATTTGGTCTCATAACAAAAAATAGTGGAGGTTTGTGAACTATAGTTTTGAATAGACATTGACCCAAATTGTGTTGTTGTAACCCTGGATGGAATGGTCTTTTAATGGGTTTCTGTCTAGACTATATAGGTATCCTAAAAGTCTTTGAGAATTTTAAGTTGTAATGATTTTAACAGCTTAAAGCTGCCCTAAGACTTTTGAAATACCCCATCTATCTAAGGGTTATAATAGTAATTAATGTGGGCAGTAGAGTTTCCCTAGATTAATCTATCAGGCTATCAAAAGTAGAGTCAATGAAAAGGAAAACTCAAAAAATGTGTTTTATGCTCTTACCTCCTTTCAAACTCCTAAGGAAGCCCTCCCTGATTGACTGTTGTTCGTCCTTTGTTTTTGAAGAGGACCAATGATATCATATCTTGACTTATATGTGAATTAGATTTAAGTGAGACAAAGTTACACAAAGTGGTCGGCCTCGCTCTCTCTCTTCCAGAATCATCAAAGTACAGTAGCAAGAGAAAAGTCAAGGTGACTAACAATGGCCTGGGATGAATTGGATGACCTTGGCATCTTCCACATCTGACCAAACTCTAAGCATTCTACACCATTTGCTTTTCAGCTGCTTTCATGGCCTGTAGAACAAATTGTTCTCATCCGCTCATTCCACCTTCGGAAATCTTCACATGCTTGGGGTAGATATCCCCCTAATTTACTGACAAGTTTGAGGCATGTCAGTTACCCTCAACCTGGTTTAATGCTTCAGTTTCTGGGAGCCACAGGTGAGAGCTGGGCAGCAGGTAGACACCAAAGGTGGATGAGAAACCCTGAAAAGAACTCAGTAAGCCCTCATGCCAGAGCTGGACTGGCTTCTTTTCCTAGTTTATGTCTTCCAAGTTTTCTTCCATTCATTCTTCATTTGTTTATTTATTAATATATTTATTGACTTGGACATTTATTCATTCATCCATTTACTTATTTATTTATTTGACAAACATTTATCAAGAATAGAACACTGTTCTAGATGCTGGAGAAAACACAAAGTCTAGAAAAGACACATTCCCTGCCTTTGTCAAGCTTTATGGTCTATTAAGAGGCATTAGATGAAAACACAGATAACCATAATATATAATATCTTAAGAGAGGTGCAAAAAAGTACCATGAGGGCTCCAAAGGGGAATACCATTAATAACCGAGAGGATCAGGGAAAGCTTCCTAGTGAAGATACCACTGGAGTAGGGCTTTAAAAAATTTGTAGACTTGTATAACCTATATTAAATTGCTTACCCTCTCAATGAGGGGTATGAGGAGGGAGCAAGGGAGAGAATTTGGAATTTAAAGTTATAAAAACAAATGTTAAAATTGTTTTTACATGTAACTGGGGGAGAATAAAAGAAAGAACCTGTAGGGATTTAGCAGAGTATGACCCCTGGGATCCAGTGGTGATCCACTTTGACCTCTTCTTCCTTGATTACCCAGACTTCACTCATCTAGGTTTCTATTGCCCAGAAGTCCTTAATTACCTGGAATCCTTCCTTTATTATCAGTTTTAAAGAGAAAGAGGAAGATAAGAAAAGAAAAGGCTGAAATCAAGGATTTTGTTAACTCCAACTGACCTTTCACCTAGTTCTCTGAACCATCTACATCCCCAGCCTGGATAGCTAGAATTCACATTTAGTAGAAGATCCTACGACCAGATCCTTGTGTGGACCTTCCATGGACTGGCAGGAAAATGGCACTGGGCATTTTAGGAAGACTTTCAACAACCAGCAAAGAACAAAAGAGGATGGTAGTTACCACTCATTTGTTCAGAAAATGTCATTCACTGCGACCATACCCCTTGCCCACAGCTCTCTGACTAGTCTCCCAATCCAGTCTCTCATTCTCCAATCTATCAACTACACCAAAGCCCTTTGTTCCCCTCCTCACCCAAGCTAATCCTTAATTATGGAATCCTAGGTGTGTAATGGAAATTCAAATTTAAAGATCTTCCCTGCCCCTAGGCCCTTTGATAGGCTTAAGAGACTCTAAGAACCTTCCTTGATTTGAAAATATACTCTGCCACCTAATAGGGTGAATGTGGAACCTGTGGCAGGAGACTTGGTTTTCAGGAATGCCCACACCTTGATGCTGTGTGATTGGGCAGTGGGTCAAGAGGGTGGTTACATTCTCTGACCCAGGAGAAGGCTATATAATCCTTGATGTGAGGCTTTGCTTTGGGGCTCACTTTGAGAAATGTTGTGTGATTTGACCAGATGAGACTCTGGGCAGCCATTGAGAGCCCCCCCAGCTTTGAAAACCAAGAAGTTGATGCTTCCCTCTCTGGTAACTGTGATTTGGTATGGATGTAATGGTTGGACAGTTTGGAAGCCTGCCTGCTAGATCTGTTTCTGTCTTGATAATTCTGTCTGTATACTCTGAAGTTCAGGGTGCTGACCTTTTTCCCCTCAACTAGGTAAACAATATATGTTTGATTAATTAAGCTTGTTAACCCATTTTGAGTTGCTTTCCTTTAGAAAAGCAGAACTAGGAACCTGTGTTGGCAGCCACCCTGGGGGTGTTGGGGTGCTTGCTGCTACAAGGTGTCACTAACTAAGCCGGTGACATTCAGCAAGTCCCTTGCCCTCTCTGTAACCATCTATGAAACAAGATATTTGGACTTTATAGACTGTAAGGTCTTTTAGTTCTGACATATTGTGTTGTTAGAGTCTCTCCTGCACTGACATTCTTTAAGCTATCCATAATCCTTTCCTTTCGCTCAAACTCCATATCCAATTCATTGTAAACTCTTATTAATTGTGTCTCTACAACATCCCATATCTCTCCCTCCTCTGCACTTATACAGCTTCTACCTTAACTTGGGTCCTCATCACCCCTCACGAGGATTATTGTAAGAGTTACAGGTCTCCTAGTCTCTCTCTTCTCTAATCCAAATTGACTGCCAAATTGATATTTCTAAAGCAAAGATCTGATCATGTTACCTTCTACTCCAAAAATTTTCAATGGCTCCCTATTGCTCCTGGGGGTGGGGAATATACACACACATATACATATATGTGTATATACATACACACATATACCTCCTTCTGTCTAACATTTAATATACAATCTAGTTCCCACCTACCTCTCCAATTCTATTCCATACTATTCCCCTCATACTGCCTCTATTACAGTCCCACTGGTCAGCTAGCTGTTACTCATATATAACATTCCATCTCCCAAGTGGTTCCCCATGTCTTCTTCAAAGAATCCCTAGCTTCCTTCAAAGCACAGCTTGGGTAACATCTCCTTCATAAAGTCATTACTGATTCACAAGTTCTTAGTATTATCTCCCTCTTGAAATTGCTTTCAATAAGCTCTATATGTATTTGCTTATGCACGTGTTGCATCCTCCCAATAGAATGTGAGCTTCCTGAGGGCAGGACTGCTTTACTTTTGTCTCTGTATTTTTAGTGCCTAGTGGAGTCCCTTATACTTTGTAGGCACTCAGTGTTTGTTGACTTAAATTGAAAGGTCCTTCTGGTGCTGACATTCTGTCCCAGCTGCTACATTTTGTGTTCTAAGGTCTCTTCCAACTGAAACATTCTATGAGTTTGGATTTTAGAGCCAGGAGGGTCTTTAAGGATTCTACCCATCCACCCACAAACACACATGAATGCCTTTTGCTCCCCACCCTTAGTCTCTATGGCCCCAAGGAAACACTCCTGGATGTGACTGTAACTCTGTCTCCTACCTTATCCTCACCCAGAATCTATTTCTGGGTCCTGACCTCAGTCTCAGGCTTCAGATCTTGAAAATATTTCTAGCCTCCTACCTCACAGACCTTCATCCCAGGAGCCCACCTCACAAACTTCCATCCAGAGTCCCTTGCAGATTAAAACAATGAAAGCTGTTCTCAGAAATCTCCTTAAACCCAAGTTCTTTGCTGAAGCTATTCAAATCCCTTGTGTCACTGGTTAAGTGGGTCCTTAGCTATTCCATGGTACATCTAGCTTGTGGTCAGACAGAGTGTTAGTTATTCCACTAATCTGACAGGGAGATAGACACCTGGACAGCTGGTCAAACAAACCTTCTGTCATACAGATGATCAGACAGAGAGTTGAACAGGAAGTCAGACAGTCAGTTGGATCATCAGTTAGAGGGATAGATAGTCTCAGGTGGTTAGATAGCTGGACAGTGAGATCCCTTAGATGGATCAGACATATGACTCAACACTCAGTCAGATTACGAGTTAGACCAACAGTCGGTCAGATGAACAACTATACCATCATCAGTCAGAAAGGCTGTCCTGTCCATTAGACAGTCAGTCAACTCTTCTGATAGACTATCAGCTCAGTTGGGCAGCAGCAGAATTGTTGACTAAGCTACAGACTGGCCTGGGCACCGTGTGTCTGAAGCACATGACAAGCACAGGGTTTCTAGCAACTGGGAGAGGAGCCCAGAGTTTCACTGAGGCCAAAGCTCACTCATACACCTATCAGCAAGCCAAAAGAAGGAAAGGTTCCCTATTTGTCCCCCAGTGTCAGACTTTGCTGCTAAAAGAAGGAAGGGTAAGCCTGAGAAGTCCCTGGTCAGAGGATTATCAGCCTACTCCCCTCCCCCTCCTCATCTCAGAGCAGCCACAGCACAGGGTGGTCTCCATGGCAGCAGTTAGAAGGCAAGCTGGTGGAAGTGACAGGCTGAGGACTGGGGAGGTAGCAGAGGGAGGGGAGCCAGGACTGACCCAGGGTGGGGCTCATCTAACCCTCTGTACCAGGGAGAAGAGGAGGACTGGAATTGTTGTGGGGGATTGGGAGAGTGTATGTCAGTGCCTGGGGAAGACTCTTTGCTCTTCCTGGAGTCAAATAATTATGGCTTCTTCTTCCCTGCCTTCCCTCTTCAGTTACCTTATGGGGAGAAGCCAGGGTAAGGAAAGGTCCTAACAAATAGGCCCAGGATACCTCAGAGTAAGCCCTCTCCGGTAGAAATGAGAGCTAAGGGCCCAGGGTTCACTATTCAATGAAGGATGAAGGAGGCCACACTTTTTCTCAACTACCCTTGCTAAACAATGTCTCCTCTACAATATGCAAATATACACTATCCAGATACCTTGACTTATCTGTAGATTCCTCCGTGAATTCAGTGTCTGGCTCACAGTCTTTTTCTCCTCCCCAACTCCAACACTTGCACTAGGGGACTTTACAGACATAGTACTATGCCCTCACTTTCCATTTCCACAGTTGTCATGACATGTTTCTCCATTCTACCTCAGCTATACACAGATGACACCTTTGACCCACACCCTTGACCTTGCCATCATTAACAGATGTTCTTTACCCATGTTCATGAACTCCAAAATTTATCTTAAAAATTATCATTCTATTTTCTCCTATGCATTTTGATTCCTAAACCTACTTTATATCCTTACTGTGACCTCTGTTCCATCCACCCCTCAGTTGTTTCCTGGTTTTTCTCACCCTTGCATGGGCTACACTCTCCTCCCTATATCAACCCCTTGGTGAATCAACTCAACTCTACCCTATTGTCTATCCTTAATTCCCTTGCCCTAGTCTGATTGTTGATCCTGTCTTGTCAAGCCCAACCCTGGATTATTACCACCACCTGCCTCCTTTGCTCCTACTTACCTGCTATGGAATGGAGCTGGAGGATATTACAATAACATATTGACTCGACCCACAGCATATTTGTTATCTAATTTTAAATTGTGCCCTCATTGAAGCAAGGTAAATTTTCCATTCCTCCCTAATTGATTCCATCTCCCATCTTCCACAGTAGCTGATCCAAACATTCTTATCTATCTTCAAGCCATCCACAACACCAGCTCCTCTCCCCTCTTCAGCTGAGGACCTCACCTTGTACATAATTCACTGAAAAAATCAGGGCCTTTCACCAAAAGCACCATTTTCTCCCTTTTTCATCTCACAATATTGAACAATATCCCTCCCTATCTCAGATAAAGAGCTCACCCTTCTTTTTGCCTCCCCTAAATTACCCTAACTCTCATTTCCCCCTTTCTGTCTAATTCTCAATCTCTACTGGTTTCTCTTTTACCTATGAGCACAGCCAAGGCTCCCCATCCTTTTTTTTTTTTAAACCCTCACTAGATCCTACTATATCCACCAGCTATTGTTCTGTATTTCTCCTCCCTTCTATGACTAAACATTTAGAAGTTGTCTATTTCTGTGCCTCCATTGGACTTGGAAACTCATCTTTATGAGTTCAAATCCAGCCTCAGACACTTACTAGCTATGTGACCCTGGGCAAGTCACTTAACCCTGTTTGTCTCAGTTTTCTCATCTATAAAATGATCTGGAGAAGGAAATGGCAAACCACTCCAGTATCTTTGCCAAGAAAGTCCCTTATGGGGTCCTGAAAAGTCAAACACAACTGAAAAATGACTGTACAGCAAGTATTTCTTCTCCACTAACTCTTTTCTGAACCCTCTGCAGTCTGGCTTCCCAAACTCATTATTCAAGTGAAACTGCTCTCTCTCTCTCTCTCTCCAAAGTTCCCGTTGATCTCTTCATTTGCCAAATCTAATGGCCTTTGCCCTGCCTTGATCCTCCTGGACCTCAGTGCAGCCTCTGACACTGTCAATCAGCTTTTCCTCCTGGATATTCTCTCTTCTCTAGGCTCTCATGCCACCGCTCTCTCCCAGTTCTCCTCCTATCTGTCCCACACTCCATTTTAGGCTGGTTATTCATCCATATCATGCCTGTTAACTGTGGGCATCCTGGGTTCCCTTTTCTTTTAACTCTCTGATATCTCATTTGGTCATTACATCTGCTTCCCTGAGTTTGACGATCATCTCTATGCATGAAAATGATATTTGAGATGACTCTCAGATCTATACATCCAGCCCTCTTCTGAATCACAGTCACATCTCTATAATTGCCTCTTAAACATCTTGAACTGAATATTTAATAAGCATCTCAGACTCAACATGCCCAAAAGAATACTCTTTGGTCCCAAACCTTACCGACTTAAGAACTTTCCTACTACTGTCTGGGGCATGACCATCCTCTCAGACACTCAGCCCCACAATCTCAGAGATATTCTTCCCTCCTCGTTCTCTCTCACCCCACACATCCAATCCACTAACAAATTTGGTAGTTTCCACCTGCACAATATCACTCACATATACCCCCTTTTCTCTACTCATGCAGCCTCAACCCTTATCACCTTTTGCTGAACTGCAGCAATAATCTTCTCAAGGTTTTCCTTTCCCCAAGTCTCTTCCTGCTCCAATACATCCTCCACTTGGCTGCCAAGAGAATTATTCTAAAGTATAGTCTGATCACATAATACCCCATCCTTCCTTTGTCCACCTATTCCTCCCTAAAACCTCCAGGATAATCTACAAAATTCTTTGTGTTTAAAGCTTTTCATAGACTGCCCCATTCCTGCCTTTCCTGGCTTCTGCCTTACTCCTTTCTACATACTCTGTGATGTAGCTACACTGGCCTTTTCCCATCTCCATGCAGCTAAGTGGCATAGAGGATAGAAAACTAGACAAAATTAGGAAGACCTAAGTTCAAATCTAGCTTCAGATACTTCCTAAGTATGTGACTACTTAATCTCTGGGTCCCTCAGTTTTTCTCAACTATAAAATGGGGCTAGGAACAGCACCTACCATCCAGAGTGAGGATAAAAATGAGATCCCATTTCTAAAGTGCTCTGCAAACCTTAAAGTGTTATATAAATACTAGCTATGATGACAATGACAATGGTATCCGGAATGCTCTGCCTCCTGCACTCCTTCTCTTTTTCTCCCACCTTCCTTCTTTTGTTGTTTAGTCATTTCAGTCATGTCTGACTCTACTTCATGACTCCATTTGGAGTTTTCTTGGCAAAGATTATGGAGTGATTTGTCATTTCTTTCTCCAGTTCATTTTACAGGTGAGGAAACTGAGGCAAACAGGGTAAAGAGACTTACTTAGGGTTACCCAGCTAGGAAGTGTCAGAAGTTAGATTTGAACTCATACCATGAAGGCGAGTCTTCCTGACTCCAGACCCAGGATTCTATCCACTGTACCAACTAGTTGCCCCAGAGTAAGCTAAGCACTTTTCAAATAGGCTCTCATTTGATTCTCGAAACAACCCTTTGTGGTAGATGCTATCATTGACCCCATTTTACAGTTGGGAAAATGGAAGTTTAATGACTTGCCCAGAGTCATGCAGCTAGTAAGTGTCTGAGGTCAGATTTGAATTCAGGTCTTCTTGATTCCAGGCACTATCCACTGTACAACCTGGCTGCTTAGCTTCTTTTTAGACTCAGGGTAACTGCTACCTTCTGCAAAAGGCCTTTCCCAGTCTCTACCCCAATCCTGACCCCTGCAGTGCTCGTGCTTACCTCTTTCAGATTATTCAAATCCACTTTGTATAAATCTTGTATGTACATCATTTTATTTGTATGTTGTTGATGGCAGTCATGCTTGTAATGAGGGTGATGATGGAGATTTTGACTGTGATGGGGTTGATGACAATGATTTTGATAGCACTGATGGTGATAATGGTGTTGATGGGAGTGATGGTGGCAATGGTTGTGATGATGGAGGTAATACTGGGAATGATGATAATGGCAATGAGAGTGATGATGGTAATAAACAGGATAAGGGCCAGGGATATAGATGAAGTATTTAACTATACACAGTTTGCTTCCCAAACTGATCACATGGGTATTCATGTTCCAGCACATTTAATGAGTTGGTAAGTAACTTCCATGAGTCTAATGAACATCATTTTTGGAGACATAACAAGACAGAAAAGTAATGTGTTTAGAGGAAAGGGTCTAAACCAGAGTTTCTTGACTTGGGGTCCAAGAGCTTGGTTTTTAAAAATATTCTGATAATTATATTTTGATACAATTGGTTTTCTCTGTGATTTTATGTTTTTATTTTATGCATTTATAAAGACATTATTTGGCAGTTAGGTAGTGCAGTAGATAGAGCACTTGGCCTGGAGTCAGAAAGACCTAAGTTTAAATCTGGCCTCAGACATTAGCTAGCCCTGGCACCCTGGGCAAGTCACTTAACCATGTTTGCCTCAGTTTACTTATCTGTAAAGTGAGCTAGAGTAGGAGATGGTAAACCATTCCACTATCATTGCCAAAAAAAATCCCTAAATGGGGTCACAAAGAGTCAGACATGACTGAGTCAATTCAACAACAACAAAGATATTATTCTGAGAAAGGTCCAGAGGGTGTGCCATGCTGCCAAATGGGTCCATGACCAAAAAAAAAAGGTGGAGAATCTAGACCATCTCCTTCTTTTTCTTTTTCTTTAATCATGCTGGGTTCTTATGCTGAGGTAAACTGAAACCTCAAAGAAAACCCAGTGGTTTCCTCTGCCAGGATGGTATTCTTAGCTCTGGGAATTGCCTAGGGGAGATAGATCCCAGAGAACCCTGATCCCAGGCGATCTAGAGGAATGCTTGTTTCATGAAGAAAAAGGAAGAAGCATTTATTAAGCACCTACTATTTTCCAGGTACTCTGCTAAGAGCTTTATAAATATTATCTCATTTGATCCTCCCAACAACTCTGAGAAATAGGTGCTTTTATTATCCCCATTTTACAGTTGAGGAAATTGAGGCACAGAGATTAAGTGACTTGCCCAGGATCACACGTCTAGGAAGTATGAAGCTAAATTTTGAACTCAAGTCTTCCTGACTCCAGGTTCAGTGCTGTAGCCATCGTACTACCTAGCTGACTTTGGTTTATATCCAGGCTCCTAGCTTCTTATTCTATCTGGTTCCTCTTGCCTGTCTTCTTTTTACCATTCCAGGCTGCTTTTCAGCCTTGTCAGACTGGCCATTCCTTTCAGGATTTACTATCAATTTTTCATGGAGCATAAAAAGGCTTAAATGAGTCCTGCTGCTTATTTGATCCTTGCAGGCCTGGGACAAAATTTCAAATTCAGATTAGCCTTGTCTGGGACCTTCTGCTATTTCTCTGATCCCACGATCCACACAGGATGCTGGGGAATATGGGAGGGAACAGGGGGCCAAGCATTTCTCCCAGGAATTCTTTGGGTCTGATGCCAGCCTGAGAATAGAGCATGAACGGAAACCAGGAGGAGATCTTTTCCTCTTCTGAGCCTGGGGAATAATCCTAATAATAATAACAGACATTTATATAGCATTCCAAAGTTGGCGTTTCATTTGATATTCACAAGAATACTGTGAATACTGGGCAAGTAGATCCGAGAGTCATCTGCCTCCAGATCATAATTTAAACCATGGGAGCTGATGAGATCACCCAGTAAAATAGTACAGATGAAGAAGAGGACCCAGGGCAGAACCTTGGGGAATAGCCATGGTTATCTGGCCTGCCCTGGATGGAGATCTAGCAAAGTAGACAGGTCAGAAAACTGGGATAGAATAGTGTCCTGAAAACCTAAAGACAAGGTGTCAGGGGGAAGAGAGTGATTGACAGTATCAAAGGCTCAAGAAGGATGAAGACAGAGAAAAGGCCATTAGAGTTGGTAATTAAGAGATCTTTAGTGACTACAGAGAGTTAAGAAGACCAGGAGAGGTAAGGAAGTGGACGTACCTGTGGCAGACAGCCTTCTTATGGAGTTTAGCTACAAATGGGAGGAGAAATATAGGAGAATGGTTAGCGGTCAATGGACCGATCAAGTGAGGAGTTTTTGAGGATGGGGGTGATCTGAGACATGGGAATGTTTGTAGGCTGTCGACTCTCAGATCTACTTGTCTAGCCCTAACCTCTCTCTCAACCTCCAGTCTTGATTACTATTAGATATTGACTGGATATCCTATAGATACTTTATACACAACATATCCAAACTCTCTCCCCTTTCTAACTCCCCCATTAATGTCCAGAGTACCACAATCTTTCCAGGTTCATCCAGGCTCAAAACCTAGGGGCCACATTAAACTCTTCTATCTCTCACCCCACCCCCATATCCAATCAATTGCCAAGTCTTGTAGTTTCTACCTTTGTACCATTTCTGGTATACATCCCTTCTCTCCTCTAACATCGCCACCATGCAGTTGCAGGCCTTTATCATCTCATACCTGGACTACTGCAATAGCCTGCTGGTTGGTCTCCCTTCCCATTCCAATTCATCCTCCACTCAGCTGTCAAATTTATTTTCCTAAAGCATATACCTAACCACATCACCCTCCCTCCCTACCCCCAAGCTATTCAGTAACCTCTAGTGACTCCCTATTACCTCCAGGATCAGATATAAAGTTCTCTATTTGGTAATTAAAGCTTTTAATAACCAGGCCCCTTTCTACTGTCTTTATACTGACTTTCCTCCACATACTCTGCAATCCAATGACACTGGAGGCCTTACTGTTCCTAGCACAGAACACTCCATCTCCTGACTCCAGGCATTTTCACTGGCTGTCCTCCATGCCTGGTTCTTTCTTTCTCTCTCTGTCTCTCTCTCTGTTCTCTCCTCTTCCCTCTCTCTCTGTCTGTCTCTGTCTCCTCTCTCCTCTTCCCTCTCTGTTTGTCTCTGTCTCTCTTCTGTCTCTGTCTCTTCTCTCTTTCTCTCTCTCTCTCTCTGTCTCTCTGTCTCTGTCTCCTTCTCTTCACCTTCTATGTTCCCTAGATTCCTTCAAATCTCAGCTAAAATCCCACTTTCTGCAAGAAGCCTTTCCCAGTTCTCTTTAATCTTTTTTTTTTTTCCATTGGAGCATTTTATTTGTATGTATGTTTTACATCCTTAGAAAAAGAATCCCAGGATTTTTCCTCCTATGTGCTTTCATCTTGCTTCCTCGTGGTCCATGATGCCAGTTGAGGTTGTAAACCCAAACTGACGGGATGGTAGCAGATTATTCTGCCACTTTTCCAGATCTTTCAATCTGGGGCTGATTACACCACACTTGTTTAATCGGCCGGTGAGATTCACAACAATTTTTCCTGCTCTGTGATCATCAATGACCTAAAATTCGCCAGTGTAACCATGCTTCATCATCACAGCTAAGAACCGGACAATTGCTGTAGAGCACGGCCTAATGAGAACCTGGCGTTTTCCTCGCTTTTCTGCATTGTAGCTGCTTTTGGCAGCATCTGCCTCCGACACTGCCCCGCCCCCAGTTCATCCCACATAAATCCCAGATGCAGTTGTTTGCGTTTCTCCTCCTTGGTGTCGCGAGCTCCTTCCCGCTCTCAGAGTAGAGAGACCGGCTTTTGCCTTTCTTTGTATCTTAGCCCTTAGCCCAGTGCCTGGCACACAGCAGGCACTTAATAAGTGCACTTTTCCTGACTGGCTGTGAAGTAGGTGCTACTGGTGTCATTATCTGTATTTTACTGATGAGCAAACTATCGAGAGAGCAGCTTGTTCCTGGTCACATAACTAGCTGACAAGTTTTAGAGGTAGGAAATGAACCTAGGTCTTCCTGATTAAAGGTCTGATTCTTCATCCAGCACAACACCTGGCCTCTCCAGTCTTCACCAGCCTTCATTCTTAGGGTAATATTAGGCAGAACTGTAGGCAGACGGCTTAGGGAAGTCTGGGGAAATCTTTAGGCCAAAAAAAAAATGGGATAATATTATTGGAAGATTGGTGATTATCCAGTCTCTTATGTCCAAGCAGTTAAAAAAAAAAAAAAGAAATGTCTTAACTATGGCATGAATGGTTTGGTTTAGACCTGAGAAAACTTCCTGGCAAAATCTCTTTCTCGACATAGGATCATTGATTTAGAGCTGGAAAGTGAATGAGGCTGGAAAGAGGAGGAAAGAGAGATGGAAAGGGCAAAGGAAGGTTGTACATCTTTTTAAGAAAAGGAAGGAAGGAAAGAAGAAAGAGAAGGAAAGGAAGGGAAGGGAAGGGGGAAGGGAAGAGGAAAGGAAAGAAGGGAGGGAGGAAGGATTCAGTTTTGTATAAGTTTGGCTTGTAATGGAATACAAAACAACTTAATGATTTATTAAACACTATGTGCTAAGCACTAGGGACACAAATAGAAAATTGAATCAAATCTGATCTGACGAGCTCACGTGTTAATTGGAGGAAACAATTCATAAAGGAGGGCTCATGTTTGGTCCTATATTGAAGCTTCTTGAGTACAGGGAGAATTTTATGTTTGTCTTTGTAATCCTAGTGCCTAGCACTGTCTGGCATAGAGGAGGGATAAAGATTAGACCTATGATTTCATTAGTATAGGAAATTTCTAGGTGAGCAAACTCCCTCTACTAGTTCAGATCAGCACTTTCTCTGCAATTTAGAAAGTATTTTACCTCTTATACCTATTATAGTTACCTGTTATACCTACCGTATTATAGTTACCTAGAGAGAAGTATCAAACTCCCCTGGCTCTAAAAACTGCCTGCAGGCTCCCAAGTGAGGCCAGACCAGATTAAAATGTAATCAGGATATACTTAAAAGTAAATGAAAATACAATACAACAGAGATAACGTTAATTTGTGGTTTTCTAAATTAACTCGTGGCCCCCAGGGATACCTTTTCTATTTGACACCACAGGCAGAGCACTGAGAGCTTTGAGTCCAAGCTGCTCTCTGTTCACTGCTTCTCACATAGTCTGTGCTTAATCAATGTTTGTTAATTAATTGATTTAAATTTAGGGATGGTTCATAAAGGACCCAGATTAAATATTTTTCATGTAGAGACCCTGTAGGAAATAATCATTCTGTGAAGCACTGAAGAAAGGCACCCCAGCCAGTCAATCTCCTTCCTCTCTAGGCTGTGCTCTGACTTCCTCTACCCAGTTCCCCCCCACCCCCTACTCCACCTTTCAGTTTCCTCTTTATGTGTTGTCTTTCTTCATTAGTGTAAGCTTCTTGAGGGCAAGGACTGTCTGTCTTTTTTTCTAATGGTATTTGTATTCCTAGTACTTGGCATATAATAAATGCTTAATGAATACTAATAACAGTAATAAGTGCTAAAAATAGATGATTGACTTGCTGAAGTTTTGGTGGTGTTGTAGTATATGGATAACGTAGTATGTAGATCATATTGTAGTTTTTATGTTCGTTACATAGTGTCTGTGGCAGCAGTAGGAAGTTCTGGGTTGCCTAACAAAGAGATCTTCCCAGGTTCCTTCTTGGGACCTTATAAATTAACCTTCACCTTAGGGGCCCAGGGCACCTCTAACACAATGGATAACAGGACAATCATGGAAGTCAAGAGGCTTAGGTTCTGGTCAGGCCTCCACCACTGTCTAATCGTATGACATAGTTGCATAACCAATCCACTCTCTGGTCCCCTCTATGGGCCTAAATTTCTTCATTTGTAAAATGAAGACTATAAACCCTGACCTGCAGCCTGCATAGGATTTCTAGGAGGAATGAATGAAACATGGATATGAAAGCACTTCATAGTCAAAGGCATTTATGACCCACAGGAAAATGGGAAGATAAATGATAAATGTAAGCAGTACTAAGGGTATCGCCAAAGATAATTTATGCTTAAGGAGTAATGGAAATAAGGCTGCACAGTTGGTTTTTTTTTTTCCAAAATTTATTGATACCTTTTGTTTTTATATTACCTTAATGTCTCAATATCTCTCTGACTTCTCCTACCCATTAAGTCAACCCTTTTAACAAAAAAAGAAGAGAGCAGCAAAGTAAAAACCAACCAATACACACCAATTGAATCGAACATAATATTCAGAATTCCATAACCAATGTCTTTTCCCCAGATCACCGAAGTGAAGGAAGTATGCTGGGTTCTCAATTTTTTTCTTCAAATTTTTTTCCTTTTCTTTTCCCCACTTTTTTTCACTGAACAAATATGCATAGTCAAGCAAAATAAATGCTCCATTTCTACGAATCCAGCATGAAAATCTCACTGCTGCCCCACATTGTACTTGTGATCAGAAGAGAACTCTGTCCTTTTTTTACATTAATCACTATCTGGTCAGGACTCCTCCACCATTCAATGGAAGCATAGTTTATTTATTAGAAACCTGGTGCAGGGTTTCAGATTTATTCCTGTTGGATTCAGTCCATTATTCCAGCTGGTAGAATCTTTGTACATCCTAACTTTGTCATTGAAAGCATTAGTTACCCCTTCTAAGTTTATGCCATTGATTAACTTAATAATTAGTCCTTCTATGCCTTCCTTTATAGAAGGAATTTAGCTTGGAGTAGAAAGGACATGATAGACAGCTAGTGGCACAGTAGATAAAGTTGGGGGGACCTGGAGTCAGGAAGACCTGAGTTCAAATCCAGCCTCAGACATTTACTGGCTGTGTAACCCTGGGCAAGTCATTTAACCTGTTTGCCTCAGTTTCCTTATCTATAAAATGGGGATGACAATAACACCTACCTCCCAGTGTTGTTGTGAGGCTCAAATAAAATGATGATTGTATAGCACTTGGCAACATAGTAAATGCTATAGAAATGTTAGCCATCGTCATTGTTATATCTGTCAAAAGAAAGGCTGTCTTGTAAGAAGAGTAGATCTGTTTTGGACAGCTCAGAAGGAAAAAACTGGGACCACTGGGTTAAATTTCTATAGGGAAAAAGATAAAAATGAAGAGGAGATAAAAATGCAGAGGTCCTGGGTTCAAATTCCATCTCTATTACTTGTTGCCTGTGTGACACTAGGTACTGAGTCACTGTGCCTCAGTCTCTTCAGCTGAAAAATTAGGAGGATGGTCTAGATGGTTTCTGAGGTCGCTTCTAGTTCTGAATCCCATAAATGGTATAGGTCACATGTGACCTGATTTTTTTCCCAGTCTCCATGAACTCAATTCATGTCAAGAAGCATTAAGCAGCTGTTATGTGCCAGACACTCTGTTAAGTGCTGGGAATAGGATGACAAAAATTATGGAGTCCTTGCCCTCAAGGAGTTTCTATTCTACTGAGAGGGGAAGGGAATACAATTTATACGTAGATAAGCAAATACAAAATATAGAGATAGTGACTGGCTCTTTTATTTCATAGATATAGGGAACTTCAGATGAAGACATTCCCTCTACTAATAGGGGTCAATACCTTCTCTGAAATTTGTAGTCTTAGAGAATTGCTTAGAACACTTGAGAAATCAAGTGATTTGTCCAGGGTCACACAGCTATTAGGTATGAGAACTCTGATCTTCCTGAATCTGAAGCTAGACCTCTATCCACTATTCTGCATTGTCCTAATGCTTAGCACAGTGCCCATCATGGCAGTAAGTGCTTACTAAAATGCTAGTTGAATTTAATTCAGATTGTCTGCTTCTTAAATAATATCATACCTTCTCTCTAAATACAAGGGATATAAGAAATAACCACAAGGGAATTTGGGGAGGTAGCCTAACAGCTAGGGAGAAGGGAAGGCCTTTTCTAGGAAGTGACCCTTGAGTCTTAAAGGGCAGAGATTGGGAGGAAGGGCATTCCAGGCATGAAACTGACTGTATTTTCTCCCAGAAGCAACAGGGAGTCACTGAAGCTTCTTACTAAGTGACATGGTGTCACACCTATGCTACAGGACTATCAATGGACCATTTTTAAAAACTGGAGGAAGGTATGCATACAGTACTTCAAATAGAGCCACCATGGAAGATTTGCAAAAGGACATGGGCAGAAATGAGGATGAGATAGCTTAGATGGGTGGTAATGTGTTTCAATAGAGAGAGTACTCACATTAATGAGAGCATGGACCCATAATGAAGTAACCATAAAAATACTATATAAATGTGAGTTATTAGTACTGCTATGTCAGAATGAAATTTGACTCCCAAACTTCTTCTCATTGCTCTTCCAATAATTCTACCCTCTGGGACAAAAAAAAAAAAAGCCCAGTCTCTCCTTCCCATAAGAACCCTTCATGCATTTGGTGACAGCAATGGGGTGTCCCCAAATCTACATTGTGAATCTCTCCATTTAGAGGGTATCTAAAAGGGGAGTGCACCATTAAAAGGGGCCCTTAGAGAAGGGGAGCAAGGAGTGTTCAGAGGCAAATTTTGAAGGTTCCCCATTTTGGTTCCCTGTATATGGGACCTGGAAATAGAAATTCAACTTTCTAGGATTTCTAGGCTGTGGAGCCTGTTTCAGACTCCCATCAATTACAACAAACTGAGTTCTTTAAAAAGACTGAAACACACACAGACTTGGCTTCCCCTCATCTTGGCCCAGAGCTCGGGAACTTGTAGGAAAAGTTACCCTGGGATGTTTCCCCAGAGGTAGGAAGAAAGCCATCTATATGTTTCTCTATGTCAGTGATTCTAAAAGAATGCCATAAGGCCACCAGTGTGTGAATGCAAAACTCATCCAAAACGCTCACCACCAAGCTCTGGGAAAGCCAACTTACTCTTGCCTCACTTGTGGCCTTTGGGAAAGAAATCAGGATCCTCAAGGCTATCCAAACAAATCAGTGTTGTCAAATCTACCTTCTGTTCACTTATTTAGGCAAGTTTTAGAAGTCTCCTCCGATGTCCTGCTGTGTCACTCATTGTTGGTAGGACAGGATAGCATGGAGAGAGAGACCTGGCCTAGAAGTCAGGAGACCTGGATTGAGTCCTGGCTCTGCCACTGCCTCATTGAGTAATCTAGGCCAAGTCATTTCTCCTGTCAGAGTCTGAGCTTTTCCATCTGTAGAATGGGAGCGTCCTGGACTGAACCATGTGGCACAGCTGAAATAATACTAGATTTGGATTCACAGAGCCTGGATTCAAATATCAGGCTTTGCTACTTACCATGTGTCTATTCACCATCCTAGACCTCAGATTTCTTATCTCCAAAATGCAACTGGATTGTAAATGGCCTCTGAGGTTCCTTCTAGTTCTAAAACTATGATCTCATAAACCTTAGGCAAATAACATAAACTCTCTGAGGCCTCAGTTTCCTTTGTAAAATGAAGGTGTTGAAGTAAATGACTGCTAAGGTCAGGGATCCTGATCCAAAGACTTCTATTGTCTAAGGTAAAGTGGGAAGGACAGGGGGAGAGGCAGAAGGAGGGAGGAGAGCACTGACCGACTACCTCGTTGCAGTCCTACAGAGAACTCCTAGAAAGGAAGGGAAATGGGGATCAGCAGTGAGGCCTAATCTTCCTTGTGCCTCCTGGTCCCTCGTGTTTTACCGTGTTTCCCCGATAATAAGACCTATCCCGAAAATAAGCCCTCCCCTTACTGTGTAAGATTCCTCTAAAATAAGCCCTCCCCCGAAAATAAGCCCTATTGAGATTGCTACTGTAGTGAAGGTGGCCCTGTGCTACACGCTACATTACGGTACCCTCTGTATGCACTGTACCCCCCCCCCCCATGAAACACACGTTGCGCTCTGAGCTGCATCCAATCAGAGCTGCAGCAGTGAGCGCATCATCCTGTTCTTTATTGAATTCATTATTGAATAAAGGTACATTTTTTTGTTCACATTTACCTGTTTATTAAAATTGCTGTCAATGTTCATTAAAATAAGCCCTCCCCTGAAAATAAGCCCTCTGGTGTTTTTCTGTCCAAAAAAATTAATAAGACAGTGTCTTATTATCAGGGAAACACGGTAGAACCTAATGAAGGTCAGAAAACACTGGGATGAGGACAGAAGCAGCAGCTACCTGGCCCCATTCCCCCAAGGTTATCACCTTTTGGCTAAGCCTTTCCTAGTTATGGCTCTGAGACAGGCCTGATTTGCCAGGGCCCTTCCCCCTCTGATATTCTATATAGGCAGTCCTGGCAACAGCTTACCCATGTTTATTTTCCAGAGTGACTTTTATTTTCCCAAAGCCGCAGCCCTGAAGGCTGGCTGGGAGAGGCTTTTGGGGAGTGAGCAGCTTTTCCCAGGGTGTGATGACTCTTATTTACATATATATATAGTCAGGCCCAGGATCTCTGATTCATCCTGGGAAGAAAATTGCATTTCACAGTTTGGGTTTTTTGGTTTTTTTCCAGGAGATTTTGTTGGGGAAATCAGTTATCTGGGTAGGAAATATTTAGTAATTCCCAGTGAAGGAGACTATTTTCATTCAACAAGGAACCTCCATCCTGGGCCCTGCAAAGTAACTGCATTGTGTTGAGATTATAGAGGTGATCAAGGCTTCACTAAATACCTGCCTGGACAAAAAATTTGAATTTTCCAACATGGTGGGAGGCAGGGAGGGAAGAGATGAGATGGAATTTGTTCCCATCCATTTAACACCTTTCCCTAAAACAGTCAATTATGTCCCTGGCATTGATGGATTATCCCTTCCCCCCAGGTCCCCAGCTGTAGCTTGGTATCCTCTGTGACCTATTGGGGCAGACTTTTCCAAAAGCAATGGCATGGCAATCAGACTTCTAGAATTTCAGAGCTAAAATGCTAGACCGGAGGTCATCCCTATTCTTTTGCAGGAATCCTTTCTAAAACATCCCAATCATCTCTTAGATTTTAGAGCTAGAAGGGACCTTGTAGGTTATCTAATCTAACCTCTACATTTTATAAACGAGGAAATTAAAGCCTAGAGATATGAAGTGACTGACCATAATAACACAGATAATAATAATTATTATTATTGCTAATATTTCCATAGCACTACTGGCAAACATTTTACAGTTATTAACTCATTTGATCCTTACAACAACCCTGGGTAGTCCATTTTACAAATGAGGAAACTGAGGCAGACAGAGGTTAAGTGCCTTGCCCAGGGTCACACATCTAGTAAGTGTCTGAGGTCAGACTTAATGACAAGCCCAGCATTCTTCCCACTATGCCACATAGTTGCCTCTAAATAGGATTCACTGTAGGCCCTCCAACTCCAAATCTAACTATGCTGCCTTTCTCAACAAATGGTCTTCTGGCCTTCAATTAATCATCTCCAGCAATGGAAAATTCCCTACTCTCTATTTCTCATGGCAATTCATTCCATTGCTGGACAGCTCTGTTCTTTTTTTATGCTGTCAAAAATCTGTTTCCCTATAATTTAGACAGCTAGGTGGCACCATGATGCACAGAGTTATGGGACTGATGTCCAGGAGGACTTGTTCATGAGTTCAAACCTACTTGTTCATGAGTTCAAACCTGGCCTCAGATACTAGCTGACTGACCCCGGACAAGTCAGTTCACCCTATTTGCCCCAGTTTTCTTTATCAATAAAATGAGCTAAAGAAGGAAATGGCAAACCACTCCAGTATCTTTACTCAGAAAACCCCAAATGAGGTCACAAAGAGTCAGACATGTCTGAAAAAAACACCAAACAACAATTTCTATCTATTGGCCTTGATTTCCTCCTTCAGGTTCAAAACAAGCCTAATGTCCCATAATAACACTTAAGCTATTGAAAATGATGCTATATTCTCTAAGATTCTCACCCAGTCAGGATGCAGTCTCTTCATATCCTTTCCTTATTTTGGTTGCTTCCTCTGGATATATCCTAGTAAGTCAATGTCCCTTCCAAATGCACCCAGAGCTGGACCCAATATTCCAGTTGTGGTCTGACCTTGACATAGGACAGAAGGACTCTCATTGCCTTGACTCTGGACATTAGATTTCTGTCCATACAGTCTAACATCACATTAATTTTTCTTCCTGCCTTTGTCACATTTTTTAAAAGCTCATATTGCATAATATTTTATAGTTTAGAAAGTGCCTTCCTAGCCTAAAAATAAATGGACCTTTCCATCATATAATAAATGAACCTATTTAAAATCAAGAATTAGCATTTTTGTTACAGAGAAGAAGCCTTCCCAATAAGATCAAGGGTAAAGCATGGATGTTCCTTGTTGCTATTTTTTATTAGAGTTTTAAAAATGACAGTTATAGTAATAATATAAGAGGAGATTAAAGGAATAGCACTGGCTAACAGAGAGCAAAATTATCTCTATTTGCATATTGTATGGTGTTTTATTTAAGTAATCTCAGAGAATCAGTGAAAAGAAATTAATCAAAGCAATAACTTGTGGAAAGGAGCAGGACATAAAATATACCCATAGTAGCAGGACATAAAATAAACCAATAAAGATCATTAACCTTTCTGAACCCTACAAGAGAAGAGAGGAAAAATTGTATTAAAAATAACTATAATGGGTGGCCAGGTAGCCCAGCCAGGAAGAGCACTGGCCTCGGGGAGGCCAGGTAGCACAGCGAGTAAGAGCACCGGCTCCAGTGTTGAGAAGATCGAATCCCGGGCTCAGACACTTAGCACCCACCCAGAAACACCTGGCCATGTAACCTTTAGCAAGTTACTTACCCCGATTGCTCAGGGGCGGCCAGGTGGCTCATCGAGTAAGAGCACCAGCTCCAGTGTTGGGATAACCTGGATCAAATCCTGGCTCAGATACTCAGCACCACACCCAGAAATAATAACTGGCTGTGTAACCTTGAGAAAGTTATTTAACCCCAAATGCTTTAAAAAAAAAAAAAAAGAAATAACTATAAAATTCATTAAGTAAATGAAAGTTAACCTACCAAGATCTGCTAAGAACCTGTATGAATACAATTATAAGTCACTTTTTCAGAAATGAAGGAAAACAAATAATTAAAGAGATTTCAATGTCTGTGGTAGATCTATGCCAATGTGGTAAAAAGTAATTATACTATCTAAATTTATTTACAGATTTAGTATCATACAAATCAAATTACCAAGGGATTCATTGATAGAACTAGAAAATAATAATCCAATTCACCCAGAGAAACAAAAAGTCAAAAATCCCAAAGAAAATAACAAAAAAAGAGAAGGAATAAAAGGGACCTGACATTACCAGATCTCAAAGCTATATTATAAAGCAGCAATCATCAAAATTATATGGTTATACATGTACAATAGAATGGTAGGCAAGATCCAGAAGTGATCAGACAAAATAGCCTTGTGTTGAATAAATCTAAGACCATAAACTACTAAGACAAAGTTTCTCTATTCAACAAGAACTTCTGGGAAAGTTGAAAAATGATTTTGCACAATTAAGTTTCGACCAACAAATTTCACATAATTCTACAATAAACAGGATATAAAAGGTCACATCATGAAGGAAAAAAAAGAGAGAATGGTAAGAAATATCTTTTACAACTATTGCCAGGGGGTGCAATTCTTAAACAAACAAGGGATAGATGTTATCATTAAAAAATAGACACTTCAATTAAAAAATATTGCACAAACAAAATCAGTTTAGCTACAATAAAAAGAGAAGTTGTAGATGGGGAGAAAACCTCATAAAATGCTGTTGTTCAGTCATGTCCAACTCTTTTTGACTCCATTTGGAGTTTTCCTGACAAAGATTTTGGAGGGGTTTGCCATTTCCTTCACCAGCTCATTTTTACAGATGAAGAAACTAAGGCAAACAGGATTAAATGACTTGCTAGTAAGTGTTTGAGGTTAGATCTGAATCAGGTCTTCCTGATTCCAAGACTGCATTCTATCTGCTACACTATATAGCTGCTTCTTAAAATATCTGATAAAAGTCTGATAACCAAAATATAGAGGGAATTGATACACAAATAAGCATATACACACATACTTGTATTTATATATACATTACATGTTTATATATACACTCTATTGTATATATACATAGTATATTATATACTATATCTATATTATATATAACATATGCATATATGTATAATACTATATAGATATGTGTTATATATGTATATTCTAAAATATGTGTAAGTGTGTATATATATACATATGTGTGTATTGATGTTTATGTGTGTATATACATACAAACATACATATTTCCCAATTGATTAAGTGGTCAAAGGATCTGGATAGGTAATTTAAAAAACAAAAACAAATTTAAACTATATTCCTAAGCCATTTCTTTTTTTGCTTTTTGGAGGGGGGAATTCAGGGTAATTGGGATTAAGTGACTTGTCCAAGGTCACACAGCTAGTGGCTAGTAAATGTTAAGTGTCTGAGGCTGTATTTGAACTCAGGTCCTCCTGATTCCAGGACTGGTGCTCTATTCACTGTGCCATCTAGTTGCACCCTAACCCATTTCTTCACCAGCCACCTTTCTACCTGGACCAGAGACTATGCTCAATCCTTTCATTTCTGGAGCTTCTGCCCCCAAACCACCAATGTCTTGATTAGTGAACATCTCACATGGCCCACTACTTTGGGCCAGACTGACTCTAGCCATTCCTCACTCTACCCCCTGGCCATCTTCTTTTGAGCTGCCTTGTTACCCACCCATAACCCTTAACCTTTCCTAATATCCTTTTTTTCTAGTTCTAGAAACATATTTAAATCCACTTATTAGTATTTTATTTTTTCCAATTACATGTAAAGACAATTTTCAACATTTCAAGTTCCAAAATTTTTTCTCCTTCCCTCCCTCCCCTGCCTACTCCCCAAGACAGTATGCAATCTGATATAGGTTACACATGTACAATCATTTTAACTTATGTCCACATTAGTCACATTGTGAAAAAAAAAATAAGAACAAAAGGGAAAACTACAAGAAAGAAGAAAAAAAAAAGAGAAAATAGTCTGCTTTGATCTGCATTCAGACTCCATAGTTCTTTCTCTGGATGTGGATAGCATTTTCATCATGAGTCTTTTGGAATTATCTTAGATCATTGTATTTCTGAGAAGAGCTAAGGCTATCAGAGTTGATCATCCCACAATGTTGTGTTGCTATGTACAATGTTCTCTGATTCTGCTCACTTGTTCATTTAAATCTTGCCAGGTTTTTCTGAAATCTGCCTGCTCATCATTTCTTATAGCACAACAGTATTCCATTACATTCATATGCCACAATTGTTCAGCCATTCCCCAACTGATAGCCAGCCCCACAATTTCCAATTCTTTGATACCACAAAAAGAGCTAGATTTAAATATTTTTGTTTATGTGGTTCCTTTTCCATTTTTTAGGGTCTCTTTGGGATATAGACCTAGAAGGGGTGCTGGGTCAAAGGGTATGCCCTTTGGGCATAAGAACCATATTTAAGCCAAAACTGATAGTGCTACTGGGAAGGGCACATCAGTTTATTCCTCTATGATTTGACTTACCATTGTTGTAACTTTCCAAAACTCACCACTCCATCTTATGTGTTGTCTTCCTTCTCCTATTAGAATGTCAGCTCTTCAAGGGCTGAGACTAATCTTCACTTTGATCATCGTTTCTAGAGTACTTTGTGCAGTGTTTGGAATGTAATAACACTTTAATAAGTGTTTTTTTCCTATTCATTCACTCACACATATAACATAATGTGCCAAATAACCACTAAGAAGCAATATGAAAATTGGAATAACTCTGAGACCCAAATCCATGGGGACTGGTAAAAATGACAAAATGTAAAGATTTTTAATGTTGCTGGAACAATGAGAAGATAAACAGACCAAAACATCTGTAAATAATCATGAACTGCTCCAGAAAACAAGTTGGAACCATACTAGAAAAGACAGTAGGTCGTACATCCTTTTGACATAGCTGCTCTGTCATTAGTAGGCATAACCCAAGGAGGTCAAAGACAGAGGAAAAGGTCCCATATACAGCAGCACTTCTTGTGCAAAGTGAGCACCCATCAGGGAATGAATGAACAAATTGTGATATATGAGAATAATAAATATTTTGCTTGATAAGAAGTGCAAATATGAAAAATTCAGAGAAATATGGGAAGATTTATATGAGCTGATGTAGAGCCATTAGCAAAGCCAAGGGAACAAATCACACAATGATCACAGTACTGTAAAGAAAACAAAAGAATCAGAATTCTGATCAGTATGATGACCACTTAACTGCAGAAGACTAATGGTGAAACATACCTCTTTCCTCTCAACATAGAGTCATGTAGAACAAGATACATGTCAGATATGGTCAATGCATTAGTCTGTTTTGTTTAACTGTCTATTTTGTGACTAACTAATACTTTGCTATAAGGGTAGGTTCTATGGAGAAGGGTACTCATTAGGAAGTGATATCTACATTTTTAAAAAAAAATCTTCAAAAATTTTAGTTTAAAAACAAGTGTTTTTGTCACAATAATACAAAGAGATGATTAGTACAACATTTATTATTCCCATTTTATAAATGAAGAAATTGAGAGCCTATGTTAAATTTTTATAGCATTTCCCTGATCTTCCAGTCTAGCTATCTTGTCAAAAAAGGAAATGAAATCAATCTGATTTACTCCCAGTGAATCCATGCTGACTCTTAGTATTAAATGGCTTCAAAGAATTTATTACAATAAGTACAACCTTATGGGCAGCTAGGTGGCACAGTGGATAGAGTATCTGGCCTGGAGCCAAAAAGTCTCATCTTCCTGAGTTCAAATTTAATCTCAGACACATTAGCTGTGGGACCCTAGACAGGTCACTTAACTCTGTTTGTCTCAGTTTCTTCATCTGTAAAATGAATTGGAGAAGGAAATGACAAACCACTCCAGTATCTTTGCCAAGAAAACCCTAAATGGGGTCATGAAGAGTCAGATTTGACTGAAACTGAAAAACAAAATACAATGTTAAGCATAAAGCTACAACTGAAGATTTACACATATACATTCATCAGACAATAGAAGCCAAGAGAAAACCCTTCCTATCCAAATTTACCTGGTCACCTAAAAATAAGTTACCATATTCCTTGCAACAAATATAATAAACAGACAACTGACCTTGATTGTATAGACTTCAAACATGGGCTCTCTGTATTCACAGGGACTTTTTGTCAAGGCAGTAAATGCTTGAGCCCCTAGAGACTGGTTTCCTTGAAGATTCGTGGATAGAGAACTGTCTACTCACCCATGAACAAGAAATTGCAGCAAGAGAACACACATTGCCCAGGTACGAGGTACCATTACGAGGTACTTCCCATGATCTCAGCAACCTTATGGGCAAGTAGGTGGTGCCGTGGATAGAATGCTGGACCTAGAGTCAAGAAGACTCAATTCCCTTTGTTCAAACCTGGCCTCAGACCAGTCACTTAACCCTGTTTGCCTCAGTTTCATCATCTGTAAAATGAACTGGAGAGGGAAATGGCAAACCACTCCAATATCTTTGCCAAGAAAACCCCAAGTAGGATTGTAGGGTTAGACATGACTAACCACCATTACCACCACCCTGTTAAATGCCAGATAAACAGCTCTTTTTAAAATTTTTATGTTTATTTTTAGTTTGCATCATTCGTTTCCACAAGATTTTGAGTTACAAATTTTCTCCCCATATTTCCCCTACCCACCACCCCAAAACAGCGATCCCACTAAGTACCCCCTCCCCGAATCTGCTCTCTCCTGTATCCTCCCCCAGCCTCCCTCCGACTTACCGGTAGGGCAAGATGGATCTCCATACCCCAGTGCCTGTATATCTTATTTCCCAGTTGCATGTAAAAAAATAAACAGTTCTCTCTTGAAACACAAAGACATGGGTGATCTGCTTAATTAGTTTATGGATAACAAAAAAATTTGGGAATAGGGATAGGAATCCAGGGAAAAGCTGGCATATTGGACTATAGATTAAAAAAAAATTCTCAATAGCTAAAATCAGGCCATAGCATACAAAGCTCTCTCCCCTGGTCTCCCTTTTAGAAATATTAAGGAAACATTTAAAAATATCCTAATCTGGAGACTGTGTGTTAATCTGAAAGAGAAACCATCACTGGTCTTTCTCTATAAGTTGAAAACAGTGAGTTTCCTGCTCCCCTCTCTCTGGTCAGCCCAGGAAAGAAGACTCCTTTGAAGTAATTAGGACAGTGACCAGACAAAGGCAAAGGGCAGGGGACCTTTAACTAATCCACCTAAGAGGAGTGGCCTCTTTCCTAATGCCCTGAAGAGATTACTGTGATGTACCCAAGAGAAGGAAGAAGTCATTTTGGTTACTTCAGGTCACCTGTGCTCAACCGGGGAGGAGGGAGACCTTTAGGGGAATGATCTTGGAGGGATAACCATCTATGGGGGTCTATATGGAGGATGACCCCATTAGCAAAATGATTCTCAAAAATGGAAGTTATTGTCCTGGAATGATGAAACAAAATGTTAACTTTTACTTTACCCTAAGTTATATAGCTATGTTTTATTTTATTTAGAATTTCCTTGTTCAAGAATCCTAAAAAGTGTCACCTCAAAATGTCTTGTGTTAAAGAGACATGTCCTAAGGCATGAGGGCACTCTTGTCAGCTTGGGTATTTCTCCCTCTAACAACAATGCTTGGATTAGAATAATGGTAAATAAAAATGTCTCTGGCAGGCTTGTACCTAAAATGAAGAACCTAGTATTAATATTTTCTTTAATAATCTAATACAAATATTTCATCGGGATAATTGTCAAGACCTAGCCCTGGGTTAAAAAAAAAATTATGAAAGGCCTGTGACTGTATAGGATGGACAAGACTTGCTAAGCAACAGTTGATGTGAAAATAGACCTGGGGATTTGAAAGACTAAATGCTCCATGGGCCAACATAATTTACGTAGTGACCAAAAAAAAAAAAAGATGACAACTCTAGGATGTGTTAGTAGATTCACAGTATTGAGAATAAGGTAAATGACATCACTATCTCACCTTTACTACACACAAAAGCTGTGACCTTGAGCACTTGACCTCTCTCAGGTTCACTGTTCTTATCTAGAAAATGGGAAGGTTAGATTAGATGATCTTTAAGATTGATTCCAACTCCAAATCCTATGATCTGTGATTCAGGAGTGATCACCTGCTCAGTTCCCATCTTCAGTATATGTCAGTCAACTAATCTCCTGAATTTTGTGACCACTTTTGGAAAGGCATCAGCTAGGCTGGAGCACATCCAGAAGGCAGCAAGGATGATTAGTTTAGAAATCATATGTCATAGGATTGGATAAAGGAACTAAGGACATTTTAGTCTGAAGAAGAAAAGAATTAAGTAGGACATGTTTGCAGTCAGTAAGTACCTGAAGGATTATGACATGGAAGAGAGATTGGGCTTGTTCTGTGGGATACTCAGGAGGATATAATTAAGAGCAATGAGTGCACACCAAAGGCGAGCAGAATTAGGCTAGAAATCAGGTCAAAACTTCTTCACAAATAGAGCTGACTGATACGGGAATGCACTGCCTAAGGAGAGAGCAAAACTCTTATCAATAGAAATGTTGGATTGAGGTTGAAGGTCAATCTGCCAGGATGGTTTAGAGAAGGTAGGACTAGAAACCCTCCTCTAAGAGGCGAAGATCCCGTGAGGGGCTTTTAAAGAAGGCATGCCACCCACAGACAGACTAAAAGAGAGCTCTGACCAGTCCTCCAAACAGAGCAATGCAAGATGAGGAATCTATTCTCTGCATACTATTCGATAGGCCATAAGAGGACTGAGTCGGCAAAGCTTTAGTAATAACAATAGCATTTGACATTTATATAATTCTTCAGTTTGTAAAATGTGCTTACCATGTATTGTCTCATTTGAACTTCACAATAGCCCTGTGAAGTAGCCGCTTTCATCTTCATTTTATTGTTTAGGAAACAGATTTAGGGGGGCTAAGTGACCTACCTACCCAGGGTCACACAATGCCTGCAGTCGGTTTTGAATCCAAATCTTCCTGCCTCCAATTCCAGTGCCCTATTATCTACGATACCATGATGCCTAATACTCAGTAACACTTGGTCACTGCCTCATAGCAGAATCGTGGAACTGTGGTGCTCTAAGAACATGCTTGGATCAGAATAATGCTAAATAAAAATGTTTCTGGCAGGTTTATACCTAAAATGAAGAATTTAGTATTAATATTTTCTTTAATAGCCAAATTTCATGGGGATTAATTGTCAAGACCTAGCCCTGGGTCAAAAAAAATCAATTATACAGGTACAGCATGGACAAGACCTAGGCAACAGTTGGTGTGAAAAAAGGCCTATGGTACCTACTCATTGAAGGGATGGCAAATGTCAGGGTAGACACCACAATGAACAAACTGGATGTAAGGCAGTGTGGTGCAGTGAGACTTGGTCTTAAGAAGTAAAAGAGCTAGATTTGAGTCTATTCCCCAGACAGTTACTAGGCAGACCACCTGGGGCAAGAGACTTCATCCATGAACCTCAGTGTCTTCACTTGTAAAATGAGCATGACAATGCTCTGCTTCTCAAGAGAAAAATATTTTGTAAAACTTCACATGCCATAGAAATGTGTTCACTACCATCAGACTTACTTTGTATACCTCCCAGCCTCCCTGTGTGGACCAGGGAAGGCAGTGGGCACATTTGCCCCTCCGGGAGCACTATAAAAATACAAGCTCAATTGAATAGAGCACTGGCCCTGGAGTCAGGAGGACCTGAATTCAAATCTGACCTCAGACACTTAACACAAAAACTAGCCATATGACCTTGGGCAAGTCACTTAACCCCAATTGCCCTCCAAAAAGCAAAAAAAGGAAAAAAAAATACAAGCTCATTACGATTCTTTTAAGCCAGATTTCCTGACTCCCAGGTCAAGACTTTTCATTAACATCATACAAGTTCCCAATCAAATGAGATGTTTGTCAAGCACTTAGCACAGGGCTTCACACATAGTAGGCACTTAATTGTTCCATTTCCCCTTCCCCCCAACCCGCTATTTCCCTGGACTCCTTTGCCTTTCTGGGCTAAGAATCCATATTACTGGAGAATAAGTGGAAGGAATAGGGAATGTTTAAGCTTGGTTAAGAGAAGACTCAAGGGGAACATAGGAGCTGTTTTCAAGAACTTGAGGGACCATCAGAGGAAGGAAGGATTAAATTTGCTCTGCTCCATTCCAAAGGACAAGAAGCAATGAATGGAAGATATAAAAAGGCAATTTCAGGCTTATTGTGAGAAGATACTTAACAATTAGAACTATGCAAAAATGGAAGAGAATGCTCAGAAAAGCTATTACCTCTTTGGAGGTCTTCAGGCAGAGGCTGGGTGACCCCCTGTTGGGGATATTATAGTTAGGATTCCTTTCACGGATGGCTTGGCCTAGACTGCCACTGAGGTCCTTCCCAGCTCTCAGACCTTGTGGTTTTGTGAACAGAAAGAGAAATACCTCCTCATCTGTATTCCAAAGGTTGCACAAAGGTCCCTGTCCTGGACCCTCCTCCTAAATTCTATTGCTTCCCAACTCAGAGTGAATTAGCATCATCAGGGACAAACGCAGCTACTGCTTAGATGAAAGCACCTGGAATCCCCCAGCCTGAGTTCAGAGTCGTTTTTGAGACCTTTGACCATGTCCAAAATATAGCTCTGTCTTTCTTCACTGCTAGATTTTTTCCCTCAGATTTTTTTTTCCCCAATGAGCTCCCAGCAGAGGGAGCGAGAAGAGAAGGATGGGACTGAACATTGACCCAGACTCTTACAACTGCAAAGAACCTTAGAAGGATCATGAGGATATAGATCTGGTCTGGAAAGGGACTTCAGAGGTCACCAGATTCAGTCCCCTCATTTTACAGATGAGGAAACCCAGGCACAGGGAAGTTAAGAGATTTTGTCCAAGGACACATAGCTACTAAGTGTTAGAGATGAGAGGGTTCTGAATCCTCGAGTTAATGCTTCTTCCACAATCTAATCTCCCATTAATTGCAGTAATCTCCTTTATAGGAACTCTGGGAAGGGCCATTCAACCTCTGACAAAACATTCCCAACTATGGGGAGTTGATTTTCTCCAAGACAGTCAATTCTGGGGATGTTCTTCCTAACATCAGGAATCTACCCCACTATAATTTCCCCACCTCATTCTGTCTTCTGGTATTATAGAACAACCCTTTTAAAGATTTAGACAGCCGCCTTATCTTCTTCTCCTCCCAAGCCTTCCCTTCTCTGTAAGCTAACCATCCTGCCTCCTAACCACTGGCATCGAGGCGGCACAATGGATAGCATGCTAGGCTTGGAGTTAAGAAGACCCGTGTTCGAATTTTGCCTCACATACTTACTAGTTGTCTAACTCTGGGCAAAGTCACTTAACCTCACTGTGCCTCATTTTCCTCAGATGTAAAATAAGGGGTTTGGACTTAATGGTTTCTAAGGTTCCTTTGAATTCTAAATCTATAATCTAAACCCAATTCCTTCAACCCTTCCTCAGAGGATAGTTTCATCATATTTTCCTCCTCTTGTATCAATGCTTTTTCTACAATATGGTGCCAGAACTGAATATAATATACTCCAGGTAGGGCCTGGCCAGAGCAGAAGACCATGTGGTGACTATAATCATATCCCCCATTTTAGAGAAAAAAATCAAGCAGCTTTAGGCTAGGAAACATTCCCCCAAAACACCCTCTTTTGCCTCTATTATCTTCCCCTTTTGTGTGTGTGTGTGTCAGTGTGCAGGGGGCAGCTTCCATAAGGAAGAGGCCAGGTGTAGTGGGAAGAAGACTGGTTTTGGAATTGGAAGACCTGGTTTCCAATCCTGGCTCTGCCTCTCAACATTGGACTTCCAAGGTCTCTTCCAAAGCCAAGGCCATTTCTTTTCTTTTCTTTCCTTCCTTCCTTCCTTCCTTCCTTCCTTCCTTCCTTCCTTCCTTCCTTCCTTCCTTCCTTCCTTTCTTCCTTCCTTCCTTCCTGTGCCTGCTACCAAACAAGGCGTGAGAACTGCATGAAGATACTGGAGAATTTCCAGCTGAGGTTAAGCTAGAGGCAGGGACCCTTTCTGTGAACCCTGGCTCTTAAAATTAAAGAAAGAGTCATGACAACAGTTATGAATGCTTTTGCTGTCCAACACCCAGTACTTGTTTGGTTCAATGGCACAAGTCTCCATGGCTTTTCCAGACCTCTGCCCTGTTGTGGAAGCCCACATGAGGGGGGCCATGGCCCCCAACTTCAGCAATGCTGCTGCTATCTTGACCTCTTCTCCCTAACTTTGGAGGAGAATGCCAGGACTCCTATATCTTGGCATGAGTTCTTTCAGTTGGTACCTGGGAGGAGAGATGCTGTCCACCACTCTCAGGGCGGGAAGGATCTTTTTTGGCAAAGGATCTACTTTTGCATTAAAGATGGGATATGAAACCTGTGGCTCCTTCCCTAGACTCTTCAGGTTCAGGACCCCAGTCAGAGGTGAATAGAGGTACTTTTTTCTGGTCCGGAATGCAGTAAACATCTCAGAGGGGGGAAATTTTGTCAAGAGTTTTAGTAGGTCCTTCCGGAAAATGTTCCATGAATTCTCCCTCAAGATCTTCTGACACATAGTGTCATCACTAAAAGGGAAACACAAAGCCTTTGTGAGGATAGCTGGCAGACACTCTGGGTTGCACGGCAGTCTGGGGAACTGTTTGGTGGGACACAACTCATAACTCTGGGGACCCACCTTCATTCATCCCCTTCTCTTCATGAGGCAAGAGGATGCTGGAAGTTCGAAGTCTGGCCAAAAAGCTAACAGGGTTCAGGGGTGGGAAAGCGAAAAGAGTCCCACCTAGAGCTGAAGAGAAATTTGGACTAGCAGCTAAAAGGTATAAAAGGAGATGCTCCATTTGGAAGCAACAGAAAACAAGCATCAAGATTTACCTAGGGAGCCCCTCCCCCACCAGCACCTTCCCAAGAGATCCATGTGTATAATTATAGAGAAGACAGAATAGAAAAGGCTTAAGTATGAGATCAATTTGGGAAAGAGAGCAAAGATCTGCAGGTCATGGAAGACCACAAGCACATGCACATGGAGATAGGGAGGGAGAGAATAAGCATTTATGAAGGGCCTACTATGTGCCAGGCACTATATTAAGTGTTTTACTAATATTACTAATAATTAGCAGGGCCTCAGACATTTTAAAAGGTGAGCATAGTACTGGGATGCCCTGTTTGCCTGAAGCAAATGAGTTGTACTCTTGGAAATGGAACTGACACCATTTTGTGATCTATTCTAAAATACTGGGTAATCCTTGAACACTGATGACCTGGTCAGTAGCAAGGGATGTGTGTGTGACTCATAAAAAAGCAGGGAGAGGGCAGGACAGAGTCTTCCTGTGGTTCTTTGAAGTTACAGGAATAATAGCTCTAGAGTTCCTTAGGAATTTGGGACCTGAAACCACTAAGGGTTCCCATTGGCAGGTTAGTGTGATGTGTGCTAAAGCTGGAGTTTGGATTGGCCATAGTTTGGATTGGCCATTTATTACTTACCACTGATCCAGCCATTGTTGGCTTGGCCATTTACTACTGAGTGTGACTGTGAATGAGTGACTTTAACCCCGATTCTCATTTTCCTCAACTATGAAAAGAGGACGTGGAACTAGATTACCCTTCTGACTCTAATATGAAATCCTAAGAGAGTTTTAGTTCCATTCTAAAATTCTTTGGCTAGCTTGCTCCATGCCAAGTCCCAGTCTTTACCCCTAAGGAAATCACAAGAAGACACAACATACATGCTTTATTTAAGGCAGCAAGGACTGAGGCATATTAAAAATTTCAGTAAAACTGAAATATTAAGAAATAATATTTTTCTCAAAAGCCTTTTCTATATTCCCAGAAAAAGCCCTTGGAAAAGTGGGTGATAGATCCAGGACAAAAAGGCTTCCCCCAAAAGTGCTTGATCTCTTGCTCAAGAGATCCTTCTGTCATTTTGGAGTGCTTGACCACAATTGGTCAGAGTATCTTCCTGTCTGAGAGTATATGGCCTCAAGATCATCAGATCCTCAGCCATGGGAAATGTGGCCAGAGATGCATCTGAACCCCAAAGAAATAGACCAGGTTTTATTGGTCTGTGAGCTTGGGGAAGAGGTCTTCCACCAAGCAGGTAAGATCAGTACTAAGTGTCCCTGCACAGAACAATCCATCTCCTGACTATGGGCATTTTCTCTGACTGCCCTTCACGCCTAGAATGTCTCCCTTATCATTTCTACCTCCTGGCTTCTCTGGCTTCCTACAAGCCTCAGCTAAAACCCACCTTCTACAAGAAGTCTTTTCTGATCCTCTTTAATGTTAATGCCTTCCATCTCTCTCTTTTTTTTTTTTTTTTTGCTTTTTGGAGGGCAGTTGGGGTTAAGTGACTTGCCCAAGGTCACATGGCTAGTTTTTGTGTTAGGTGTCTGAGGCCAGATTTGAACTCAGGTCCTCCTGACTCCAGGGCCAGTGCTATATTCACTGAGACACCTAGCAACCCCTCTTCTTTCTCTTGATTATCTCCAATTAATTCTTTATATCTCTTGTTTCTACAATTCTCTTGCATTTTGTCTCCCCATTAGTATATGAGCTCCTTGAGAGCAAGGACTGTCTTTTGCATTTTTTTTAATCTCTAGCATTTATTATAGTATCTGGTATATAATAAATACTTGATGATTTTATTTGAAAAAGCTGAAAGAAACTCAGATAGTGAAGTGAAGAATATAAGAATACTTCTGCCTCCAGAAAAGCTGATAATTTTATCTTACCCACTAGAAAAATAAAGTAAGCAAATTCTTGATCAAAATGATTTGGCCAAAGTTTTAAAAATTATCCCTGTTTAATCTAAATTGAGGCAATGGATTTTGGGATATGTGAATGAATTTTACTAGGAATGGAAATGTTTGTTTTTTTCTGTGAGTGTGTGTGTTGATATCCATTCAATAAAAAAGTGTTCAGTCTATAAACGAAGCTGAAACCAGCTTAAAAGTTTTGTTTCGTGTGATTCCAATAGCAGAGAAAGAAAAAAGTCTTCTCACAGTTTTGAAAATAAATCTTATCTCGTGCAGGAATTGTTCTCTTAAATTTGCTTTTGTTTAAGCCATCATAAGTAAGGGAAATTTTGCCTCAGAAAAGGTGAGTGAAACAATTAGGGAAGAAAAGGCAAAATTTCATTTTAGGAACTGGTCAGGAGTTTGCTTGACCACTATGAGCTTCTCAGTGATTTGTCAGAATATAATTGTCTAGGTAAATTAGGAACCAAAATCACTTAAAAGGAATTAGGATAGACTGTACATTTGCAAGTTCTTAAATGAGAAACTCAATTTGAAGTGTTTTATCAGGCAAAATGAGAAATTGTCTGTAAACCTGGAAGTTTCAGCTCTGATCAAAAGATGAATTTACCATGAATTTCAGAGCCATGAGAAAATTCATGCTAATTTGCAAAAGACTCAATGGAGAAAAAGGAAACTCAATCTCAAAATCATTTTAAAAATTATTTGAAAGCATAGAAGTATGAAGTTAAGAAATTACCAGCATTAGAAAGTGAAATACTGAGTCAAGGTAAATAAATGCAGTTCTAAAATTTGCAAAGATCAATCTGGGTTAATCGGGGTCAGTAACTAAAATAAAAAAGAAATTAGAGATAGTTTTTGTTTTTGTTTATTTTGCTTTTTTGGAGGGCAGTTGGGGTTAAGTGACTTGCCCAAGGTCACATGGCTAGTTTTTTTTTGTGTTAAGTGTCTGAGGTCAGATTTGAACTCAGGTCCTCCTGACTCCAGGGCCAGTGATCTATTCACTGCATCACCTAGTCGCCCCAGAGATAGTTTTTATACTGACATAGTGTTGTCTTGAGGCAGTGAGAAGTATATAAAGGTGCTCTGAAAAGCAAAAAATAATCTGACATTTCAACTGCAGATAGTGGTATTAATTCATCTAGAAGTCAGATGAGTTAAGTCAGTTTCTGATTCCCTAAAGGTAGGAAATAGAACCAGAGAGTTTTCACTTCAGCAGGAACGATCACAAAGTTTTCATTTTTGCCATTATTAGAATCTCCAGCAAGGGCCAAGTTAGGAAAACAGCAGAGGAAAAAGAAAAGCTCAGGATTACTGAAATTGGCAGTGCAAGCTTTAGGAAGTTTTTCAAGATCCCATTGAGATAAGAGGAGAATAGTGAGACTGGCATGACGGCAAAACTGTGAACTCCACTTGAAGAAATGCATATTTCTTCCTTAGGGACTTGGAGTTAGTTTTTGCTAATGATTTCCAAGCTTAATTTCACAAGTTCTGGTGTTCTTGTGTATGTAGAAAGGTAGCTAGAATCATGTAGCAACCTTTAAAATGGAACAATTTAAACTTTGGATTTTATCGGGTTTGACAAATTAATTGGGGACAATTATTATTCACAGCAGAGTTGACTTGGGCTCTGAATGGTAACTGCTGGTGCCACACATTCTTTGTAGCTGAGAGAGCAGAAGCAATAACTGCTCCATATTCTGAATTCAACTAATCAGTCAGTAATTTACTAAACATTTATTAAAGGGGCCTACTGTGTGACGAACTGTACTAAGCTCTGGGGATACGAAAAGAGGCAAAAGACAGTCCCTGCCCTCAAGGAGCTCAAAATTGAATAAGGAAAACAACATTCAAACATGCTATATACAGAGTACATTGGAAATAATAACATAGAATTCCAAAATTCTTAGGTTATTGGATTGATTTTTCTGTGTAAAATTATGCAGAGATGCATTCCATTGGGTGAATGTTATCGGACTAGTTATAGGTTTTGTTTTGTGCTTATGTTTTAAGTTCATGAGATTTTTTTTATTAAAGTCAAGTTTCTAAGGTTTTTGTGGGGGGGGTTATGTTATAATTTATAATTATAGAGAAGTGCTTTAGATTTTGGAATGCTACCTGTAGTTTGATTTCTTTGTAACATGAAAAAGATAGCTGCTCTTTGACCTGAATACTGTAATTTTATAAATTTGGATTATCAGCTATTAGAGACTTGGGACTGCCTTGAGATGTGATGGATCCCCCTTGCTGGAGATCTTCAAGCAGAGACTTAGGCCATTTATCACATATGTAATAGTTGGGGTATGGATTGGACTAGGTTGCTGCTGAGCTCCCTTCCAACTTCCAAATTTTGTGAGTCTGTGAATTCCAACTTCAGGAAATATAGCAGGTAGGTTGCATTCTTAAAGTGTGGGCACAGGATCCCTGGGGATTCCCAGACCCTTCAATGGATCTGTGAGGTCAAAACTATTTTCTTAGCAACACTAAGATGTTATTTTCCTATTAAAATACTTACTTCTCCCTTTTCCATTACATATCTATGTGAAGCTAGGTTTTCTTTATATACTTCCAGACAACATATTGCAACAGATTGAATCCAGAAGCAGACAGGACAATCCAACTGTCTGCTATTAAGCCAGACATTAAAGAGATTTGCAAAAATATGTACAATGCCATTCTTCTCACTAAATTTTGTTTTGGAAAATATATTTTTCAGAAAATGATGTTAATGTTAACATATAATGGGTTTATTATTGTTTTAATGAATTAATAAATATTTTGAATTTTTATCAGTTTTAACTTCTGATAGGATAAATTTCAATAGATGTAACCCACATAAACAAAAGCTCTTTGGGATTTTTTAAGAGGATAAGAGAGTCTTGGGGCAGCTAGGTGGTACAGTGAATAGCATGCTTGGCCTGAAGTCACGAAGACTCAACTCCCAGAGTTCAAATCTGGCCTCAGAAGCTAGCTAGCTGTATGACCCTGGGCAACTCACTTAACCCTATTTGCCTCAGTTTCCTCATCTGTAAAAAAAATAAAAATGAATTGAAGAAGGAAATGGCAAATTATTCTAATATCCTTGCCAAGAAAAAATCACAAATGAGATCATAAAGAGTTGCACATAACTGAAAAATGATTGACCAATGACAAAGAGATCTCTTTGTGGTACTATACTACATACTGGGGGATACCAAAAAAAAAAAAAAAAGGCAAAAGATACTCCCTGCCCTGGAGGAGCTCAGAATAGAATAAGGAAAACAGCATTCAAACAAGTGACATACAGATCAAATTGGAAATAATGACAGAGATCAAAAAGTCTTGAGAATTGCTGAAGTAGGACATTTTGACCAAAATGTAGACTGAATGAAGGGAAGCAATATGGAAAAAAAAAAAAAAACCTCTGGAACACTCTGGGCTCCTCCTTTAGAATGTAAACTCCTTGAGGGCAGGGACCATTTAGTGTTTGTCTTCTAACCCCAGCAATAAACACAGCGCTAGGCATATAGTAGCTCCTAATAGAGACATTGACTGATTGAGCCTGGAGCTTAGGAGAAGGTCTAAGGATGGATTTATGAGCAATTAGGTCCTCTTCTCACCAAACCGTAGAATTTTAGAGTTAGAAGGTCAGCTTCTCACTTGAACATACCATCCATCTCCCCTGAGCTCATCTTGCCTTCCCATTCCTTTCACAGCCAAACTAGGGAAAGCTGCCTCTATCCTCAGTGCCTCCATCTCGTCTCCACCCACTCACTTAATTCCTTCTATCTTGCAATCTGGCCTCCAAACTCATAACTCAATTGAAAATACTCTTTCCAAAGTTACCAGTGATCTCTTCATCAACAAACCCAATGATTTTTTATCCATCCTCATCCTCCAGAAGGCGACATTTGACACTGGTGATCGCCTTCTCCTCCTGGATACTCTCCCTTCTGGGTTTTCATTTTTTGTTTGTTAACAGTGTTCTCTCTGGGTTCTCCTCCTACTTGACTGACCTCTCTTCAGTCTCTTTAACTGGATCACTTACATCACACTCTCTAAATGGAACTGTGTCCCAAGGCTCTACCCTCTGTTGGCTTCTCTTTTCACTCTCTATTTACTCTCTGTCTCTCTCTCTCCTCTCTCTGTCTCTCTGTCTCTCTGTCTCTCTCTCTGTCTCTCTCTGTCTCTCTCTCTGTCTCTGTCTCTCTGTCTCTGTCTCTCTGTCTCTCTCTCTCTCTGTCTCTCTGTCTCTGTCTCTCTGTCTCTCTGTCTCTCTCTCTGTCTCTGTCTCTGTCTCTGTCTCTCTGTCTCTCTGTCTCTCTCTCTGTCTCTCCTCTCTCTCTCTCTCTCTCTCTCTCTCTCTCTCTCTCTCTCTCTCTCTCTGCCTCTCCCCTTCCTCATCAGTTCCTATGGGTTTAAGTTTCATCTCTTTGTAGATGATTCATGCCTACTTACATACACATACATACATACATGTGTGTGTCTATATATGTGTGTGTGTGTATGTGTGTGTGTGTGTGTATATATACATATTGGCCATTTAGAACCGGGTATCCAATAGACATCTCAAATTCCACTAAGTCCAAAAGAGAACTCATGATTTCCTCCCCTCAAAATCCCACCTTCTTCCAAACTTTGCTGTTTCTGTCTAGAGTGCCAGCATCTTTCTAGGCACCCAGGTTCACAACTTTAGTCTCATCCCTGATTCCTCATTCTCCCTTAATTCATATATCAAATCAGTATCCAAGTCTTGTTGATTCCATACCCTTAACATTTCCTGTATTTGTTTCCTCTCTATTTACATAGTCATTACCCTAGTTCATCACATCATTCCTCACCTGGTTGACAGTAATAGGTCTCTCCTTTCCTTGATCTATCCTCCAAACAACTACCCAAGTGATTTTCCTATAGCAGAGGTAGGACCAGGTCACTCCCCTACTCAATAAACTCTGGTGGCTCCCTATTACCTCTAGGATGGCATACAAACTGTTCTATTTTCAAAGTTATTTACAACCTGATTCCAACTGACCTTTCCAGCTTCCCTATAAATTATGCCCTTTAAGACATTCTAAATTCCAACCAAAGTGCTCTTTTTGCTAGTTTTCATGCATAACACTTCCTCTCTCAATTTTGTGCTCTTGTACAGGCAGCCCCTCGTGGCTGAAATCTATTCCTTCTTGATTTCTGCCTCTTCAAATTCAATTTCCTTCAAAGCTCAATTCAAACAGTATCTCCTGTATGAGGTCTTTCCTGATTTCCAGCCCCCTGCCTCCACCCTCACACACACTCCCACCCCCTACTCTCCCCCACCTCACCCCCGACCCAGGCTATGCCTGATACAGCTAAGTATTATACTGTAGGCCTTGGGGCCTAGAGTCAAGAAGTGTGTGTGTGCCCACCCTGGGAGCCCTCACACCCATGCACCCATGTGTGTGAATTCAATTGTGTCTGACTCTTTGTGACCCCATTTGGGATTTTCTTGGCAAAGATACTGGAGTGGTTTGCCATTTTCTTCTCCAGATCACTTTCCAGACAAGTAGGGTGAAGTGATTTGTCCAGGGTCAGTGTCTGAGACCAGATTTGAACTCAGGAAATTGTGTCTTTTTGATTCTAGGCCCAACAGTCTATCCATTTTGCCACTTAACTGCCCCTTAGAGTCAAAGAGACCTGAGTTCAAATCCAGCTTTAGACACTTAATAACTATGTGACCCTGGACAAGTTAGTTACTTAATTTCTATTTATCTTAGTATCTACAACTGTAAAATGGGGGTGATAGCACCTACCTCCCACAGTTGTTATGAGGATCAAATAAAATAATATGTGTAAAACATAGTGCCTGGCATATAGTTAATAGGCACTTAATAAGTGCTTGTTTCCTTCCTTCTCCCTCCACTAAAGTACCTTATATTTATTTCAGAGGCATTTTGCATATACTTATATAAATAAATATATAATTCCCTCAATAGACTGCAAATTCCTCAAGAGTAGGAACTGGTTCACTTTTTTCTCTGTATCTCCAGTTGCCTAAGTGCAACTTGGGTCCTTAATAAATACTTGATTAATTTGTCTTTTCCAACTCCCTATTTTTATTTTTTTATTTTTTTGCTTTTTGGAGAGGGGAAGGCAGGGCAATTGGGGTTAAGTGACTTGCCCAAGGTCACACAGCTAGTAAGTGTTAAATGTCTGAGACTGGATTTAAACTCAGGTCCTCCTGACTCCAGAACCTATGCTCTATTCATTGTACCACCTAGCCACCCCCTCTCCAACTCCCCATTTTACAGATGAAGAAACGGGCTGGGAGAGAAAGCAAGCAAAGAAATCCCAAGGTCTAATAGTTATACTTCTGTTAAAACTGTACCTGTTCTGGGTCACAACTTTTTCAGAAAGTTAATAAGTCACATAATTATCTATAGCACTATATGGGGCAGCTAGGTGGGGTATCAGAACACTAGGCCTGGAATAGGAAGACCTGAATTCAAATCTAATCTCATATACTTATTAGCTGTGTGACTCTGAGCAAGTCACTTAATACAGTTTGCCTCAGTTTCCTCATATATAAAATGAGCTGGAGAAGGAAATAGCAAACTGCTGTAGTATCTTTGCCAAGAAAAAGGGCCAGACAGGGCTGAAAAATGACTGAACATCAACAATAGCACTTTACAATTTACAAAGAGCTCAGAACAACCCTGTGAAGTAGGTAGTAAAAGCACCTCTTTAAAATCTCAAAAAAAAAATATGTGATTTTTTTCAGTGTGGGTATGCTCTACCCACACAGATAACAACCTTTAATGACTTAGTAAAGAGTCTTTAAAAGCTTCTGTAGCTAGAAAATTTGTCAGGATGGATGGCACCAAATACAGGTATTATGATCCCCCCAGACAAGGAAACAGATAAGCAAAAGGCTCAATGTCACACAACTAGTAAGGAACAGAGCCAGGAATCAAGGTATGAAGCTTGAGTTTCTGTACTCTAAGCCCTGTAACCTTAAACATACACACACACACACACTGCTGTAAATGAAAGGTCAAAGGTGAAATTGGGGTGGTAAGACTGGTGACAGAATTACTAGCCAGAGTTCCTTCCACCCCTATAATAAAGGAGGAGGGTTGTTTTTTTTATAAGACCTCTTCCTGTCTTGCTGGGACGGTTAGGTGATGCAGTGGGTAGAACAATAGGCCTAGAGCCAGGAAGACCTGAATTTAAATCCAACCTCAGATACTAGCTGTGAGACCCTGGGCAAGTCACTTAACCCTATTTACCTCAGTTTCTTCATCTGTTAAATGAGCTAGAGAAGGAAATGGCAAACTGGTCCAATATCTCTACCAAGAAAATCCAAAAAAGATGTCACAAAGCGTCAGACACAACTGAAAATGACTGAACAACAACAATGTATCTTGCTGGTTCCCAGGATGACTTCATGGATTGTCACAGCCCATTCCCAGCACTGACCTCGGGTAGGCAATCTGCAGTTCTTTCACTTTTCCTTTGGTCCTAGCATCCATGAATTCATCAAACATGTCCTTTTTCATGCGAATAACTGTGGCTCCTCGGCTCACCAAGATCAAGCTCCGCTTATCCTGTAAATTGTCGGGCAGAAGATGTTGGTGCAGGCCCTAGAGAAAGAAAAACTGTCACCCCAAATTACAAACAACAGAATTCTCTGGCTGCAGGAATTCTCCTGAGGTCACCTTATCCTTCTTCTCTCTCTGGACATTAGATCCCGTCTCATTCCAGAGTCTAGCTCTGTATTGTGTACCCTCAATCAACTGCACATCCATACAATCAACTGTATAACCCTAGCTATTGAAATCCTTCCCAACAATTATTTTACTGCTTTTCTTTTTACAAAATTTTTTTAAATTATTAAGCATTTATTTTTTTCTGCCTCCCATTTCTTCTTCCTACTGGAAAATAAAACAAAACTCTTAAAACAAATACAGATAGTAAATCAAAACAAAACCCCATGTCCAAAAAATGTGTACGTCATTCTCCTTATTTAGCCTGTCACCTCTCTGTCAGGAGGGAGGTAATATTCTGCATTATTGGTCTTCTGTAATAATTATTGTATTGATCAGAATTCTTAAATCTTTCAAAATTGCCAACTTTTACAATGTTGTTATTGCATAAATCATTCTCCTGGTTCTTCTCATTTCACTCTATACCAGTTCATACAACTCTTCCCAGGTTTCTCTGAAACCTCTTATTTATTTATTCAAGCTTTAATTCAATTTTATTTTATTTTCAGTTTCAAAATTCTCTCTCCCTCCTTGACCTATTGAGAAATCCAGAAAAACAAAATCATTATAAATATATATAGTCATGCATTCCACATTAACTATGTTCTAAGAATAATAGGGAAAATATGCTCTAATCTGTACTCTGGGTCCATCAGTTCTTTTCCTGGAAGCAAATAGTATATTTCATTGTGAGTCCTTTGTGATGAGTCACTGTATTGATCTTTCAGAGTAGTTTTACCATATTGTTGTCATTACATAAATTGTTCTCCTGGTTCTGCTCACTTGCACTTTGCATCAGTTCATACAAGTCTTCTAACATTTTTCTGAAACCATTCCCCTTCATCATTTGTATTATATAATAGTATTACATCACATTATATGTAATAACTTGTCCAGTCATTCCCCACTTCATGGGTATCCTCTCAGTTTCCAATTCTTTGCCACCACAAAAAGAGCTGCTATAAATATTTTTGCACCTAGGGGTCCTTTTCCTGTTTCTTTGATCTCTTTGAGGCATTAACCTTTTAGCAGTATAGTTGGGACAAAGGGTAAATATAGTCTAATAGCTTTTTTGGGCTTAGTTCCAAATTGTTCTCCAGAATGATTGGACCCGTTCACAAATCCACCAACAGTGCACTAGCAAACCTATTTTCTCACGTTCCCTCTAACATTTGTAATTTTCCTTTGGTGTCATTTAGCCAGTCTGATGGGTGCAAAATAGTACTTCATTATTTCTTACATCACAATAATATTCTATTACTTTCATATACCATAATTTGTTAATCCATTTCTCAATTGATAGACATCTCCTTAGTTTCTAATTCTTCATGACTACAAAAAGACCTGCCATAAATATATATACACAAATATGTATATATTTGCATATAAAACCTTTTCTTATTTCTTTTATATCTAGTAGTGTTGTTTATGGGTCAAAGGAAAGCAGAGTCATGTAACTTTGGGGGCACAGTTCCAAATTACTTTCCAGAACAGCAGCTCCAATTCACAATTCCACCAACAATGTTCAGTACCTGGTTCACAGTCTTCCTCTCCATTCCAAGACTTCATACTTGGGCACTTCGTTACAGATGTCTATGTGCCCTTAATCACTCTGGGGGTCCCAGGTCATCAACTCATCACCTCTTATGGTCTCTATCTTAGCTCCAACTTAGCTACTCACAGGTCTGGTCCTACTTTAGATTGCACCATCATTATATTACTCCATGATTCTGTATTTTGAAATTCCCCTATTTGACAATAACCCCTTGTACCCTTTTACCTCATTCTTAATCTCTGTAAATCTGTTCTTTTTTTTAACCATAACCTCTCGCACTCACCCCTCTCTGTCTTCACCTCTGCTCCGGCCCCAGTTGGCCATTTCAGTTAGTGTGATTCTTTATCCTTAAATGCTTTTCTCCTTATTCATTTGCCATACCCCCCTTGCCAAGCCCCACCTTGTTTACCCCTTCCCTATGACTTTTCTACTCTTATCCTATGTTATCTATATTTACATGGGCCCTCAACAGGGCACAGCAATCTTTCTATTCTCCCCTGGTTGACCAACTTTTTGCTGAAGTTCTTCCAAATCTTTTTTTTCTTCCTCAAGCCCCACATGCCACCTCTTCCCTCCTTTTCAGGAGAAGACATTGTCTACTAAGAGAATTAAGTCCAGCTACCATGAACGTCCTCTGCCCATTCTCCCCACATCTAACCTACATTTAACCCAGTGGTGTCAAATTCAAATAGAAATGGGGCTACTAAGCCATACATAAGGATCCCTGCAAGATACATATTGACTTAAAAAACCACGTGTTGGGGGCAGCTAGGTGGCCCAGTGAATAGAGCATCAGCCCTGAAGTCAGGAGGACCTGAGTTCAAATCCGGCCTCAGACACTTGACACATTTACTAGCTGTGTGACCTTGGGCAAGTCACTTAACCCTAACTGCCTTGTCTTCCTCAAAAAAAAAAAAAAAGAAAAACCACATATTAATATTATCTATGTTTTCTTGTATTCTTATTTGTTTTGTTAAATATCTCTGATTACATTTTAATCTGCTTCTGACTGCACTTGAGAGTGTTGTAGGCCTCATGTTTGACACCCCTGCTCCACATCATCTCATATTTCTCTCTTCCTTTGATGTCTCTGAAGAAGTGACCCTTCTTACTAAAGCTGTGCCCTTGATCCTATTCCTTCTCAGCTTCTCTAGCAACCTTTGATCCCTTTGATCATTCCTTTCTCTCTTTGTCTTTTAATTTCTCATCAGTTGGAGCCTCACCAATTGCCTAGAAATATGTCAGGTCTCCTCCATCTTTGAAAAATATTCAACTGATCCTGCCGTCTTTTGAAGCAGCTGTCTTATAACTTCCCTCAACTTCCTAGAAAAGAAAATCTAGAAAGAGTTATCTCCACTCCTTGCCTGCATTTTCTCACCTCCTACTCACTGGGACCACCCCAGTGACCTGCTTCCAGGACCCCACTCCTCAGTTGAAATGAAAATGACCCCAAAGTCATGCTACCAATGATCTTATGACTGCTAAATCTGGTGGCTTGTTCTTAATCTTTATGCTACTTGACATCTTTATAGCTTTTGATGTTGTTCACCTCTGTTTCTCCTGGTCTTTCCATAATACTGCTCACTAGGTGACATAGCAGATAGAGCACTGGGTCTGGGGTCAGGAGTACCTGAGTTCAAATCTGACCTCAGACTCTTACTAGCTGTGTGACCCTGGTCAAGTCATTTAATCCTCTTTGTTTCAGTTTCCTCATCTGTAAAATGATCTGGTGAAGGAAATGGCAAACCACTCTGTGTCTTTGCCAAGAATATCCCAAATGGGGTCACAAAGAGTCAGACATGACGGAAACAACATAAATAATATTTGGGCAAGTCACTTAACGGCTGCCTGCCTCAGTTACTCATTTGTAAAATGTGGATAACACCTGTAGCACCTACTCCTCAAGGGTGTTGTGAGGATCAAGTAAATGTAAAACCTTAAAGCATTATATAATGCTAGCCATTAGTAGTAGTAGTAAGAACAACAGTAGTAGTAGTAGTAGCAACCAATTGCAGAAGCAGTAGGCGGAGGAGTATTTGGTATTATCTTCTCAATGGAGGCAAATATGTTTTGAAAATGAGTTTGTACCAAAGTCATTTGGAGTGGGCTTTTTTAACTAAGAAGGGTAATCTAATCATGGGAGATGGAAGGGAAGGGAATTCCCATTTTGAAGTCCCAAATGAGGTTTAACTCTAAAGATGTAAAACAGAATTTCTCCTAACTTGAATCCAAAAGTGCCTGAAAGAGAGCAACATATGATTAGAATCAGGGTGTTGCTTTCTAGCAGGCAGAGGGGGGACTTTTGAAGGGGACATAGTCGGCTCAGATGTGTAATAATAATAATTTATATTTCATAGAGCATTTCATAAAGTTTGCAAAGTACCCTTCTCATAAAAACCCTATGAAATGGAAAATGTGAATATCATCATCATCATCATCATCATCATCTTTATTACTGTTAACACTTTACAGATGAAAAGACTGATACTCAGAAAGGGAAAGTGACTTCTGAGGTCACAGAACGAGTCAGGAAGTTGGATCTTGAAACTTAGCCCACACTAATTCAGTGCTCTTTCCACCACAGGGCTCTGCTGTCTGTTGGGTTCCATGATTCCAATTACAAACAGTGTAATGTTACTAGTAGCTGGACCCAGGGACCTTGGTAAATACTTTACCAGAATGCTGCCTGGCTCCAGGTTGTGAACCTTCACATAGATGCCCACCACAGCCTCCTTTGGGAGTGGTCCAAACGGCGTCATGACCATGGGGCAGGAAATGGGGCAGGAGCTAGTGCCAATCCTGAAGTATCTAAAAATAGAAGGATTCGGGGAATCTCTCATGAGAGATCAGCATCACTGAAACCTGAATGTCCACCTATGATGGCCCAGGAGGAGCTGAGAACATTAGGTGACTCAATCAACAAGTATTTATTAAGCAATCTTTATTGATCACTCCCCCTCCCCCCTTCCAGGAGAATTCTCACTTATCCAGAGTTAGGAGACTGAGTCCACCATAAAGAACCCATTTCCATGCATAGCCCAAGGAAACAGAGCTGTGCTTCTTGTTTCATACTATTTAGAGTTAGAAGTATTTACTCAAATTACCTTGTATTTTACTACGTAAATTTTGTATTCTATTACAGAATGTAATTTCCTTGAGGGTAATTTTTTAAAATTTAACCAAAGGAGTAATAATTAATGATTATTAATCATCAGGGAAGCTAGGTAGCAAATGGATAGAATGCTGGGCCTAGAGTCAGGAACTTCCTGAGTTCAAATCTGGCCTCAGATACTTACTAGCTGTATGACCCTGGGCAAGTCACTTAACCTTGTTTGCCTCAGCTTCCTCATCTGTAAAATGAGCGGTAGAAGGAAATGGCAAACCATTCTGGTGTCTTTGCCAATAAAATCCCAAATGAGGTCACGAAGACTCAGACATGACTGAAAGGACTGAACAACAACAGCAAATTATTAATCATCAAAAGATCAATACTCACTTATTCAGGAGCTAGGATTACAAAGACAAAAGTGATGTAGACTCTGCCAGTCTGTTCTGTCAACAGAGGAGAACAAAGATAAGTTCATACAGCTCATATTCAACACAATGGTCCATTGGCATAGCTAGGTGGCACACTGGACCTGGTGTCAGGAAGTTGTTGTTCAGTCATTTCAGTAGTGACCCCAATTGGAGTTTTCTTGGCAGAGATACTGGAGTGGTTTGCCATTTCCTTCTACAGCTCATTTTACAGATGAGGAAACTGAGGCAAACAGGGTCAAGTGACTTTTTCAGGGTCATACAGCTAGTGTCTGAGGTTGATTCCAAGCCCAATGTTCTATCCACTGCACCACCTAACTGCCCTGGAGCTAGGAAGAGATGAGTTCAAATCCTGCCTCAAACATTCACAAGCTGCATGATTCTGGACAAGTCACCTAACCTCACTGAGGTTCAGTTTCCTCATCTATAAAATGAAGAAAATAATAAGACCTTCCTTATGGTGTTGTTGGAATCAAATGAGATGACATATGTACAGTGCTCTGCAAATCTTAAAGCTCTATATACAAGCTAGCCAGCTATTACAGCTTCCAAGAGCCCAGGGTCATGTGTACACAGTGATGAATCACCAGGAGAAGACAAGAGTGAAGTCACTGTGATAATCATCATAACTCCCATTTCCTAACTCCCAGCACCCGGCCTGACATGTAATAAAAGCTTGTTGACTGATTGATCAATTGCCTTAAGATTTCTAAAGTGCTTTTCTCACAGTCATACTGTGTGGTGACCGTTAGAAGTATTTTTATTCCCATTTTGTAGAATAGGAAACTGAGGCTCCAAAAGGTGAAGTGATTTGTCCAAGGTCACAGTATTGGAGCCAGGATTCAAACTAAAGCCTCTGCTGCCTCCACATACCCCCACTTTTTCCCACTAGAGCTCACTGCCTTCAACTCTACGGGTTTGTCCCTCGGCAATGCAGATATGGAAGTCCTGGAGCCACTTCTCCTCTGTGCACTTCATTTTCCTAGTCTGTAAATGAGGAGAATGATACTTGTAAATATGTACTAGAAAGGTGTTCTTTTCTCCTTTAATTTCCTCAGATGAAGAAAAGGCAGCCATGATGTCATAGGGAAAAAAAATTCCTGGACAATTGGATCAGAACTGACAGGAAAATCTCCCAAGGCTTTTCAAACACGAAGATTACTACCAGCTTCTGGAGATTCAGATGGAGACATGATCCTACCAGGAGCAACACAGGAAGAATTGTTAAAAAATGGGCAATTCTGAGCAAGAAAATGAAATCCTTAAAGGCAGAGGGGTGTTTTTAACCCTGCTGCCAAATGAAAACAAGGGCTTAAGAGGAGATAGATAAGATTTGGGAAAGGAACCACTGATGCTGATTCCAGAAATCCAATACCTCTTCTCAGACACCATCTTCTCTCTCTCTCTCTCTTTTTTTTTGAGGGGGGAAAAGCAAGGCAATTGGGGTTAAGTGACTTGCCCAAGGTCACACAGCTAGTTAAGTGTTGAGTGTCTGAGGCTGGATTGGTGCTCTATTCACTTCACCATCTAGTTTCCCCAGACACCATCTTCTTAAAAAGAATGAACTTCTAGATGACAGTTTAAAATGTCGGAAGGATGGGATATTGTTGTCCAGGAATGGAATACACCTCCTGAGGACTGTGTGTGTGTGTGTGTGTGTGTGTGTGTGTGTGTGTTGCCTGGAGTTTTGCAAGTCTAATTAAAAGGGCTTTAAACTAAAAAGGAAAGGAGGAGGAAAAATGCCTACACATGTCTAGTAAACTAAGTACAATTGAATAAAACTACAAGGTAGGAAGAATAACAGCAGAGATTCCCAGAAATTCACAGGAAATTCAAGAGAGAAGACAAGAATAAAACTTACGGACTCAAATGTCTATTCACAAATGCGCAAAGTGTAGGTGACAAACAAGGCAAACTAGAAATCATGATATAAGGAGGCAAATTTGACCCCATGAGTATCCCTGATGGCTGGTAGAATGGGAACCCTAGCTAGAATACACCTCTAGGAAGGGTCTCCTTCCTTATTCAAAAGGAACAGAATAGAGGAAAAGAAGGTGATAGAATAGCATTTTATTTTAAGAAAATATACTCATATAGGGAATCCAGGAACCAGTAAAAGAAAGGATAATGGAGCACATTAGACATAGCAATCAAAAAGCATTTATTAGGCAGCTATGTGCCAAGTGCTATGCACAAGTGACAAGGAAAGGAAGGAAACAAGAATTTATTGAGCACCTACTGTGTGCTGTGCACTGTGCTAAGTAAGCACTTTACAAATATTATTTCAGTTGATCCTTACAACAACCCCGAAAGATAAATGCTATTATTTTCCCCATTTTACAGATGTAGAAACTGAGGCAAACAAGGGTGAAGTGACTTGCCCAAGGTAACATAACTAATAGATGTCTGAGGCCAGATTTGAACTCAGGGTTGTCCTGACTCCAGGACCAGTGCTCTATCTGCTTGGCTCCTAGCTGCTTCTGGGGATCTTTCTGAAAGAGGAGAACAAAAATGAGATAGTCTTGCCCTCAAATAGCTTACTGTCTATCAGAATTTCAGATTAATGGAAGGAGGGAGCTATTGTTGTTGATTAGTGATCTTGTCATGGGAATATAGTTAGCAGATTCTGAGAGAAGAGGAAAGACATGAGTTTAGGAAACAGATCACAAGCCTATCACCAAGGCATAATACAGTAGTGATGGGCAGACTCCATCTGTTAGATCTCTCCCTCTGCCAAAAGGAGAGCAGATAATAATTTCCTAGCTTGCTTGATGATAATTTCATCCTTAAACAGGGAGAGAAAGTAACCAGAGGAGCCATTACTCTGAATCTAATTCTGACAATGAGCTGATAACTAAAGTAGAAATGATGGGAACCTTGAGGGAAAATGACCCAATTCATTCTGGAATCTATGATAGAGACCAGGAAAACTAGATGTAGTCTGAAATGTACTCTAGATTTTTGGAGATCAGATATTAAAGGATTCAGAGAAGTGATAGGTCAGAAATCATGTCTTAAAATTCCACAGAGAGGGGCAGCCAGGTGGCGCAGTGAGTAAGAGCACTGGCCCCAGCTTTGGGAGACCTGGGATTGGTTCCAGCCTCAGATACTTGGCTCCCACACAAAATAACTGGCCCTGTAACCTTGAGCAAGTTACTTAACCCCAATTGCTTTAAAAAAAAATTCCACAGAGAATGTTAAATCTAGAGAGATGAAAAAAAAGAAAGAATTCTAAATTATTTTAGTGGGGGAGGGGAAGGGCAAGTTAACAAAAAGGATCAATCAAAAAAAAATCAGTCCTGTGGATACACAGGAAACTGGCCAACTTCTTTATTATTTTTTATTAATTTTTTTCTAGCAAAAATCCACCATTTCTCTAACCTCCTTTTGAAAAACCAAGAAAAACAAAACCTTTCTTTATAAACATAAATAATCAAGCAAAACAAAATCACAGGTTTCAATTCAAGAAACATTGATTGCATGCCTACTATGTGCCACATACTGTTCTTGGTGCTGGGGATACAAAAAGAGGCAAAAGACAGCTCCTGCACTCAAAGAACTTACAACAATCTAGTGGAAGAGATAACATGCAAGCAAATATATTCAAAGGGGAGAGCATTCCAGGCATGGGGGAAAGCCAGAGAAAATGCCCAGAGCCCAGAAATGAAGAAATGGATTGGTCATGCCTCTATATATACAGATATATATATATATATATATATATGTATACACACACACATACATATAGATGTATGCATCAATCTACACTCTGGCTCCAACTTATACTTTAAAAGGACATGTAAAAAAAAGATATCAATAAAAAATTTAAAAGATAGAAGCAAGGGCAGGTAATAGAGGATGAATACAAAAGCCAGGTAAGTCCTATAAGGATGTCAGAAATCCTAATAACATTGAGAATGAGGTTAAGATTGATGAAGAATGATAAAGACAAAAACCTTCTCATTTCCTTTTTTGTTCCTGCCTTTTGTTTTCATATCACATTAATTTTCAAATAATCACAATAATTTTCAAATACAATCTCTCCCTACTCTCATATGCAGCAAACTGCTCCTTGGAACAAAGATCAAAAAGATAGACAAAATATGCAGTTCAGTAAAACTAGCCAACACATCAACTATGTTTGGCGGTATAAGCAATCACTATTCCACACAAGGATCGTTTTTAAGTTATCCTGAGGGAAAGAGGAGGATCAAAAAAAAAAAAGATGGGACCCTGCTGCCTAAGGCAGTGATAACAGATGACAGAGAGAAGGCTGGACTACTCAACCTTTTTTTTTTTTTGGGGGGGGGGGGGGAGGCAGGGCTTGTTTTCTTTGCCAAAGAAAATCATCTTTAAACTGGAAATGCCAGAATAAAAATGGCTAATAGGTATCTGAAAGTTAACTTGTCAGACATACTTGGGATTTTCATGACTACTATTACAAAATACTTTTTCTTTATCAAAATAAAGGAAGACAAATAGTTGAAAAGATTCTTCTATTTCATGGTTTAGCTGTAACTATATAAGAAAAATGACAGTTCTAGCTAAATTGATTTACACATTTAGTGCCAAACCAATTAAACTACCAAAGGTTTTACTTTTTAGAACTAGATAAAATAATAACAAAAATTCATCAGAAGGAACAAAAGGTCTCAAGGGGGAGAAAAGTAGAAATGACCTGGTATGACCAGATGTCAAATTATACTGTAAAAAACTATTTGGTGCAGTTTCAAAAAATAGAAAAGTTGATCAATGGAACAGACTAAGTAAGCAAGACCCAGAAGCAGTTTAACATAGACACCTAGTATTCAATAAACCCAAGAATACAAACTAGTGTGAGGAAAGATTCCTAAATTAACGAAAATTACTTGGAAAACTGGAAAGCAGTTTGAGAGAAATTAAGTTTATATCAGCATCTTACATCATACACCATAGTAAGTTCTAAATGGATTTGCAGTCTAAATATAAAAGGTCACATCATTTTAAAAATTAGGGGAAAATGGAAGGACATAACTTACACAACTATGACTATGGAGAGAATTCTCAAACAAGCAAAAGGATTGAGATGATCATAAAATATAAGAGACAATTCTGATTACATAAAATGTAAAGACTTTTCCATAAACAAAATCAATGTAGCTCAAATAACAAAAAAAGTCAATTAAATGGTGGGGAAGGAAGCCTTTTCCTTCAAACACTCTATGTTATGGTCAAAATGGTCATCTGACCCTGAACTTGGTATTCTATCTCACACTTCCATACCTTTTTAAGGGCTGTCCCTGCACTTGGAATACACCTCCTCTACCCCTCTACGCCTTTTAATTCTTGATCTCCTTCAAGACTCAGGTGAGATATCTCCCATGATAAGCCTTTCCTGACTACCCTCAAAATCAGTTCTCTCTCCCTCCTTAGACTGTATTGTATTTATTTATCTATGTAAATGTTGTAACCCCTACCCCAACTCAGTACAATATATCTGCCAATAAAATGGGTCCTCCTTGAAAACTAGACTATTTTTCATTTTGGTTTTGTATCTCTAGTACCTAATACAGTGCTTTGCACATAGAAGGCATTTAATAAATGTTTGTTTAATTGAATTATTTAGATAATCATTATTTAATTATTTATTGGTTATGTTTATCATTAATTATAATTATATATAATTATAGTTATTAATATTTGATTATTTAATAATTAACAAATTAATTGTTTAATTGAATTGGCAAGTCCCTAGTTCCTCACACCTAGTTCATTATCTCCTGATGGTGTTCCAAAGACAATACTTAAATGGTACATGCTAAATCCAAGGGCAGAGCAGCTGTTGTAATGAGGGGACCAGTGGGTAGCTGGGCAATTGGATGGGATCTCAGGTAGGTTCCTTCTAGCTCTGAGACTGTAGAACTGGATGCCTCTTTGATGAGGGAGAGCTTCCCACCTTTCCTAACCAATAACTGTCTTCCCCACAACCTCCCACCAGAAATCTCCTGTTCTCCCCGACTCTGAGATTGGAGTTTCTTTGTTTCCCAAACCCTACTCACTTGTTCTGTGAATTCAAGGATTTGGAGCCAGTTGAATTGTCTTGATGGTCTTTGAGACTGTCAGATTTTTCTCCCTGCCTAATCTTCTCCATATGTGCCATTTTCAGATTACTGAAGTCCAGTACTGGATAGGATTTGAGCTGAAAATCTTTAAACCTTTTCCGGGGAAAGCTTTCTGTTAGAGAAAATCAGATTTCTCTAAGTGAAGCATGAGTGGGTTTACATTAAGATTGTTAAATTTAAAATTTTTAAAGTGTTTAAAAATACCTTTCTATGTAAAAAGACAAGCACAGAAATGGGAAGGAGACATGAAGAAAATAAGCTATTATAAATACTTTGATGCTTTGACAGATTGGCATTTTCATCAAAAGGCATATTTGCTTCCCTGGTGCTGATTGCAACCCATCCTTCCTACTAATCCTGTTCAACTCTTGTCAGTGTTCTCCTGGGTATCCCTACATGGTTTATTCACCCAGTCTGCTAGAGGCCTCTCTCTCTCTCTCTCTCTCTCTCTCTCTCTCTCTCTCTCTCTCTCGCTCTCTCTCTCTCTCTCTCTTTCTCACTGGGAGGCAGTGGTAGAGTTCATCTTTTTTGTTATTCCTTGACCTTCAATCTTTTTATTTTTAAATTTTTAAAAACTTTTTTTGTTCTCTTAAATTTTTTTATTCTGACCTTAACACCAGGTAGAACCAAAATTTCCATATGCAAAGTAAGGCAGAAAAAGACAATTGTGAATGAAACCCTGACTCTCCATCATATATAGTTTGCTTTTTCTTTTAGTATATAATAAATTTAACATGTGAATGTGTGTGGGGGGGGAGGTGCAGTTAGGTGGCATGATAGATAGCACACTGGGTCTGGAGTAAGGAAGACCTGAGTTCTAATCTGACCTGAAACATTTATTAGCTATGTAACCCCTGGGCAAATCACTTAAACTTTGTTTGCCTCAGTTTCCTCTTCTGTAAAATTGGTATTATAATAATAGCACTCACCTCCCAAAGTTGTTGTGAGGATCAAATGAGATAATAATTGTAAAACACTTAAAACAGTGCCTGGCACATATTAAGTGCTATATAAATATTAACTAGGATAACAATGTTAATTTCAAAGTTGACCTGCTTATCTATGTCTCCTTTGATTTCCTTCTGTTCTTCCTATGCTGTTTTTTTTTAATGCTTCAGTAACCCTTTCTAGTCATACATATCTCTGATGACACTATTACTGTTATTAATTTTTTGTTATGAATAGGGTTAGAGTAGGGGTATTTGGGTCATTTGGTTTTTTGTTGATATTTAGTTTACAATTTGGAAATATCATTTTAAGGAAAAGACAAAGAGAAAGGGTCCCTGAGTGTTGAAATCATGACAAATACTTAGTGACTTCCTCCCATCTCCCTCCTCCAAAGCTTGGCGCTATTCACTTGAAGAGACCTTAGGAGAAAGATACAGCTCTTCCTCCATATCAAGGGACATAAGGGATTCTGGGATTCAGTCCCATTCACCCAAGGCTGCAGGGTTTTTAAAGTTGAAGATGAGTATAATTCAGCATAGAAACCTCAGGGGGTTCAGTCACAGATGTGACAAGCTATAAACAGCTGCCTGTGCATACAGCAGGAGAGAAATGGCAGATCATTCCTTGCCCCTACCCAGAAGCAATGAGGCTGACATAAATCAACCCCAGAGATTTTCTAATGGGCCCCTCCACAGACTTACTGTGGAGTTATTGTTGATTACTGATTCTTCGTACATATGGCAAGTGGGATTGTGCAAGACCTGGTATCCTCAGGAACTCTCTCCCTACCCTGCTCTTATGTGTGTGTCTCCCTTTGAGTTAGGACCTCTGGCACTAGCCCAAGGGTTCCCATTTCTTGCATTTCCAGCTAGAAACTCTGTTTGTCTGTGAGTGTCTATGTGTCAAGGAGGAAGCTTCCAAAGGAGAGGGGATGGTCTAAGCTGGTCAAATTTCTAGGAGAAGCTGCTTCTAATGAATACTGGCCCCAGACTAATATGGAGAGAGCCCTTCTGAGAATATGGCTCTGAGGTCCTACCTAGCCCTAAAAGGGAGAAAGCACAGCAAGAGGAAAATGCAGTGCCCTCATAAATTCGGTACAGGCTCAGGAGCAAGACAAGGGCATAGCTGGGTCAAGCCAAGAGGGATGGTAAAGTGTGGGTAGCACAATCCCCTCATTTTGCAATTGGGGAAACAGAGGCCTAGACATTCTTGCCACTATATGACCCTACCTCTCAGTCACCAGAGAAGGAACCAAGAGGTTATGAAAGGATCAGAAAAATGAATCATGGAATAAGAACTAGACATGGTGAATTAAACTCAGTTGAGGGAGAATTTATTATGTATGAGTCAGGAACTGTGTGAGAGTTTGGGGACAACAAAGAGAAGAGGGAGGAAATTACATGTATACACATAAGTGCAAAACATATACAAAGTAATTTGGGGAGGAGGGCAATAGCACCTCGTCAGAAAAGCTTCCTGTGGGAGGTGCCACTTTTCTTGGAAGAAGCCTTTAAGAAATGGAAGGGAGGAGGGACAGTAATGTGAAAGAAGCCTAGAAGTGTAAGGCAAGAAAGAGAATGATAAAGGACTTTAAATGAAGAACATGAATATAACCGATCATACCTCCTGAGTGTGCCCCCTCAAAAGAACGACAGTTGGAAATAAATTGTTGAATAGGGGTTGGGTGACTTGGGTACTAGTTATGATTTTGCCTTAATTCACTGTGTGACCTTGGGGGAAGTCTCAACCTATCTCTGGGCCTCAGTTCCCCCAAATATAAAGGAGAGAATTCCATAAAGTAAAAAGAGATGACTGGGGAGGCTCCCCTCTCCCTGAAAGCCCTCAAGGAAAGGCTGAATGATCACTGGGCTGGGGATATTGTGAAGTTGAGTTCTTAGTCAAGGACAGATTGGATTAGATGGTATTTGAAGTCCCTGACAGCTCTGAGATTCTACTTCTCTGGTTCAGTGAGGGGTTTGGTTGTGATGGTCTCTAAGGGCCTTTTCACTGTTAATATTCTCAGGCTTTATATGCCCCAGGCAAGAGACTGGAGTTTATTTCTGCTAAACCTATTCATTGTCAGATTTTGGAAGCCCAGGGGCACCCTAACCACAGCTAGCAATTCTATGCCTCTACCAAGTTTCGGAGTGTCCAGAAGGCTGCGATCCAGTGGTGTCAGCAGCTGCCATATCCACTTGTAGTAGGAGAGACAAGTTGAAAGATCCAAAAGCCGGATGACGTCACATAGGCCCTAGATGTGTCAAGGAAAATGGTAGGGTAAATCCCAGAGACCTAAGTCAATCTAATTCTGGGTATGAGCTTAGTATCAGGCTATTTTAGAAGGGACCCAGGAACCGAGCCTGCAAAGAGGAAATTTCAAGATTCAAAATAGGAGGTATATGATTGTAATGGAATATTATTTTAAAATTGCTATAAGAAATGACAAGCAGAAAAACCTGGAAAGACTTACACGAACTGATGCAGAGTGAAGTGAGCAGAACCAGGAGAATGTTGTACACAGTGATAGCAATATTGTACGATGAACAACTGTGAATGACTTAGCTGTTCTTAGCAACACAATAATCCAAGACAATCCCAAAGGACTCTCAATGAAAATATGCTATCCACCTCCAGAGAAAGAACTGATGGCATCTGAATATAGACCACAGCATACTATTTTTCTCTTTCCTTCTTTTATCTTTTGAGGTTTTTTTTTCACAAAATGACTCATATGGAAATAGGTTTTACATCATTGCACATAAAACCTACATCACATAACCTATATCAAATTGCTTACTGTCTCAAGGAAGGGGGAGGGAAAAGAAGGGATAGAATTTGAAGCTCAATAAAAAAAATGAATGTTACAATTTGTTCTTACATGTAATTGGGGAGAAAATAAAATAGTATTTTTTTTATTACTGAGCAAGCATTTAATAAACACCTACTATGTTCCACACACTGTGCTACGCATTAGGAATACAAAGAAAGACAAAAACCCAGCGATTCCTGCTCTCATATGACTTCCATCTTCAACTTAGAGAGAATGCATATATTCCAGAGCCAGTACCAGACTCAAAACCATTGATGTTGTATTATTTTTAAACATATCCATAATAGTCACTTTGTGAAAAAAACATAAACAAAAAAAACCTCAAGAAAAATAATGAAAGTTAAAAAAACCGCAAAAATATACTTCAATCTATATTCAGACACCATCAGTTCTTTCTCTGGGGATGGATATCATTTTTCATCCTAAGTCCTTCCGTTGGTTTTGTTTTATTTTTAATTTAAATTTTAATTTAAATTTTTTAATTGTTTCAGATTGTTGTATTGCTGAGAAGAGCTAAATCTTAAAATATTATTTTTTTAAAAAGATACAAAATGTGAAGTTTTTTTTTTTCTTTTACCTTTTAGAGAGGGGAAGGCAGGACAATTGGGGTTAATTGACTTGCCCAAAGTCACATGGCTAGTAAGTGTTAAGTGTCTGAGGTCGAATTTGAACTCAGGTCCTCCTGACTCTGGGGCTGGTACTCTATTCACTGGGCCACCTAGCCGCCCCAACATTTTTATATCACTGGAGATGCAGCACAGCATGGGGCAAAGGGGATGGGGCTTAAAGATTGAAGACTTGGGCTCCAGTCCTGACTAAGAACAAAGGACAAACAGCTCCTCTGCACCCACAGGGACATCACTTCATTTCTTGAGTCAAAATTTCCTCTTCCATAAAATGGAGATAACAGTTGTCTCCCTTACAGAGCTGTCATATAGGAAATGCTTTGTTTTGTCATTTCTCTATGGGACTCAAAGGGAACATCACTGTGTTGCTCAGAACCAGGAGGGCACCATCTAGTGGCAAAGACTCCTGAAGGCTTAGGGCAGAGTCTCCAAAGTGGTCTGGGGTCTCCAGGGCGACAGTCACCTGAGAGTGAAACCCACAGTAGCCAATCCTGGGATTTGTATGGCAAACAACTGTGACACCAACACCAGATCACTCTCCTCCATCAGCAATCCAAGCTCCTAACCTCTTCCCTTCTGACCCCCCTTCTGCAAGTAGTTACAATGTGAGCATTATCCTGGCACCCACTTACTGCTGCTGGTGCCACGGGGAAAATTCCTCACTCTAGTTCTTGCTCCCTCCCCACCCCGCTTCCAGGGTAGTGATCTGTGAATAAGAGCCCTATCTCTTCTCCCTTTTTGTTTTAGATGGGACAGGGTGACAAGCATTGGTGTGGATGGTCCATAATCCATCAAGGTTCTCATAATATTATCATTGCCCTCAAACCTACCCCTCGGCAGAAAATCCCTGCTGTTGTCAAACACTGCCATCCTTCCAATCACCCAGGTTCATAACCTGGTGATATTCTTGATGAGTCATTCTTTCGAAACCCTCACAGCCAATTGGTTGCCAAATCTTGTTGCTTCTGTTTCCACATATCCACTCTGTGGGATATCATCATCCCTTGCCTGGCCTTTTGCAATAGCTTCCTAATTGGTCTTTCTGCTTCAATTATCTCTCCACTCGAATCTATCTTCAAGGCACAGCTAACAAAGTAATTTTCCTATAGCCTAGGTCTGACTTGCTACTGCCCTTCTCAATAAACTTCAGTGACTCCCTATTGATTCTAGAGTCAAGTATTATTCTCTATCTCATTCTTTTTCAATTTTTGCTTTTGTGTGTTTAATAATATATATTATTATTAGTATAGTAGTACCTACATATAATTTATAAGTAAGTTAATAAGCACATATTGAGATTGCAAGATTAAAATTCTTTAACTTGCAGGATTAAGTGATTAAAAAAAGTTTAGAGAACTCAACTCAATTCATGGAGCATTTGTTAAAGGCCTGTCATGACTAAGGTACTGAGGATACCTATCCTCAAGGAGTTTAGCTTTTATGAACCAGTAGATGCTATTAATATGAAGTTGTCAATATGAACAAACAACTTAAATTCCAATTCAACAAATATTGATTAATGATATGCCAGACACTGAGCTAGGCGCTACAGATACGAAGACAAAAACAAAACAACTTCATCCCTCAAGGTGCTTATGTTCTCTTACTGGGAAAATACTACGTACACATATCAATACCAAATACTTGCAAAATAATCCGAGGGTGGGGGAGAAAACTAACAACTGGGGGGCAGGTTGAGGAAGGTTCAGGAAAGGCCTTGTGTAGACTACGACCCTTAGATCCCTGGAAGGAGCTGGGGAAGCACAGGTAAGGAGTGAGAACATTCCAGGGAGGGGTTACCCTGGGCAGAGCCCTGGAAGTGGGAGGTGGAATGGCATGTATAGAGAACAGTAAAGAGGCCAGACTAGAATATGCCATGCCCCAGAGGGAGTAATATGAAATTAGTCTATGAAGATAGCTGGAGCCAGATTGTAAAGGGCTTTAAATACCAGACAGAGGAGTCTGTATTTTGTTCCTGAGGCAACTGAGAGCTTCATGAACAGGGGAGTGACATGATCAGATGTGCTTTAGGAATATTAATTTGGGAATTGTATGGAGGATGGATCAGAGATAAGAGAAACTATAGGGATGCTAATTGTAATAGACCATTTGATAGATGAGGGTCTAAATAATGAACTCTTTCTCCTCCCTTTCTCTCTCTCTGCTCTCTCTCTCTCCCCTCTCTCCTCTCTCTCTCTCTCTCTCTCTCTCTCTCTCTCACACACACACACACACACACACACACACACACACACGACCAAGAACCCTACCCTAAGAGACAAATGGTATGAGGAAATGAACAGTTTTCAAAAGAAGAATTGCAAACTAACAACCACCACATAAAATATTGCTCCAAATCACAAGTAATATAAAAAATGTACATTTAAAAACTCTGAAATTTTACCTCACATTTTTCAAAATTGTAAAGATTATAAAAGATTGAAATGTTAGAGGCACTGTAGGAATTCAGGCACACTGATAAACGGTTGATGGAGCTGTAATGTGGTCCAATCATTCTGAAAAATAGTTCAGAATTATATCCTCTCCCAAAATCACTAAATTGTTCATAAACTTTTGACCCATTAATATCACTACTGAGTATATACTACAAAAAGGTGCATTCTCTTTCTAGCACTGGCACAACTTTCACTCATTTTTGACACCTCACTCCCTGGTGGAAACGGGGGTAGTTGGAATACTCTTTGCTTCCCATTGCCATTTCCAGGTTCTCCCACTTCAACTTTCATTCAACCTCTCCTCCTTGAGGTTGGCTCAATCCATATCTACCCCTAATAAAAATTCTGGGAGTGATTGTCTACCACCTTCCACAATACTCCTTTTCTTCTTCAATGAACTCCATCTTTCTTGCCTCCTCAACCCCTGCCCTCATGCTAGGGGACTTCAACATACATACTGATATTACATTACTTCCCTTACTTCCCAGTTCCTCAACTTACCCATTTCCCATAATCTATTCCTCCATCCTACCTTAGCCACACTCAAATATGGTCAGACTCTTTTTTTTTTTTTTTTTTTTTTTTTTTTTTTTTGGCAGTTAGGTGGGGTTAATTTCCCCACAAAGGTACATTGCTTTTTTTTTTTTGTGGGGTTTTTTTGTTGACGGGGGCAAACCAAACCTCAGTCCCTCCCGAACCCACAGCCACC